>NC_061514.1:97420148-97452129 GCF_022539505.1 Lolium rigidum | reverse complement strand
GGGAGGGATGAACATGGAGAGTAATTTTGAATTGCACATTGTCTTAAGTAACACTAATAAATAGTCATTAAAAAGTAAAACTAATTAAAAAAATAAATATAAGTATTAGATAAAATAATATAGAAAGAAAAACAAATAAAATGTATGTTGGCGCACGACAAAGAAAGGAACACACGTCAAAGGCAACTTTGCCGTGCAACTTGTCTGCTCGCATGGCAAAGGGTGCGCCACGGCAACGCCCAGAGCCTTTGCCGTGCAGTGTTTCTTTGTCGTGAGTCGTGTAGGGACTTTCCCGTTGATGTTTCTTTGTCGTGCTCTTTCTTGGGACTTTGCCGTGCAAGGATTCGTTGCCGTGCGCCACTTGGGACTTTGCCGTGCAAGGATTCATTGCCGTGCGCTACTCTCAGACCTTGCCGTGCGAACTTTCTTTGCCGTGCGTGCTGCTTGCTGTGCACGATAAAGATGTCTTTGTCGTGCAACGGCTCACGGCAATGATAGGCTTCATGGCAATGCCATTTTTCCCGTAGTGCTTCAAGCCCCCCTTAGGTACCCTGGAAGGAAAAGAGTGCGTCTGAAACTTGCCGCCCCAAATCACAGAATTGTTACCTCATCTAGCAAGGTTTGTGAAAGAAAACTAGGGGGCTCATCGTCCCAAGTACAAGAAATATGTAAATCAAAACTATGTTTCGCAATAACATGAGCCGTCTTGTTTGCTTCCCTCGGACAATGTTGAAAATACGTTTGTCCAATCATCCCTGCACTCGCAATGCAATCAGCATAAATGGCCGCCGATTCATTCCATATCCTCTCTTGGCCATCCAGAATATTTATCACCTCTAAAGAATTTGATTCAGCTTGGACGCGTTGGTAGCCCAGAGCATTTGCTAACTGAAGACCCATCTGCATCGCCTTCGCCTCTGCCGAGCCTGCCGATGCCACATGCGGTATAAAAGTGCACGCGCATGCTAGGGCTTCACCTCTCCCGTCCCGGATAATAGCCCCAACTGCTCCAGATTTGTTCTCTTGATTAAAAGCAGCATCCACATTGAGTTTGACATAATTTGTTCATAGGCGCCTCCAGCCTCTTCTATGAACACCAGGTGGTGTCCCCCACGCCTTTAGATGGTTTGCAACCAGAGCTCGAATAGACATAGCGCACCTCATTATTGGCGAAACATTTTCATCATGAGTTTTACGACGTTGAGCCCACCAGATGTACCACGATGTCATTGCTATAAGTTCTTGTCGCTGAATACTTGAGTAACCTGGCATAGTTTCAGGATCTTTTCGCAGCAGAATTTCCAACATAACTGACCTAGATCGGTCATCCCTCTTTGCAGCTATTATCACATCTTCCAAGCCCAATTCTTTCCAGAGACTTGCAGCCCATCCGCACTCAAACACCATATGCCTAATATCTTCGCAATGATTATCACAGATCGGGCATTGGTCACTTGTGGGTATATGTATACTTGCAAGAATAGCCTTCAGAGGCAATATAACGTGCATAGCTCGCCAACAAAAAAATTAACCTTCGCTGGAACCTTCAACCTCCATAGTATTTTCCAAATGGGGTTGTCCAAAGGAGTTCTCTGTATTAGCGCCATGCAAGTGCGGCCTCTGAACTGATGCTTCCATTCTAAGCGATATGTTGATCTAACAGAAAAGAGATCCGATTGAGTAGCATGCCACGAGATAAAATCCTCAAAAGCATTTAAATTCAGCGGAATTTGTAGAATCCGTTCTGCATCCACAGGGTTCAAAATAGATAGAATAAGCTCTTCATCCTTGCCCCGAAACAGGGTCAATTAATTCAGAAACTTTTGTAACAATCGTAGCACCCCTTGGCGTCATCATCTTTCTGTCGGGGCTGCTTGGTACCCACGGGTCCCTCCAGATGTTGATGGATTCGCCATTCCCAACACGCCAAATATACCCCCTGTTAAACCGTTGGATACCAGCTACAATGCTTTGCCATGCGAAAGAATCCCCTGGTTTTGCTCCCGCCTTGAGAATATTACCATCTGGAAAATATTTGGCTTTTAAAACCCTTGCACAAAGGGAGTTTGGTTCTGCAATCAACCTCCATACTTGCTTAGCCAACATCGCTAGGTTGAAAGAATGGAGATCTCTAAACCCCATTCCTCCTTCTCTTTTTGGGAAACAAAGCTTCCACCAAGAATACCAATGCATCTTTCGTCCTTGATCATCATCACCCCACCAGAACTGCGATATGGCATCATTAATCTTCTTGCAAACCTTTTTTGTTATATTAAAAACTGACATTGCATAAACAGGGATAGATTGTAAAACTGCTTTTATAAGGATTTCTTTTCCACCAATTGATAGCAATTTTTTCTTTCCATCCGCTAATGCGCTGCAGAATTCTCTCAACAAAATGCATATAACAGTCACTCCGATCTGCTCCCACTAGCGCCGGCAGACCAAGGTACTTATCAGAAATAGCCTCCGTATCAATATGGAGAATATCACACATAGCCACTCTCACATTTACATCAGTGTTAGGGCTAAAATAGATGCTGGATTTTGCCACACTCACAATTTGTCCAGAGTTTGCACAATAGAAATCTAGAACTTGCTGCAAGGAGGTTGCGAACTATATATACAAGATGTGCGCCTAATGTTGCATATAAGTGGTGACTAATAACTGAAATTTCTTAACCTAGGCGGGCAATGTTGGCACACGTTTTATGTACCATGTAAAGTTCATTATTGTTATCTGAGGTATGTGGTATTTAGAAAATTATTATAATTTTATATAAAGCCCATCATTTATTTTTGCATTTTTTTTTGGGAACATGTAGCTAGTATGATTTTTCACTGAATTAAAATATATGGACATGGGCCCAGGATAATAAAATCCACCCTATAATATTCCATAAACTTGTAAAAAATTAACTTTCCTTAATCTAGTGTCGACACGGGTAAGTCGGCTAGTATAATAATGCTACGGGAAAAAGGAAGAAGATTAGCTTCCTTATCAAGTGTCCTAATTAATTAAAGTGGATACACGTTGAATACGATAAAATTTGTTTAATGGTTAACCCTGCACAAAGTCAATCATGCAACTCTAGACTACTAGAGCGGTACGTAGGGTATGATTGGTTGCTAGTAGGGGTTTTGTGCATCTGGGGCTCCATAATAGCTATGCGCAAAAATGTAATCTTTAATCCACGTTGTGCAATTTGTTTGGTTGCTAACAATTTCTACTAGGCATCATTGGGGAAGCCAAGTCCTCGTTGTTTGGTTGCCCAAGAATCGTGTTTCTTGAAATAGACTTGCGTTTGGTTACATCATGTTTCCTAGATACATTAACCTCGTAACTTTTTTGGTGAGCTTACCAAGTTAACAGAAAATGTTCACAAGGTGTTCGACACAATAGAAAAGTAGACGACGATAACTATATATCGCATAATCAGCAATGCTAACATAGTTCTAGTGGACGATCAAAGTTCTTGTAGTGGATAATAGTGTTGCACCACGATATCACGAAGAAATCCTCATGATGCAACACAACTTCATCAACAGAGTCATTACATAAATACCACCTCGAATATACAGACTTGACATCAGTTCAGATCAAACATAGCTACTCTGAAAATACATGGACGTGATGTTCATTATCAGCAATAGAACAAGCACGAGAACACGCACCCAATGCTCGGGCTCCTCATAGGTAATACTTCCCTAGAAATGCAGTAAACCAAGCCATCTTGTCTCTAGGAACCATTGCGAGATACCTGTTGTCATGTGCCTTGTGATCCATGAGGTGGCTGAGAGCTCGGTGGATCGCAAATGGAGATATCTGAGCTGCTATAACATCGCCGACGTAAGTGATCTTGATCTGAGCATAGTTCTTTATGGGCTTGTTGATCAAATCAGCGTCCTTAGGGTGATCTGCAAGCAAGAGATTAGTTAGTTATTGGTCTTTTAAAAAGTAACGACTTAGTGAATAAACTAGAACAAGAGGTACGTTCATTGTGCCTTGATGTGGGCAAATTAGGCATCGTGGTCCATCATGATAGATGTTGTCTTCTCCACCCAATGCACATCCTCAAGCATTTTGATCCACATGACATGAACCCACATTGGTCTTCAGTGGCTCACATGGTTGTAGATCTAGTTGTGTCCAACTTGACGGCCACTGAACTTGAGAACATCGTCCGCAATAGCTTTAAGGTGCACCATCTTGAATCCCTTATCCATTGGCATCCTGTTCTTGATAAAATCACAGACCCTGTTCATCACAAAGGTGGACAGAGCAGCAAGACATACTGACGAGGTATTAACTCGTCAATGGCTACGGATTGTAAACTTAGGGTTTCGTAAGAAGTAGAGGGCAAGTAGATCTCGAAGGTTTCAGCCGATAATGGTGCTCGACTAAAGATTACGGTGGTTCTGTTGGCAAAGATCCGATCCCACGTTTCTCCCTCGGCTCGCCTTTATATAGGAGGTGGAGCCGAGGCTTTTCGTGCCGTACAAGTTACAAACTACCCGAGACGTATTGGGCCTTTCCTATTTTGATACAATATTCCTACTACAACTCTATTTTTACTTATCCGAAGATCTCTGGGCTTCTGGGCCTCCAAAGTTTCGGGTCCGTGGGCCTCATGTCCTCTTCATATAATCCATGGTACTTTATTCTGCATGCCTATTAGGCATACCTATGTCACTAGCTTCCGAGATTTTGTTTGAATCGTAGAGTCGAGTAAAATCTCCATCGTAAAACTGAGTCACATGTTTAGTAAAACTTTCGAATCATAACGAATATTTTGCTCAACGTCTATTTTGCACATGGATGATGGTAAATGGGGCTGGTTCATCTGATGGATCAGGTGCCAGTTAACTGCCGTTGTGGCAAACCCGCATAAACCTACTTCAAGCTCGAGTCCCTGGACTAGAACTCGGGATACTGGCGTAACTCGTCATGCGCCGCTTAAGGACTTATCGTGAATTAAATCCTAGCTTTATTTTATCAAGTACCTAACGCGTCCGTTGGGATGTTTCTTTGCATCTGCTGATTCAGATAAAGTGAGAGAGCGCATTCGGGTGCGATGCCACGCCACACAGGACAGATCCTGGGGTCTTACCTTCGCACTCTTTCGAGTCATGGCATTTAGATTTTTTACGCGGCGGACACGCTCTGAGAATATATTGTCGAGCGCCTTTGTCGGCTGCTGCAATTCTTTATTTTTCCGAGTTAACTCATAAAACAATATCTTGACCTCTCGATGGGAGTACATGACGAGTTACGTGTAACTCGAAGATGTACGGAAGAAGTTCTTTGACTGCAACTCTATATTGACTTATCATTTTGCCTTCTTTTTCTTCTTTATATTTCATCGGGTGCGCGACCAGCGGTTCCGATGGGAGTAGCCCCCGAGGCTACAGCCGAGTGTTTGCACTTGGTTGTAGGCTCAACTTCTGTTATTTGACAAACTCCATATTTTCAACTTCATCGTGTTATCTTATCAGAAGTATATACAATACTTTTGATAAGAGTAGCCCCCGAGCATATGAACAGGTGCTCGCACTTCTTCCACGTTGCGCAAGTGGGGCGCGCACGTCCTCCGATATTCCCGACACACGCGCGGTAACTTCCTTCTGGTAAAAATAAAGTGTAAAGACCATTTTACCACTCGAACACATGTAAAGCTCAGGATCCTCTCCTTTTCATCCAACGCTAAGCTCATCATCTTCCACCTATAAATTCAACCCTACTTCTCACTTTTCCCCCTTCGCTGCGCCGCACATCTTCTCTTGCCTCTCTTCTTCTTCCTCCTCGAGCACCTCACACACTCACCCTCTGCTGCCCCTCGTTTGCTCCACCGCGCATCCACCATGGCTCCCCGAACCAAGCTCTGCAAGAACCGCGCCCCAGGCACCGACGAGCGCGTGGAGAAGAACAAGATCTCCGGATGGGAGAGGTCGAAGCTCTCCGCGCAAGACAAACGGATTCTCAAGAGGATGGACCTGCTCAACAAGGAAGCAATGAGGATGCCAGGCGATGAAAGTTCCCCTCATCGCCTTCTGGTTTCTGGGTAACATTTGTTGATTTCCTCATCCGCGGCTTTTCCATTACGGTTCACGATTTTCTCCGTGGCATCCTTTTTATCTATGGGATTCAACTTCACCAGCTGACCCCTAACTCTCTCCTCCATATCTCTATTTTTTCACCCTCTGTGAATGCTTCCTGGGTATCCACCCCCACTGGGGCCTGTGGAAACGCATCTTTTACCTCCGCCTCAACAACTCGAAGAACACCATTTACAACGTAGGTGGTGTTTGCATCTGCGTCTGGTCAGAGGTCGGATACTTTGATGTGAAGTTCGCCGACTCCGTCCAAGGCTGGCGTAGGAAGTGGCTTTACGTCAAGGATGAATTTTCGGCTTCTCAAGAGTACGGTCTTGCTCCCTTTGACGCTTCCGAAGATATTCAGAGGCACAAGTCTTGGGGCGCAGAGGCTACAACCGAAGAAAAGGCAGCCACTGACGCGTTGACCGCTCGCATCCAAGAGCTCCAAAACACCCAAGGGGCGGAACTATCGTGTGCACAAATTATTGCACACTTTCTGCGGATTCAAGTGCAACCTCTTCAGGCTCAACAAAATACAGCCTCTGTTTTTGTGTTTCTGTCTCTCGGCGGCTCCCTCCTCAAGGAAACCATGGGGGTCATAAATATAGGGTTTTTTTTAGGTCAAACGGAGTCTATGGGAGAAATAATCAGGCGAAACAGACGGTCGATGGCGAAAAGAGGTAGGGTGGCACACCCACCCTAATTGGGCGCGCCACCAATGCTTTTTTGGCCTTAGTCCCTCCCTTGTGAGGTCCAAGCGCTCCAAATTCTTCTCGTGGTAAAATATTGACATCCCCGAAATCCTAGCTCAGTTTGACTCCATATAGGTCCCTGAAAGTGAAAAATACACAAAACACGGTTTCCTGTTCTGCAGAGTTATAACCCAACTAAAGGGGATCATTGGTAAATCCCGATAAGTCAATATAAAACATGGATATAGCATCATATATGTTGCAAACATGTGACAATATGTGTCAATGAAGTACAAAGTCCATGTATGCCATACATCAACAAGCACAAAACCTAAATATGCTAGGCTGAACTAAGTGCAACCACAACGGCTGAAGTTAATCAAGATAGGCACAAGATATATGAACACATGTGATAGCAAGATATAAGTACTTGAAGCAAGATGGTTATCATAAAGAAAGTAAACTCGGGTATAGATATAACCGAGGCAAGCAGATATGAAGATGTATTCCCGTGTTCCCCTACACAAGGCGAGGCACGTCACGTTGTAGAGATGCGGGCTACCACGAAGGTCTCCTGAACTCCACGAAGGCTCACCTTCTTCTCCAAGCCAATTCCACGAAGAACAAAGGCCTTTCCCTTATGGTTAGTGTAAGGGTACATTGCCCCTATGTGTGGTTTTGGTAATTAATGACAACCCCTATGGACTAATGCTTTCATTGAGTTTATATGAAGGAATATTCCATAGGTACTACTTGTACTCCATGTGTTGGATTCAAGTATGGATGCCATGAAGATAAAGGTATATCTTGTGTATTGGCATCAAGATCATCGGTATGAAGATACATATGTGATATGATCAAGAAGAAGAAATGAAGATGGAGTTCTTATGTGGAACTCAATATTATCCATGCTCTATCTTATGTGAGTATGAGAAGATACAAGGATTGAGTTGGGCAAGTTCAAGATGAGCATCTCAAGTGGATCACATGCTTGAAGCTTGCCGTCCATTTGGTGATAATGGACATGTGAAGATGTGCATCAATGGAGCTTTCCCATCATAGTGTATGGGGGAGCATTTGTGAGTCTTCACGAAGCAACATTGATCAAGTGTGGCATTCCGGCTTGTATGGAGCTTGAAGAGCGATCATCAAGATCAAGCGGGATGCGCAAGGCAAAGGTATGGCTTTGCTAGGTTTTCCTTTTACCGGTCTCAAGGTGGTTGATGGGAGACCGGATTATAGGATACATAGCCGCACTATTAAGAGGGGCTTTCGGTTGGGTAACTTGATCACATCGTCTTAGGGAGCTCAATCCTTTGCATACTTTGCATATCCTTATTGCTTCTTGGTGTTTCTCCGTGTGAGGTTCTTGAGCTTGTTGTTAGCTTTACAACAAGCCCAAGTTCATCGAAAACGGAATCCGCATGCATCTTCTATTGCGTTTTCGAGTTTGGACGTCTTCACCGTTTCTTGACGGTGGGAGACTCCCTCTCTAAAATCATCTAAAAATGTTCCGTGAGGAGTCTCCATATTTCCAGTTTTTGTTGGGGTTCTATTCGTCGTTATCTTTCCAACAAAATTGGTTTCATGCGAATCGGAGTTCGGGAGCATTAATTATTAAAGAAAAAGGAAAGAGGAAAAAGGATAAAAAGAAAAAGAAGAAAAAGTGCCAGCGGACCGGCCGGTCTGACCGGACCGGCCACCGGTCCACCCGGTCCGTGACCGGCCCAGGCACCGGTGCCATCCGGACCGTGTCCAGTGGCCATTTGGCCCGCGACCGGTCTCGGGCCCGGTCCGGCTCCGGCCTGCCCGGCGCCTCCTCCGGCCCGACCGGGCGCCTCGCCGGGCCGCCTCCGCCCCGCGCGGCCCACGCGGCACTGCGCAGCCCGCGCGCCCCAAGCCTCCGCGCCGCCCATGCGCGTCTGGGCCGCCGGCTCCCCTGCGCAGCCCGCGCGCCCTCGCCTGTCTGGCCTCCTGGCCGGAGCTGGGCCTCACCGCCCCGCCGGCCCAGCCACAGCCTGCCTCCCCCGCGCGGCCGGAGCCTATCCGCCGCCTGTGAGCGCAGTTTGGCCTGCCCGGTTGCTGGGCCGGTCCGACCGGGCTGCTGACCGGCCTGGCCGGCTGCTGCTCCGGTCGGCCGGCCTGGTGACCGGCTGGGCCATTTTTCTGGCCGTTTTTCCTGCGTTTTTAATGGTTCTTTTTCCACAACGGTTATATTTGCTCCCATGCTATAAATAGCCTTTCTTCCACCTTGAGCAAGTTACTTCTTCCCTTTCTCTCACCTCCATTGTTGCATTTGAAGAAGTTGCTCTCTCTCTTGTTCCCCCCATGATTCTTGCTCATATTTGAGGATTTGAGAGAGGAGATCTAGATCTACACTTCCACCAAACCGTTTCTTCTCTAAGTGAGGGAATCTCTTGGGATCTAGATCTTGGAGTCTTTGGTTGACTTTCCCCCTTGTTCTTCCTCTCCAATCTCATCCTAGCATTCGTTGCTTTGGTGGGATTTGAGTGTGAAGGACTTGAACACCTCCGGTGTTCTTGCTTTGCATCATTGCATAGTGTTGAGCTCTCCACCACGATTTGAGTGAGAGACCGTGAGCTTGTTACTCTTGGAGGGAGACCTCCTAGTTGGCTTGGCGGTTGGTGCTCCGGTGATCTCTTCAAGAAGATTGTGAAGAGGCCCGGGCTTCTCCTTCGTGGAGCTTGTGAAGTGGTTGTGGAGCTTGCCATCTCCGGAGCGGAGGAAAAGCTAACCATAAGGAAAGGGCCATAATCCTTCGTGGGTGCGGTTCGGAGAATAGGGTGAGCCTTCGTGGCGCGGGGAATCCTTCGTGGGACCTCCACTCCTCCAAACGTGACGTACCTTGTTGCAAAGCAAGGGAACACGGGAATACATCCTCGTCTCCGCGTGCCTCGGTTATTTCTATACCCGAGCTCTCTTTCCTTGTGATAGCCATCGTGCTTGAAGTACATATATCTTGCTATCATTTGTGCTACATATATCTTGTGCCTATCTTGCTTAGCTCTAGTTGCTATTGTTACACTTAGTTGAGCTTAGCATATTTAGGGTTTGTGCTTGTAAACTAAACGATAGTTTAATTCCGCATTTATACAAGACAAATCCGCAAGAGTTTGTAATTGCCTATTCACCCCCCTCTAGGCGACATCTCGATCTTTCAATTGGTATCGGAGCAAGGTCTCTCCTTGTTTTAGGCTTCACCGCCTTGAGAGTAAAGATGTCGGCTAGTAATTTAGTGCACAATGACACAATTATCTTTGTTGGCACAAATTATCATTTGTGGCGAAATTGCTTGCTTTGTAAACTTCGGACCTTGTGTCCAAACATTGAGCAATTTCTAGATGTAGGTTTTTCTCCTCCGATGGATCCTCAAAATCTATCTTTAGAGGATGAGAAAACTTACATCTTGAAGCTCAAGTATCTAATGAGCTTTTATTCTCCTTGAGACCCGATTTTCGTAGGTTCTTGATATATATAAAGAGAAAATCGTCTCATGAGATGTGGATCAAGCTTAAGGAAATGTTTGGTGGATCCACTTCTCAATTGGTCGGTGGTGACTCCAAGGAGCTCTCTTCCCCTTCACATCATGAAGAGCTCCAAGTTGCTTCCACCTCCTGGTCGTGATGAGTTATCATCTTCTTTCACTTCACCAACGTGTAGCAAGACACGAGGTAATGATATGGTGAGTGGTGAGGAAAATTGCAATGTTGATATTGTGCTCAATAGTGATGATTCTTCATCTCTATCCCATTGTAATGCTTTCTCTTTGGACTTAAACACATCTAGCATTGAAAATGACCTACATACTTGTGTTGATAGTCCTTGCATATCATGTGTAAATTGCTTACATAGATCCCATGATGATATGCTTGCTTTGTCTTGCTCCCATAATCAAAATGCTTCTATTTCCTCTAGTTGTTTGTTGACTAACAATGTAGAGGAAATCGAACACTCTATGGATCAAGACATGTTTTCAAATGAGGATTCAAGAATATATTCATCTTCATCCTCCGTATGCACATGTGCCTTATGGCAAATGGACCAAAGGTATCTCCTACTTTGACTCCTAACACATCCTCTAATGATGAGAGTGATGATGATGATAATGATGAAGAACATAATATCTTGGTGCATGATATGGGAATGGTATATGCTTCTCTTCGTGGTAATAAAGAAGCTCGTGCTTATCTCGAACACTCTATGGATACCTTGAATAAATATAGGGAAACCATAGTGGAGTTGGAGTCCCATGTTGAAAATGGGGAAATGAGATTCACTCTCCTCAAGCATGAGCTAAAAGATGAGAAGCATGCTAATTTCATGCTTACACAAAAAATTGAATCCTATATGCATGAAAATGAGAAAACTATTGTTGATGCTTGTGCTACTAACTTTAATTCTTGTGAAGCATCGACCTTAAAGGAGAATGTTGAGCTAAGGGCTCAACTTGAGTTGCTAACTAGCAATTATAGGGAATTGGAAGAAAGTCATAAAAAGCTCTCAAGCTCTCATGATGATCTTCTAATTTCCTATGATGGGCTAAAGTTAGCTCATGAGGCAAGTATCACTAAGGTAACATCTTGTGAGCCTCATATGGATGTTAGCACAATCTCTACTACAAATGCTATATTGCCATGTGCTAGTCCTTGTAATCCATCTAGTCAAACTAGTGATACACCTTGTGTTGGATTACTTTCTTTGCCTTGTTGCTCTAACAATGAAGCTTCTACTTCCTCTAGTACTTGTATTTCTACTAACCATGTAGAGGAAATCAAAGAGCTCGAGGCCCAAGTCCTTTCTTTGAAGAAAGACTTGGAAAAACGTCATGAAGGGAAATCCGCACTTGACAAGATGCTAAGTGTGCAACAATCCCCCAATGACAAGAGTGGACTTGGATTCAACTCCAATAACAAGAACAAGTCCAAGAGCAAGAGCAACAAGAAGAAGGGCCAAGATAAAGTCAAGAATCCGGCCAAGTTGGTTTGCTTCAAGTGCAAGGTTGAAGGGCATCATGTTAGATCATGCCCATTGAAGAAGAAGAAGCACTTGAGTGAGAAACAACAAGGGAAACGGCCACAAGGTCAAGGTCAAGCTCATGCTCGACCTCAAGTTGAAGATAGGGCACTTCCCAAGAAGAATCAAGATATTGTTCCCCAAGAGAAGAAATCAATAAAGAAGAGAAAGGGGAACACTTGCTACTTATGTCGTGAGAAGGGGCACTTTGCTTCTTCTTGCTTAGGTGGTACCTTATCTAACCCTATAATTGTTGATAATGATTATTCTCTAGGGAAGGATAAGGATGGCAATGTGTTTGCCAAGTTTGTTGGAACTCAAAGTGGTTTCAAGAAAAGAACCATTTGGGTTGCCAAGCCTATTGTGACTAATCTCTTAGGACCCAACTTGATTGGGGACCAACAATCTCAAACTTGATCAATAGGTGCATGTGGAGGTCATTGGAGACTTGGCTACTTCATGAAGAATTAAGGGATCTTCATATATTATATTATGACCAAGCCAAGTCGTATGGATTATCATCTATATCTTATATCCAATGTTCCTCCTTGCGGTAACTTATACTTCAACTCACCATATTTATTGTAAGTTACTTGCCCCTTTGCATGTTTGGTTTTGTACCAAATATTTGTGTGTATGTGTTGTGTCTTACTTACCTATCTTGTGTATTCAAGTATGTTTGTTTGACTCATCATATACTTGTGTATTGTTGGGAGCCTAATGCATCTTGATGATATCTTATTTGGCTCTCTTTGAGTGATTAATGGAACATCCCATTTTGGGGGAGTGATATGCATTGTGCATCTCTCTTTCTTTAAAATGTGTGTATGTGGGTACCACCACTTAGTATTGATATTGCAAGATTATCTAGTAACTATGTGGTGTGGCATACTCATGAGAAATTCAAATTCTAAATGTCCATTAATCATCTCTAGTTGAATTTTAGTTGCCTCTTGTTTAGAAGAAATGTTTTATCACATTATGGGGGAGTAATATGTTTTGTACATATCACAAGCCTAGAAAATGTGAACATATGAGGTTATGCCACTTAGAGTTGATGCTCTTAATTATCTTGTTCCTAGGTGGCATGTTTGCTCAAACAAGCTCCACTTCTATTGAAAAGTTTCTATTGGCTCATCTTATGGATTCTTGTTTGAGTAAGAAATTCTTGGTACGGTTTTTCCTCAAATACATATCTCTATATCTTATTTGGGACACCGCTTGCTTCAAGTTATTCTAATCATTGCCGTGCGTGATTGTTTGACTAGTTGAAGCTATCAAGAATCTTCATCCATGCATAGTGCTTAATTCTATATACTTATCCTATGCCTTTTATTGTGAAGTTGATCCTTACTACCATTGTCATTTCACCACCGGAAATTATTTCCAATATACTCATTGTCTTTGACAATTGATAACCTTATATGTGGTTGAATTCATGGATCATCTTCACCTTGGATTGTTTCTTATTGCCTTATTTTACTTCCAACAAATCTTTGTTGCTCCCATGTGTCTTCCTTGTCTCTTTGAATTTTTTTTTGATAAATTATCTTGATTCATATCAAGTGTTTGTTTTGGAAGATAAACCTTTTCTTTATGGTACATTTTGCCATTGTGAAAGGTGTAGAGGGTTTGGTTTATTTGTTCGAACCTTGCTCTTTTGGGGAGTTTGCTATCTCATTCCTTCTTACATATTCTATTAGCTTGAATGAGATAAATCTTTGAGCATGTTTGCTTTATTTCATCCTCTATGCTCAATGGTTTCTTCTTAGTTCACTTGTTGAACTTTGTTGAACAAATCTTTTGTGTTTTGCTTCTTAGATATAATTTGGACAACAAATTTGTTTTGTGACACCTCTATGTCTTATTTAATTCCTTTGGTGTTTTGTCCAAAGTATATCTTTCTTGGATCTTTAAAAGTTTTGGTGCATGCTTATATGTAATTTGTTTATTCTTGTAGCATGCTTGCTTTCTTTCGATCCATTATGTAGGATATACTCCATCAAATCCTAAATGACTAAGATGTGCATGAAATTCGAATTTCATCTAAATATGCACATGTTTATATGGAGTGTGTTCTATATATTGTGGTTAGTCTAACCATGTTGGACCCAATAAGTTTGGGGACCAAGATGTACTTGAATGATGTTTTAGGTACATTGGAGATGCAATGGAGGCTTGTCTCATCTATAAGGAAGGTGTTGTCACCATATGAGGATTGGAGTCAAGCTAGGATGATCGATGAACTCTTATCCACTACATCAAGCCATTGCCATCTCGGTAACAAGTATCTTATTCATGCACTCTCATATAGCATCCAACCTCTTGTAGGTTGTATCTTGGCATGAAATTATTTATTTCGAAAATATTGCGGTTCTTGAAAAACCCTTTTAAAGTAAAACTTCTTATTGAACACTTGAGTAATTTGAGAAGATGCATATGATAGGTTATATATATATATATATATATATCATATTTTATGATTCACCTATCACAAATATGCCCTCTAGCAATTTATTGCATATCAATTCCTCAAAGAGCTCTTGTGTACAATATTTATGAAATTGTGAAATAAATCCGTATTTGTGATACTTGTTGCCTCTCTCAAAACATTCCGACTAGCTTTACTTCCCTTATTGTTAGTTGTGATGTTTTTGAGATTTTCTTGGTTGAAGCTCATTCATATACCACAAGTGTGTAAATTGGAGCCATAGGCTATATATGCTTTTTAAGCAAACATCCTTGGTATATTTTATGACTTCATCTTGGATATCATGTCTTATTTATCTTGTTAACCTCTTGTGTGTGCATGTTTCTTTATGGATCACTATATCCACTTTAGAAACTTATATACATGAGAGCGTTAATCCATCAACTTGATATCCTTGTTCCTTGCCAATCATCTTTTACCCTTTTGCTTTTAGTGGTGTTGGTAAAGAAGATTTATGAGTGCTTGGTTTACTTGTTTTTCTTCATGCACTCATATCTCGTAATTGTTGGACTCAAGTTATTCTTGATAAGCATTTTATTTTTATCTTGGGTATGTTCTAAATAATATAGAGGGAGTGAGGATTCCATGTTTGTGCATATTGTATTCAAATGCAAACATTATAAATTGTGCACGAACCTTGGGGAGCTTTCTTATTTTATTAAGAGCACTATATCTCTCTTATCATGATATCTTTGTTTGTCCAATTGGATCTTTGATTGCTTGCTTTACTTGTTGAAGCTCACTTCACCATGTTATCTTTATGCAATCTTTGATCCTCAATATAGTTTGATTTCCTTCAAGTATTCATCATTGGATATGTGCACTTGCTTCCACTCAAATTATGAGAAGTGCACACTTTGGGGAGGAACTCACATTATATTGGCCTTCTAAATTTTTCACCCATTTTGACAATCGATGCCAATGGGGGAGAAGTTTAGAGGGTTTAAGGGAATGGTTTTATACTTAAGTTTGGTTTGTGCTTAAGTGTTTTGCCTCTCATGCATTCCATATTTATATGTCTTGCATGGTTGTATATATATAGTGGAAACTATCCCAAAGGTTAATCTTGACAATTTATGCAATGAATTCATGTTCATCACACGTGCATACATTGTGGGGGAGTTTTCTCTATATATATTGGTTCTACTCACATCTCTTGCATTTGTTGTAGTTGTGTGAGTAGAGCCGGTTTTGATATGGGCTAGTAGCTTTGTGTTACTTGATCATATCAAATACAACCTCTTGTATACAACTTATTCTCGGATAAGTTGCGTACTTGTTTCTAATATTCACTATATAAACCCTCTTATTGTGGTTGTCATCAATTACCAAAATGGGGGAGATTGTAAGGGTACATTGCCCCTATGTGTGGTTTTGGTAATTAATGACAACCCCTATGGACTAATGCTTTCATTGAGTTTATATGAAGGAATATTCCATAGGTACTACTTGTACTCCATGTGTTGGATTCAAGTATGGATGCCATGAAGATAAAGGTATATCTTGTGTATTGGCATCAAGATCATCTGGTATGAAGATACATATGTGATATGATCAAGAAGAAGAAATGAAGATGGAGTTCTTATGTGGAACTCAATATTATCCATGCTCTATCTTATGTGAGTATGAGAAGATACAAGGATTGAGTTGGGCAAGTTCAAGATGAGCATCTCAAGTGGATCACATGCTTGAAGCTTGCCGTCCATTTGGTGATAATGGACATGTGAAGATGTGCATCAATGGAGCTTTCCCATCATAGTGTATGGGGGAGCATTTGTGAGTCTTCACGAAGCAACATTGATCAAGTGTGGCATTCCGGCTTGTATGGAGCTTGAAGAGCGATCATCAAGATCAAGCGGGATGCGCAAGGCAAAGGTATGGCTTTGCTAGGTTTTCCTTTTACCGGTCTCAAGGTGGTTGATGGGAGACCGGATTATAGGATACATAGCCGCACTATTAAGAGGGGCTTTCGGTTGGGTAACTTGATCACATCGTCTTAGGGAGCTCAATCCTTTGCATACTTTGCATATCCTTATTGCTTCTTGGTGTTTCTCCGTGTGAGGTTCTTGAGCTTGTTGTTAGCTTTACAACAAGCCCAAGTTCATCGAAAACGGAATCCGCATGCATCTTCTATTGCGTTTTCGAGTTTGGACGTCTTCACCGTTTCTTGACGGTGGGAGACTCCCTCTCTAAAATCATCTAAAAATGTTCTGTGAGGAGTCTCCATATTTCCAGTTTTTGTTGGGGTTCTATTCGTCGTTATCTTTCCAACAAAATTGGTTTCATGCGAATCGGAGTTCGGGAGCATTAATTATTAAAGAAAAAGGAAAGAGGAAAAAGGATAAAAAGAAAAAGAAGAAAAAGTGTCAGCGGACCGGCCGGCTCGGACCGGGACCGGCCACCGGGTCCACCCGGTCCGTGACCGGCCCAGGCACCGGTGCCATCCGGACCGTGTCCAGTGGCCATTTGGCCCGCGACCGGTCTCGGGCCCGGTCCGGCTCCGGCCTGCCCGGCGCCTCCTCCGGCCCGACCGGGCGCCCTGCTGGGCCGCCTCCGCCCCGCGCGGCCCACGCGGCACTCGCGCAGCCCGCGCGCCCCAAGCCTCCGCGCCGCCCATGCGCGTGCGGGCCGCCGGCTCCCTGCGCGGCCCCGCGCGCCCTCGCCTGTCCGGCCTCCTCGGCCGGAGCCCGGGCCTCACCGCCCCGCCGGCCCGGCCACGGCCTCGCTTCCCCGCGCGGCCGGAGCCTATCCGCCGCCTGTGAGCGCAGTTTGGCCTGCCCGTTCGTTGGGCCGGTCCGACCGGGCTGGCGACCGGCCCGGGCCGGCTGTCTGCTCGGCCGGCCGGCTCAGTGACCGGCTGGGCCGTTTTTCTGGCCGTTTTTCCTGCGTTTTTAATGGTTCTTTTTCCACAACGGTTATATTTGCTCCCATGCTATAAATAGCCTTTCTTCCACCTTGAGCAAGTTACTTCTTCCCTTTCTCTCACCTCCATTGTTGCATTTGAAGAAGTTGCTCTCTCTCTTGTTCCCCCCCATGATTCTTGCTCATATTTGAGGATTTGAGAGAGGAGATCTAGATCTACACTTCCACCAAACCGTTTCTTCTCTAAGTGAGGGAATCTCTTGGGATCTAGATCTTGGAGTCTTTGGTTGACTTTCCCCTTGTTCTTCCTCTCCAATCTCATCCTAGCATTCGTTGCTTTGGTGGGATTTGAGTGTGAAGGACTTGAACACCTCCGGTGTTCTTGCTTTGCATCATTGCATAGTGTTGAGCTCTCCACCACGATTTGAGTGAGAGACCGTGAGCTTGTTACTCTTGGAGGGAGACCTCCTAGTTGGCTTGGCGGTTGGTGCTCCGGTGATCTCTTCAAGAAGATTGTGAAGAGGCCCGGGCTTCTCCTTCGTGGAGCTTGTGAAGTGGTTGTGGAGCTTGCCATCTCCGGAGCGGAGGAAAAGCTAACCATAAGGAAAGGGCCATAATCCTTCGTGGGTGCGGTTCGGAGAATAGGGTGAGCCTTCGTGGCGCGGGGAATCCTTCGTGGGACCTCCACTCCTCCAAACGTGACGTACCTTGTTGCAAAGCAAGGGAACACGGGAATACATCCTCGTCTCCGCGTGCCTCGGTTATTTCTATACCCGAGCTCTCTTTCCTTGTGATAGCCATCGTGCTTGAAGTACATATATCTTGCTATCATTTGTGCTACATATATCTTGTGCCTATCTTGCTTAGCTCTAGTTGCTATTGTTACACTTAGTTGAGCTTAGCATATTTAGGGTTTGTGCTTGTAAACTAAACGATAGTTTAATTCCGCATTTATACAAGACAAATCCGCAAGAGTTTGTAATTGCCTATTCACCCCCCCTCTAGGCGACATCTCGATCTTTCAGTTAGCTAGCTTTTCCTCCACTCCAGAGATGGCAAGCTCCACAACCACTTCACAAACTAGAGAGCCCGAGAGAGAGAGAGAGAGAGAGATGTTTTTTGGTCAAAATACGTCGGTTCGCGAAATAATCAAGTGATTTGGGTAATCAACGACCATAAGAGTGGGGGTGGCGCGCCCTAGCAGGGTGGGCGCGCCACCTGCCTTCCATTGGGCCTCAGGCCCCTCCAAGTGTGCTTCAAAGGCCCATGTTGCTTCTCCCGATGAAAAAAATGATCCTCCAGAAATCCTAGCTCAATTTGCCTCCGTATATGTCTCTAAAAGTGAAAAATACACAAAATATGGATTTCCTGTTCTACAGAGTTGTAAACCAAATAAAGGGGGTCATTGGTAAATCCCCATAAATCAATATAAAACATGGAATTATTATCATATATGTTGCAAATATGTGGGAATTCATGCTAATAAATGACAAAGTTCATGTATGCATTTTACCTGCATCAGCAGCCCAAGGGGGCTGGCCGGCCAAGAGAGGTGCCCCCACCTCTTCCATCATTATGTGGTGGACACTCCATTCACACGCACTCAAAAGTCACATAATTTATTTAGAACTCCACTAAAAATGAAAGTGGTTTTCTCTCATAAATGAATAAAACATTTTTAATTCTTTTACTTTATATTTTTTGATTCTTTGAATAAACAAAAATTAACAGTCAACCCCTTTAACTATTCCAATATCCCGAAACATTTCCGGTAATACACGAAACAATCCTTAGGCTGCCCAAACTTTCTCCGGTGCTCCATTCCACTTAAAAACATCGACGGGCCTTAAGTGTGTCACCCTACGATTCGTGAATAATGTGGATATGATCGAGACAGCTCTCCGATCAATAATCATCAGTGGGATCTAGAGAGCTGTAATGACTCCCACTCATTCAACGATGAAACCTGTGATCGCATGAATCATAAACGTTGTAACCAATTCCTTTTATCTCACGTTACTTTACTTGTATGAGATCCGATCATCAATATCAACTATACCTAGTTCAATTCCGTTACCGACAAGTACTCCTTACTTGTTCCGTGATATGACATTCATGTGACCTAGTCACATGCTTGCAAGCGGTGTCAATGTAATACCACTGAGAGGGCCTAGAGTATATCTCTCCGTCATCAGGATGGATAAATACCACTCTTGATCCATGAGCCTCAACTAACACTTTCATAGTACCCAAATCAACCTTTATATTACGGTGATATCATCAAATTACTCTTGCAGTGTTAGTGATTAACATGGTCTCATGGTATAAGGAATAAAGGTAATTTGTATGTGTTTGATATAGCAATGTAAACTTAATCACTTGATCGTATTGCTATACCTACTTGGTTGTGTTCACATCATTCTTCCAATGACGTGACCCCGTCATTAAGAACATCCAATGTTCATGACCAGAAAACCTTGATCATCGGTTAATCACCAACCTAGTTAAAAGAGAGGCTTTACTAGAAACTCTTGCTTGTTTATTAAACACACAAGTACAACTAATACAATTCTAGCATGAGAAATAAACATCTATTATAAACATAGAATAAGATAATAACCATTTTATTATTGCATCTCGGGCATATTCCCTTAATTTTGGTGCGTGCTATGTTCTCTTGTTACTGTTTTGCCTACAAGGTGTTTGATGCGTGCTATGTTCTAAGTGCTTGTTGGTTTGCTAGCTAGCTTGCAAAGTGTTTGAGGTGTGCTATGTTGTAAGAGCTTGTTAGTTTGCTTCCTTATCATTATTCTTGTACTACGGTACTTCATTTGCATTGTAGTATAAGGAAAACTAGCCAGATCTCGCTGCAAACTCAGTGCTGCAGGCGGAGGCGGCAGTGTTGCTTCGGTACAAGCGAGTGCCTGATAAATATTGCATGGTGACGAAAAATAACATCATGACATAACCACATGCTATGTACAAGTTCGTTCTAAACAAGGTGTGTGACCTCATCAAGAAAGAGGTTAGAGTGGACCTTGGATTCAGGGTGAAGTACTTCAAGGATGTTGCAGAGGCCGTTCTTAAGTATTGTGGCCGGCCCTAGAGAAGATCTACACCCATCTTAGGTACTCAAGAGAACGGTGGGTTCATGTGAACAGAGTCAAAAGGCTTGAGGATGTGGCTGGGTGGAAGAGACAACATCAATCATGATGGACGATGATACCTACTTTGCACACATCATGGTTCGATCAATGCACCTATTTTTGCTTGTGTGCACTCAATCACAAGCTATGACAAGACGATGAACTAACTATATTCTTGTTTGCAGACTCCCCGAGGGACGGTGATCTCCTCAACAAGCCCATATCAAACTATGCTCAGATGCCCATAGAAAACTATGTTCAGATGAACATGATCTATGTCGGCTATGTTCCATAAGCACCCATCTCTCCCATTGCGATCCACTGTGCTCTTATCCACCTCATGGAGCACAAGACACAGGCCACCAGGTACCTTGCGATGAGCCCTGAGTGCAAGATGTCCTGGTTTACTGCCTTCCTGAAGAAGTATTACCTTTGAGGAGCCCGAGTATTGGGTTCTTGTTGTGGTGCTCGTTCTGGTGTTGATGACGGTGATGAACATCATGAATATGATGTATATTTTTGGAAGTAATAGCTAGGTTTGATGAACACTGGTGCAAAGTATGTATATTTTTGGTCCTCGATTGATGAACTTGTGTTGCATCACGAGTAGTCGTTCGTGGACTCGTCGTGCAACAATCTAATCCATTGCTACAACTATGTTTAAGTTGTTGTCTATGTGCTACATATTAGCCCTGCTTGAAATGCTATTTTGTCGTGTTGATTGCTTTGGAAGGTCATCACGAAGCGGAAGTGGTAACCGTATGCGGGAAACGGCTTGTAACCAAACACAACCTGAAAACGCGAAACGAAAAAAGGGCCCAACCAAACGACGGGCCTGGGCTTTTACTACTATACTCAAAACGACTTGTTGGCAACCAATCTAGTTGCACAACATGACTTTTAGGTCGCATGATCTCCTACAGTTTCTAGGAGACAGACTCTCCAGATGCAAAGAAAATCTACAAGCAACCAAACTCGCCCTAAAATAATAGCAGTGGCAGCATGTGTATTTTGCTTATAATTCAGTTCCTTCAGAAATCATAATTGAGTGCTTGAAATCAATTATACATATCCATGGTTGGAAGGATGATGGTCTTCATGGCCCAACCGCACAACTCCGTGTCGGCCAGAATGCTCAATCAACGAAATACCGGAGATGCAAAATCCGATCGATTTCATCGACAAATTTTACCAGGCCGCGGCCAGAGTTCAGTGGCTTGGAGCATATCCTTTGCGGTCCGAACCTAAACTCACCAAATTTTAATCAGTTAGGTTTAAATGAGATCATTGTGGTGGGTTGTTGGTATACTTGGTGGCAGCGGCGTGAGCTTTTGAAAGGAGGACGTGTCAGCTCGCCAGGAAGCACAACTTTTGCTATAAACGCACTTGCAGCAAACTATGAGGTGGCCCGACTGAAATCTCAGCTAAATGAGGTTATGTGGTCTATTCCCAAACTAAATATTGATGCAGCTTTCCATAGTGATGGATCAGGCGCAGCTTGTGTTGTTCTTCGTGGTGGAAAGGGAGAGGCGGTTGCTAGGATGACATGTCCTCTTCAAAATATCATAAGCACAACTTCAACGGAAGCAACTACCCCATTGAAAGGATTTGGAGTTTCTGAAGCAGATTGGGTGCTCGGCGCCCGTGATTGAATCTGTCACTAGAGTTGATACAAGCATGCTCGAGAATAGACGAAATCTGGAGCCCTTATACTGCAATACTGCTGATTGCTTTCAGAGAGCAAGTACTATGGGTCAGGTTTATTTCCAACATTGCTTAAGGTATGAAAATATGGTCACTCATCATTTAGCTAGTCAGGCTTATAGATCGAAAGAGGTGTTGAGTTAGGATGTGGATCCCGCTAGGATCATTTTGCCATTTGTAATCCGTGATGTGACCCCTACTATCTACTCAATAAATAGCCACCAGGCAACCCTTCAAAAAAAAGTGTGACTATGATTTTTCTCGAGGGAGTCCCCGTATGGCTCTGATCAGCACTGTGTACTCGCCTCACAGACCATCACTTCCTCTCCTTAGTGGAATGTTTAATTGAAAGTAAATATTTCCTCTAGTGCTCTTTGAGATTTGCCCACAAAATGATTCATCCTAGACATTTTGCTTTCCTGAGGACAATATTTGTGTTGGCTCCCAAGGACAAGCGTGTGCATGCTACACTCGAATACCTGAAACTGGAAGCATGGCACCAAACTAGGTATGATATTCAAAACAAGGCGGGTCTTTTCCTATATAATGGTACGCAGTTAAGGAGTTACCTGATGCAGGTATTGGGGGAATCAGGTTCCTAGGGGGCATTGGGGGCCTTACACGAACCGGTTTGCTCTCTTGTGCCTCAACGATCACCACATCTGAGGTCAGAAAAGACTTGGCAACAACAGCAGCATGCTCTATGCAACACCTCACAACCTAGTACATGTGTGCAAGGTAAACAAATTTCTGACTTAGTATATGCCATTCAACATTGTTTAACAGTTTAGTCAAAGGACCAGTACATTAATTTAATTGATCTGCAAAGTTTTCACTATACCTTTGTTGGGTCTAATATTCCAGCAGCCATCAAGTCCTCGTAGGAGCCATTGGCAGCATTGTAGCCATAACTTATATTGTCATTCGAAAGTACCTTTGAAGAGAAGCAGGCAAATGCAAGTTAGCCAGAATTCATCCTCAGCTAGAGAGGAATTAAAAGAAAAGGGATGCAACTTGTAACTGAACCGAAATAGCTACTGATCGCGATCGATAACCTTTTCGACAACGAACTTCCCACTCATACCGGCATTGTTTGCTATTAGTGTGGTAGGGTAGCTCAGGGCATTTTTGAAGATGTCAGCACCAATCTAAACAGGGAAGAAACGAAGTTATATCACAAGACAGAAAATTCAGCGCCTTGTCAATTGCAAAAGCAGAGTTACACAAAATACATCAGGATTGTGGTTAAGTAGAGTTGGGCCTGTGGGTTGCTGCATAAATCTTTTCGTATTTGAATATGTGATCAATTGTAGCTTCAAGAACCCACACTACGAGAAAACAAATTAATGAATATTTTATGTGAATCATGCACTTTCTGGTTGAAAAATGAAATCCATATGCATAGCACGTTCTGGACTTCTCTATTGCGGGTGATCGCCACTTTCTAGTTTTTTTGTGCACTTTCGTTCTTGTATATATATGCATTTGTATTCATTGTATAGTGAAATGGGTATGATGTGGCCCTCTCATATGTCATTTATTTGTACTCAGGTTTAATATAGATTAAAATATTTTGATATCCACAAATTAGTAAGATGAATGTTCTAAGATCCTAACGTGTAGTTACTATAGATCCTCCTAACAGACAATATTTTGAATTGGTACTAATCAGGCCTCCTACCGTGTAGTTACTATAGATCCTAACAGACAATTATACAGCATCCCCGAAAAAAAACAATTATACAGCAATAGGTAGGACCACATGTTCATCATTTCTAGAGCTCAAAGCCTAAAGGGGTAAGTCTCTAGCTACATTTTTGCATTACAAATGAAACGATATTAAGTTTATCTGATACAACCAATGCTACCTTCTGCTCCGCATTATCCAATGATTCCTTGATTATGTCAATTTTCTTGGATAATCTCAATAGGCTACATCCACCACCAACTACAACACCTTCCTCAATAGCTGCCTGAAAGATCCAAAACGTGGTTAGGAAATAGTAAATTGTAGTTTACAGAATCTTGCATAATATGATTGTAGATTGGGTAGTGATACCATGGTTGCGTTAAGGGCATCTTCAATTCTCAGCTTCTTATCTTTGAGCTCAATGACTGTTTGAGCACCGACCTACAATTCCCACCAGGTTTTCAAAATCATGCGGTACAATGATAAAAAATATTAATTGCACGAAGTATTTCTTAGTTAACAAAAAATACTTGTGACACCTGATGACCTGAATGATTGCAATCGCACCACATAGCCTTGCAATCCTCTCACCCAGTATCTTTTTCTGGTACCTCTCCTTTGAGTTCTGGAAATTAGAAATGAAAAATATTATTTTGTAAATATTACAGCATAGATAACCATATTCATTGGTGTGTGTTAGCTTTAGGAAGCTTTATCAGCAGTTTCTCCTGGACATACAAATAAAAGTTCACAAGGACAATTTCCTGACTTGCATCAAACTATTAGGGCTTGCTAACTATACCTCAATTTGGCCTTTCATCTGAGCAACCCTTTTCTCAACTGCATGGAGGGTGCTTCCATCAGTAACAATCAGCGTTGAATCATTTTTTATTACCACTTTAGAAGCAAAACCTAAAACCTCTTTCCCTGCTTCTTCTAGTGTGTATCCCATGTCTTCTCTCACTACTGTACCTGAAAACCAACAAGAACATGTCAATGGCTGGAGTTCCATCAGTTGAGTTGGTGATCCAGTCATGTACCTCCTGTTATGATTGCAATGTCCTCCAAACATTGGGTTTTCTGTTCTCCAAAAGAAGGGGCCTTAGTTGCAGCCACTTTGACCATACCCGATAGCTTGTTTCTGGTCAAAGTAGCCAATGCTTCTTCTTCGACGTCCTCGGCAATTATTAACAATGGAAAATCTTCCTTTACAGCACTAAAGCATACTCTTAAGAGCTCCCGTGGATCAGAAATTATCTTGTCAACCAACAGGATCTACAAAAGACAAGATATAACTCTGATAATTATCCCATAGAGTGACATATTATCGGGAAAATATCAGCACTACCTTAAACTCAGTCAACTCCATGGACAGGTTAATCGCAAAGAAAAGTGAGAACTCAAGTATATACTGCGCAGAGTGATATTTTATCATGTAGATGCCCACACTACCTTACAGTCAGTGAACTCCGTGGACATACTAGCATGATTAGTCACAAAATAAGGTGAGAGGTAACCACGTTCAAATTGCATTCCTTCGACGATCTCTAAACTGTTTTCAATGCCTCTTCCATTTTCAATTCTAACCATGCCTTCCCTGCCCACTCTTTTGAAAGCATCCGAAATCATGTTTCCAACCGAGTAATCATTTCCAGCGCTAACTGCAGCCACGTGCACTATCTCATGGTCTTCGATCTAGAAGAAGAAAAATTAAAGATATATGATTAGTAGGAAAATAGAGAAATATCCAGTCAAGGGTTAACTGATACTAGTAATCATACCTCCCGTGACATCAACTTAAGTTCAGAAACTAAAGCATCAGAAGTCTTCCCAATGCCACGGGCGATCTGGACCGGATTCATGCCAGCAGCAAGAACCTACTTTTTTGAGAATAATCATAAGATGTAGGTTGAGGTTTCAGAGTTTTTGTGTGTCAAAATTCATTACACGAACAACAATTTCCTGTCAACTTTTGAAACAAAAAAAAAAGGAAACTATAAACCTGTACCAACGTATTTATCACACAACCATACCTTCATTCCTTCAGCAATCAGGCCTTGAGCAAGGATTATAGAAGTGGTACAGCCATCACCAGCAATATCGTTCGTCCTGGCGCCGGCCTGCCTGACCAATTTAACTCCTAGATTTTCCAACGGGTCCTCCAATTCGATCTTGTGTAAACCAATTAGACAGTAAAATTCAGTGGACTGGAATTTCTGAATTTCTGATCACTCCAAACTAGTGTAAGATAACCAGCATTGCAAGAACATGCTACTGAATTTCAAGAGCGGACCAGGATGAGATGAATGGCAGTACCTCCTTGAGGACCGTCTCCCCATCGTTGACGATCTTGGGAGGGCCATACTTGTTGCCGAGCACCACATTCCTCCCCTTGGGCCCCAGGGTCACCCCGACCAGCCGCGCCACCAGGTCCACGCCTACCTGCAGCCAGTGCAGAACCATTGCCGTCGCACGAAACTAAACTGAGTACTCCCGTCCAAACACACGGCAATTAAACCGGCGAGGGCAAACTGCTGCGTTACCTGCAACTTCTTGGTGGCAGAGAGGTCGCGGTTGAAGTGGAGGTCCTTGTACACGGGCATCGGCGGGGACTTCTTGGGGGAGAAGGGCAGGGTAGGGCCCTTGCTGGAGAGGGAGGGAGGAGGAGAAGGAGGAGGAAGCGGCATCCTTGACATGCTGCTTCTCTGAGCAGAGGTGAGAGGTTGGGGTGAAGACGATGATAAGGCTGCTGCTGCTGTTGAAAGGAAGGAGGATGAAGGCCGCGGATGCACAGTTGCATCGCGCCAAAAAGCGTCCTTGAATACATCTCAAAAAAAAAAAAGCGTCCTTGAATAAATATCTTTCGAGTCCTCCCGTCCCGGCGCCCCCTCCGGTGACCGGATGTGGCGAGGACGTCGAGGCAACTGTTGCGGCGGAGGAGCCGGGCGAGACAGGCTCTGAGCCCGACCTTGAGTAGTAACAAGCCCAAGTGAAAAACTGCATAGCCCAACGTTGAGAGGATGGGTATGGTAACCGGCCTTTTTCTATTAAAAGGATTTATCTTGACCTGGTACTCACGTAATTTATCTTGAGGACTATGCTTTTTAATTTTAACCAAGATTAAAAATCTTAGTACTCATGCCAAATGGCTGTGTGCATCCCTGGTTGGTGCAGAGGCCAGGAAGTGAAATTCTCCCCTTTTTTAAGGAACTTACTGACGCTCATAATCCAATTGATTGGAAAAAAAGGACCCTCTCCAGACCCCTCCTCTCCCGACCCCACCCCAACCCTAACCGCCGCCGCCGCCGCCGGTAGCGCCGCCGAGGCAAAGACCCTCGGGGCGTGGCGGCGGCGGGGGCCTCTCCTCGCCGACGTGGGGGACGGCGGACGGGCTCTCCCCTCCTCGACGCACGCGACGGCGGCCGGCGCGGATGGTGATGGGCGGCGGCGGCTCTTGCGCTGCGGTCTTCCCCTCCCCTCCCGTAGGCTTCCACCAGCGGCACACCGGCAGGGGCTGGTGGTGGGCGGCGGCCAGGCCCTAGGTCTTTACCATGCCCTCCGCCCCCGCCTCTCGTCGGTGCGTGGAGGCGATCTCAGGCTTCTTCCGCGTCACGAGGGCGCCCGGGGCAGCAGCCTTGGGTTCGACGGAGGAGGTGGCTCTCTTCTACGCCGGAGAGGGTTGGCCTGCGGTTGGTGGTGGTGGATCTTTTGATCTATCACCGCGATCCGGCAGCGAGATGGAGGGGCAGGGTTGGATTGGCCAGCCCGGGATGGTCGCCGACGTGGGGGTCCGACTTATATAAAGGCGGCGGTCCTAGGGGCCTCTCTTGCGTGAAGAGGAGGACCTACCGGAGGCTTGGACTCGTGATCTGGCTGGGGGATGAGTTCCGGAAGGCTCCTACGGCGAATGTAACCGTGCTTTGCCGGGAGTTTGCTGGATCGGAGGTATTCGGTCGTGCGCACCCATGCTTTTATTCCGACCGATTGGTTCTGGAGGGAGCGGCGCGAAGATCTTTTTCTGTGTTGACATCAAGTGACTATGGATCCATGATGAAAGTCAGAAGAAGAGAATTTCATGAAGACCAGAGGGGAGGACTAGCTAAGGGAGGTTCAAGTCTTCGTGCTGTTGAGAGACTTGCTTGGTGTTCCGGGCTTCACAGCAGCGGTATGAAAGTGGGGGCGAAAACACAGGTGAAGTGCTCCTACCTTTCATGGTGAAAACCCAAGGTCTGGCCTTAACTGGTTGTGCCTGGCAATGGCCTTGGTGGAGGCATTGTTTTGAGAGCGGGGACTATCTTTAGGGTGAAAACCTAAGATCTTTGATCGGGCGACGACGGTGTTTGAGCACTGTTCCCTTCTTGGAGGCGTCATTTTTTGGAGAGTCTGTAATTCAGGTGTTGTCTTGGCGGTGGATGTATTGCTGTTGTTAGGCCCGAGATACTGTTGCGGGACTTTTGTTTCTTAGTTTTCTTTTCCTTTTTTTTTGGCTGTGTGCATCCGTAGTGCCATTAGGGTGGTGCGTTGTTGCAGAGGCTGGGTGTAATTGGTATCTTATTGATATTAATATATTCCCTTTATCGAAAAATTAAAAGGATTTTCAAGAGAATTAGGAAGGATACCTGTTCCACTCAAAAAAAAGAGGAAGGATACCTGTTTTTTTTAACATATACGTCAATTTTTTTAGCATACAGGAAATCGGTAATCGTTAACTGCTCGGCCGGCTTGGGAGTAGCGATTAATCAGAATTCGGACGATTAACTGATTTAATTGGTCGGCTATTAATCGGTGCAAATACACAAATTAGCACTTAAAACAATTTATATAAGAAAAATAATAGTATATGAGCCTCTATATGTCTCTCCCTACTTCTCTAAAGCCTAAAATCCTAGAAAAACGTGTACGCTTCTCCTCCATGATCTAATCTTTAAGGTCATGAGCGAATCAGGATCCACTAGTCGAAACCGCGTTCCTTCCTTCCACTTCTTCTCCTCTCACCTCTGAAGTTTATATTCTCCCACCACCTACCTAGGGTACGACCCCTCTTACACCTCAACCACCTAACCTATTGAAGGCGTCCTCCAGTTCCTGGACGAGCTCCTCATGGTGATCGAGCTCCTGTAATCTGAGGTCTGGGAAACTATGAGTAACTGGTCTGGGAGGGCAAGAAACTATTTGGCAACAGAGGAAATGAAACTACTGAAGGCTGCAATCAAGCGGGAGCTTCGCAAAATCTACTTTATTGGGGAGGGGTAGCGCTTGTATTAGCGATATGCATTCAAAATATTGTAACTTTTTTGACCAAGTGTGGTAGTTAATCGGGAAAATACCCAGTAATCGGACTTTCAGACTGATTAATCGGGCTAAAGAATTAACACAAGATATTAATGGTAATCGACACGGTCAAGCCCCTAGTAGCGATTAATCGGCCTAGTTTTTAAACAGTGATTTTTTTCCATTGGAATGATATTTACTCAGATTATATTATTAAAATAATAAAAAATAACTTATGCATGCAATGTGCATTCATTTTTCTACCTTTATAGACCATCAATCCATTTACACGGACGTGAAAAACAATTGCCACCCTCCCCTTGTCGGAGTAATTGTTAAGATAGAAAGTTCGACAAGCCAAAAGAAATATATTTTAGTAGAATTACTCCCTCTATGCAACTTTAAAATACACATATATTATGCAATATTTGACCATACGTATATGTAAATCTGGTAGCATTACATAAATTGTTAGTGAAGATTATGTTTATAGAATTATAGACCATATTAATAATATCCAAGCCAACAATTATTATGAAACTGGAGGGACCATATCATGTCAATGTAAACGGGAGAAGAGCTCTAATAATTCAGCAACCAGGGTCAAATAACAAGCTAATTTACTCTAGTTTAAGATAAATTCTCGCTCATTATTGTGTCATCAGCTCAACTCAAACACTAATCCTCACCCACGCCAACATACCAACTCCATCCGGTCGGTCCAATTAGTACACTACCAAATCCTCTCCAACAAAGTAGCCAAGCATTAAGAGATCGACCAATGATGCTCTCATAAATCATAGCCGGCCACTAGAGACTATAGACAACACGAAGGTCAGTAGTCACTGCTCACCGCGAAGTACAGAGGCGCGCGTCAACCATGTCATCCTTGCCGGGGGACGACGATGGCAGCGTCCTGCCCAGTGCACGGACTCCCACCACGGTGGTCGACGGCGACGTCGTCTTCTCCTGTGTCGCCCTCCTCTTCCTCGCCCTTGTCCTCGTCTTCCTCCTCTACCACTACTTCATAGTCCATCGCCCCGCCGGCGTCCGGGTAGCCGCGGGGACGGCGTCGAGTGGTCCACGCCACGGCGCTGGCGTCGCAGCTTCTGCTCCCGGCGCCGTCGGCCGGAAAGGAGTTGATCCGGTGGCGCTGCGTGCTCTGCCCGTGACTATGTACCGCGCCAAGGACTTCCCGGAGGAGGAGCTGGAGTGCGCCGTGTGCCTCGCCGATCTGTCGGACGGCGAGGCGGCCAGGTTCCTGCCCAAGTGCGGCCACGGCTTCCACGCCGAGTGCGTCGACCTGTGGCTGCGCTCCCACCCCACCTGCCCGCTCTGCCGCGTCGACGTCGACAAGCCCGACGCCTTGCCGCCGGCTCTGCCTCCGGTGCGACCTGAACGAGCCAACTACGGTACGAACCTGCCGACCAACGTGCTCTTCCTGGGATCCCAGGACGCGGTCACGACTAGAGGAACCGCCGGCGGCCCAAGGTCGTCCGGTGGGGTGACAACGATCGTCATCGATGTCCCGGAGACGACGTCATCAGCCGTGGTGCCGCGTGATGGTGATGCGGCCAAGTCGCAGGGTTTGGCGAGGTTGAGGTCGATCGGGAGGCGGTGGAGCAGCAGAGGGAGGCGTGACGTGGGCGCTAGTAGCAGTGCTGGTTCTTGCCACAGAGTCAGTGCTGGTGCTCGCACTGAAGACTCAAGCTAGCATTATTGTTGCCGCTGTCAATTTCGAATCGGGATGGAAGATATGTTATGAATGAATTTGTAGCAGATACTTGAATTTGAAACGGGCTTCGGTAGAAAATTCTTTGGATTTCAACGAGACATGGTATTTTGACTTGTATGTGCATATGAACCTATTATGAAAATACATAAAAAAATATAATTAAAAAATTAATAAAATCCGAAATGAAATTAGCGTGTACATCCAGATATTCCATATTTGCACACAAAGTTTTCAAAAAAAAAAACATTTTATGCGACCTGTGTAAAAAAAGGACAAAAAATAACACATTAATTATCATTTTGCACCATCAAAATTTATCCTTTTACATGAGACATAAAATATATAATTATTTCCTAAAAACTTGTATACGAATATAGAATATTGAGATATACGTGCGAAACTTTATTTCTGATTTTTTTTTTTGACATTGCACCCATGAGTAGCCGAATTGGATTTCAATTTAAAACACCGTTTTCTAATTTTGCAGTATGACTATCTAATCTCTCCGCGATAAACGTCAAGTCTCCAACACGCCAAAAATTTATGCTTGGTTAGCTTACCCCACATTTGTAAACCCCGGTCCATTATGGCACCTACCACGTTGTAATTCTCCGCCATCATGGGATCTACCATGACGAAAATTTATTTGTCGTCCTTGCTTGCCTCCGAGAATATTCATCCGCCGACCAACAAATTTTTGCAAGCGACTACAACTTGTGACGTCCAAAAAATTCGACGGGTGAGGGGAAGCTTTTTTCTAGTGCAAGCTTATCATGTCAAGATGGATCAAGGGTTGCTCGGATGGGTGTACAAGAGCTATAATGCAGTTTCAAATATCAGAGACGTTGTACTGTTTTTTTTTTCCTTTCCTTGGGATGTGAGGTTTTTTACGAGGTAACAACTAATAAAGCTCACTTTTATCCCATCCCATTTGACAATTTGTCTCATGTTACTATTTTTTTTTAGATTTTTCTGCATTCATTCAATTTTATGAGCTATTTCACGATGGGGATGAAAACATGAAAAACATACCAAATCCGGCCCCCGCGTGCCTGACCGGCCAGTAGCCTGATACGTCCAATTTGCATCACTATTTTATATCATAATTTGCTGTTATTCATTGATATATTTCATATTGGGACACAATACTTATGTTATTTCATCTATTTTGCATGTTTCATGATTATTTGGAGATCGCGCACCGGAGCCGGGATTCCGCTGGAAAAAGCACCGTCAGGATGCAATATTTCGGGAGATCAA
>NC_061514.1:97387919-97420048 GCF_022539505.1 Lolium rigidum | reverse complement strand
ATTATGCTTCGTTCCAATTGTATTACTATAAACAACACATAGGTAATAACTTGATAATTAACATAACATAGTATTCTCTATCCATCGGATCCCGACAAACACAACATATAGTATTACGGATAGATGATCTTGATCATGTTAGGCAGCTCACAAGATCCAACAATGAAGCACAATGAGGAGAAGACAACCATCTAGCTACTGCTATGGACCCATAGTCCAGGGGTGAACTACTCACTCATCACTCCGGAGGCGACCATGGCGGTGAAGAGTCCTCCGGGAGATGAATCCCCTCTCCGGCGGGGTGCCGGAGGAGATCTCCGAGAATCGCCCGAGATGGGATTGGCGGCGGCGGCGTCTCGGCAAGGTTTTCCGTATCGTGGCTCTCGGCACCGGGGATTTCACGACGGAGGCTTTAAGTAGGCGGAAGGGCAACGCGGGGGCCACACGAGGGCCCCACACCATAGGTCGGCGCGGCCGGGGCCTCGGGCCGCGCCGCCCTAGTGTGGCGGCGCCTCGTGGCCCCACTTCGACTCCCCTTCGGTCTTCCGGAAGCTTCGTGGCAAAATAGGACCCCGGGCGTTGATTTCGTCCAATTCCGAGAATATTTCGTTACTAGGATTTCTGAAACCAAAAACAGCAGTAAAACAAGAACTGGCTCTTCGGCATCTTGTTAATAGGTTAGTTCCAGAAAATGCACGAATATGACATAAAGTGTGCATAAAACATGTAGATATCATCAATAATGTGGCATGGAACATAAGAAATTATCGATACGTCGGAGACGTATCAGCATCCCCAAGCTTAGTTCTGCTCTTCCCGAGCAGGTAAAACGATAACAAAGATAATTTCTGAAATGACAAGCCATCATAACCTTGATTATACTTTTTATAAACATATGTAATGAATGCAGCGATCAAAACAATGGTAATGACATGAGTAAACAAGTGAATCATAAAGCAAAGACTTTTCATGAATAGTACTTCAAGACAAGAATCAATAAGTCTTGCATAAGAGTTAACTCATAAAGCAATAAATCAAAGTAAGGTATTGAAGCAACACAAAGGAAGATTTAGTTTCAGCGGTTGCTTTCAACTTATAACATGTATATCTCATGGATAATTGTCAACATAGAGTAATATAACAAGTGCAATATTGAAGTATGTAGGAATCAATGCATTGTTCACACAAGTGTTTGCTTCTTGAGGTGGAGAGAGATAGGTGAACTGACTCAACATAAAAGTAAAAAGAATGGTCCTTCAAAGAGGAAAGCATCGATTGCTATATTTGTGCTAGAGCTTTTATTTTGAAAACATGAAACAATTTTGTCAACGGTAGTAATAAAGCATATGAGTTATGTAAATTATATCTTACAAGTTGCAAGCCTCATGCATAGTATACTAATAGTGCCCGCACCTTGTCCTAAATAGCTTGGACTACCGGATCATCGCAATACACATGTTTTAACCAAGTGTCACAATGGGGTACCTCCATGCCGCCTGTACAAAGGTCTAAGGAGAAAGCTCGCATTTTGGATTTCTCGCTTTTGATTATTCTCAACTTAGACATCCATACCGGGACAACATGGACAACAGATAATGGACTCCTCTTTAATGCATAAGCATGTGGCAACAATTATTATTCTCATATGAGATTGAGGATATATGTCCAAAACTGAAACTTCCACCATGAATCATGGCTTTAGTTAGCGGCCCAATGTTCTTCTCTAACAATATGCATGCTCCAACCATTAAGGTGGTAGATCTCTCTTACTTCAGTACAAGACGGACATGCATAGCAACTCACATGATATTCAACAAAGAATAGTTGATGGCGTCCCCGTAAACATGGTTATTGCACAACAAGCAACTTAATAAGAGATAAAGTGCATAAGTACATATTCAATACCACAATAGTTTTTAAGCTATTTGTCCCATGAGCTATATATTGCAAAGGCGAATGATGGAATTTTAAAGGTAGCACTCAAGCAATTTACATTGGAATGGCGGATAAATACCATGTAGTAGGTAGGTATGGTGGACACAAATGGCATAGTGGTTGGCTCAAGGATTTTGGATGCATGAGAAGTATTCCCTCTCGATACAAGGTTTAGGCTAGAAAGGTTATTTGAAACAAACACAAGGATGAACGGTGCAGCAAAACTCACATAAAAGACATATTGTAAACATTATAAGACTCTACACCGTCTTCCTTGTTGTTCAAAACTCAATACTAGATATTATCTAGAATTTAGAGAAACCAAATATGCAAACCAAATTAGCAAGCTCTCGGTGTTTCTTCATTAATGGGTGCAAAGTATATGATGCAAGAGCTTAAACATGAGCACAACAATTGCCAAGTATCAAATTATCCAAGACATTTTAGAATTACTACATGTAGCATTTTCCAATTCCAACCATATAACAATTTAACGAAGAAGAAACTTCGCCATGAATACTATGAGTAAAGCCTAAGGACATACTTGTACATATGCTACAGCGGAGCGTGTCTCTCTCCCATACGAGTGAATGCTAGGATCCATTTTATTCAAACAAAACAAAAACAAAAACAAACCGACGCTCCAAGCAAAGTGCATAATATGTGACGGAATAAAAATATAGTTTCAGGGGAGGAACCTGATAATGTTGTCGATGAAGAAGGGGATGCCTTGGGCATCCCCAAGCTTAGACGCTTGAGTCTTATTAGAATATGCAGGGGTGAACCACCGGGGCATCCCCAAGCTTAGAGCTTTCACTCTCCTTGATCATATTGTATCATACTCCTCTCTTGATCCTTGAAAACTTCCTCCACACCAAACTCGAAACAACTCATTAGAGGGTTAGTGGACAATAAAAGTAACATGTTCAGAGGTGACACAATCATTCTTAACACTTCTGGACATTGCATAAAGCTACTGGACATTAATGGATCAAAGAAATTCATCCAACATAGCAAAAGAGACAATGCGAAATAAAAAGCGAGAATCTGTCAAAACAGAACGATCCGTAAAGATGGATTTTATTGAGGCACCAGACTTGCTCAAATGAAAATGCCCAAATTGAATGAAAGTTGCGTACATATCTGAGGATCACTCACGTAAATTGGCTTAATTTTCTGAGTTACCTACAGAGAATTAGACCCAGATTCGTGACAGCAAAGAAATCTGTTTCTGCGCAGTAATCCAAATCTAGTATTCACTTTACTATCAAAGACTTTACTTGGCACAACAAAACATAAAACTAAGATAAGGAGAGGTTGCTACAGTAGTAAACAACTTCCAAGACTCAAATATAAAACAAAAATACTGTAGTAAAAACATGGGTTGTCTCCCATAAGCGCTTTTCTTTAACGCCTTTCAGCTAGCCGCAGAAGTGTAAATCAAGTAACATCAAGAGACGAAGCATCAACATCATAATTTGTTCTAATAATAGAATCAAAAGGTAACTTCATTCTCTTTCTAGGGAAGTGTTCCATACCTTTCTTGAGAGGAAATTGATATTTAATATTACCTTCCTTCATATCAATAGTAGCACCAACGGTTCGAAGAAAAGGTCTTCCCAATATAATGGGGCAAGATGCATTGCATTCAATATCCAAGACAACAAGATCAACGGGGACAAGGTTATTGTTAACAATAATATGAACATTATCAACTTTCCCCAAAGGTTTCTTTTTAGCATTATCAGCGAGATTAACATCCAAATAACAATTTTTCAATGGTGGCAAGTCAAGCATATCATAGACTTTCTTAGGCATAACAGAAATACTTGCACCAAGATCACATAAAGCATTACAATCAAAATCATTGACCCTCATTTTAACGATGGGCTCCCAACCATCCTATAGCTTTCTAGGAATAGAAGTTTCAAGTTTTAGTTTCTCTTCTCTAGCTTTTATGAGAGCATTTGTAATATGTTTTGTGAAAGCCAAGTTTACAGCGCTAGCATTGGGACTCTTAGCAAGTTTTTGTAAGAACTTTATAACTTCAGAGATGTGGCAATCATCAAAATCTAAATCATTATGAGCTACAGCAATGGGATTATCATCCCCAAGGTTGGAAAAAATTTCAGCAGTTTTATCGCGAGCGAGTTTCAAGCAGCTTTCAGGTAATTTTGCGCGCTTTGCACTAGGAGTAGAAACATTGCCAACACCAATTATTTTACCATTAATAGTAGGAGGTGCAGCAACATGTGAATCATTAGCATTGCTAGTGGTGGTAATAGTCCAAACTTTAGCTACATTTTTCTCTTTAGCTAGTTTTTCATTTTCTTCTCTATCCCACCTAGCACGCAGTTCAGCCATTAATCTTATATTCTCATTAATTCTAACTTGGATGGCATTTGCTGTAGTAACAATCTTATTTTCAATATCCCTATTAGGCATAACTTTTGATTTCAAAAGATCAACATCGAGGCAAGACTATCAACCTTAGAAGCGAGAATATCAATTTTATTGAGCTTTTCCTCAACAGATTTGTTAAAGGCAGTTTGTGTACTAATAAATTATTTAAGCATAGCTTCAAGTCCAGGGGGTGTGTTCCTATTATTATTGTAAGAATTCCCATAAGAATTAGCATAACCGTTACCATTATTATAAGGATATGGCCTATAGTTATTACTAGAATTGTTCCGATAAGCATTGTTGTTGAAATTACTATTTTTAATGAAGTTTACATCAACATGTTCTTATTGGGCAACCAATGAAGCTAACGGAACATTATTAGGATCAACATTAGTCCTATCATTCACAAGCATAGACATAATAGCATCAACCTTATCATTCAAGGAAGAGGATTCTTCAACAGAATTTACCTTCTTACCTTGTGGAGCTCTTTCCGTGTGCCATTCAGAGTAATTAACCATCATATCATCAAGAATCTTTGTAGCCGCCACCAAAGTGATGGACATAAAGGTACCTCCAGCAGCTGAATCCAATAAATTCCGCGAAGAAAAATTTAGTCCTGCATAGAAGGTTTGGATGATCATCCAAGTAGTCAGTCCATGGGTTGGGCAATTTTTAACCAAAGATTTCATTCTTTCCCAAGCTTGAGCAACATGTTCATTATCCAATTATTTAAAATTCATTATGCTACTCCTCAAAGATATAATTTTAGCGAGGGGATAATATCTACCAATAAAAGCATCCTTGCATTTAGTCCATGAATCAATACTATTCTTAGGCGAGAGATAGCAACCAATCTTTAGCTCTTCCTCTTAATGAGAAAGGAAACAATTTCAATTTAATAATATCACCATCTTCATCCTTATACTTTTGCATTTCACACAATTCAACAAAATTATTGAGATGGGCAGCAGCATCATCAGAACTAACACCAGAAAATTGCTCTCGCATAACAAGATTAAGTAAAGCAGGTTTAATTTCAAAGAATTCTGCTGTAGTAGCGAGTGGAGCAATAGGTGTGCATAAGAAATCATTATTATTTGTGGTTGTGAAGTCACACAACTTAGTATTTTCAGGGGTGGCCATTTTAGCAGTAGTAAATAAAGCAAGCTAGATAAAGTAAATGCAAGTAACTAATTTTTTTGTGTTTTTGATATAGAGTGCAAGACAGTAAATAAAGTAAAGCTAGCAACTAATTTTTTTGTGTTTTGATATAATGCAGTAAACAAAGTAGTAAATAAAATAAAGCAAGACAAAAACAAAGTAAAGAGATTGGGAAGTGGAGACTCCCCTTGCAGCGTGTCTTGATCTCCCCGGCAACGGCGCCAGAAATTGCTGCTGGCGTGGGAGTTAGAAATCTTTGTGGTGTATCTTTTCTTCAGTTCCCCGGCAACGGCGCCAGAAATTTGCTTGATGCGTGTAGTTGACACGTCCGTTGGGAACCCCAAGAGGAAGGTGTGATGCGCACGGCGGCAAGTTTCCCTCAGTAAGAAACCAAGGTTTAATCGAACCAGTAGGAGTCAAGAAGCACGTTGAAGGTTGATGGCGGCGGGATGTAGTGCGACGCAACACCAAAGATTCCGGCGCCAACGTGGAACCTGCACAACACAACCAAAGTACTTTGCCCCAACGAAACGGTGAGGTTGTCAATCTCACCGGCTTGCTTGTAACAAAGGATTAACCGTATTGTGTGGAAGATGATTGTTTGCAAGAAAACAATAAAACAAGTATTGCAAGCAGATTTGTATTTCAGTATAAAAGAATGGACCGGGGTCCACAGTTCACTAGAGGTGTCTCTCCCATAAGATAAAAGCATGTTGGGTGAACAAATTACGGTCGGGCAATTGACAAATAGAGAGGGCATAACAATGCACATACATGTCATGATAAATATAGTGAGATTTAATTGGGCATTACGACAAAGTACATAGACCGCTATCCAGACATGCATCTATGCCTAAAAAGTCCACCTTCAGGTTATCGTCCGAACCCCTTCCGGTATTAAGTTGCAAAACAACGAGACAATTGCATTAAGTATGGTGCGTAATATAATCAATAACTACATCCTCGGACATAGCATCAATGTTTTATCCCTAGTGGCAACAGCACATCCACAACCTTAGAACTTTCTGTCACCTGTCCCAGATTTAATGGAGGCATGAACCCACTATCGAGCATAAATACTCCCTCTTGGAGTTAAGAGCAAAAACTTGGCCGAGCCTCTACTAATAACGGAGAGCATGCAAGATCATAAACAACACATAGGTAATAACTTGATAATTAACATAACATAGTATTCTCTATCCATCGGATCCCGACAAACACAACATATAGTATTACGGATAGATGATCTTGATCATGTTAGGCAGCTCACAAGATCCAACAATGAAGCACAATGAGGAGAAGACAACCATCTAGCTACTGCTATGGACCCATAGTCCAGGGGTGAACTACTCACTCATCACTCCGGAGGCGACCATGGCGGTGAAGAGTCCTCCGGGAGATGAATCCCCTCTCCGGCAGGGTGCCGGAGGAGATCTCCGAATCCCCCGAGATGGGATTGGCGGCGGCGGCGTCTCAGTAAGGTTTTCCGTATCGTGGCTCTCGGTCCTGGGGGTTTCGCGACGGAGGCTTTAAGTAGGCGGAAGGGCAACGCGGGGGGCCACACGAGGGCCCCACACCATAGGTCGGCGCGGCCAGGGTCTGGGCCGCGTCGCCCTAGTGTGGCGGCGCCTCATGGCCCCACTTCGACTCCCCTTCGGTCTTCTGGAAGCTTCGTGGCAAAATAGGACCCTGGGCGTTGATTTCGTCCAATTCCGAGAATATTTCGTTACTAGGATTTCTGAAACCAAAAACAGCAGAAAACAGCAATCGGCTCTTCGGTATCTTGTTAATAGGTTAGTTCCAGAAAATGCACGAATATGACATAAAGTGTTCATAAAACATGTAGATATCATCAATAATGTGGCATGGAACATAAGAAATTATCGATACGTCGGAGACGTATCATAGTACACAAGTCGTTGACATAACACAAGTGAAACACCGTTCCACTCATATTACATCTCTCAGAGTGGTACAACAGAAACATATGCGAGTCCAAGGTATGTCTATAGAAGTACACACGAGCTGTTTACATAAGATCAACACAACCTCCTACTTTACAGTGAGGTAAAACTTCAAATAAAGCTCCGGAAGAACGACTCGTAGTCTATCTTATTGCTAACTCAAGTTCAAGAGCTACTAGGCTTGCTATAGAAATCTAGCTACTTAGGTGCTATGATTAGGGAAAGGTTCCCTTCTATTACTAGTCTAGGTTTCCATTATAGCTGATGTAGAAGTTGACTCCATTGACTTCTTGGACTGGATTCTTCATCTTGTTGCATTTGACTCCTTTGTCTTCGAGTTCCACAGTAGTTTCTCCTTCGGTGCCTTGATCTAAGAAGGGGGTTCAAATGGGATAGAATGAGTACGAGCGTACTCAGCAAGTTCATAATAGGAAATAGGTGTATCATGCACTAGCTACAGCCATAGACCAGAAAGTCATAGGACAATGCAAGTTTTCATAAACATTTCTTCAAAAGGTTTATTTTATTCTGAAAACTATGCCCGTCAGTCTTCACAGGTTGACCAGAACTTCGTGGAGTTCCTTTCCTGCCGCGTTCGCAGTTTCCTTCCCGGAACAGGGAGTGACAGTCACAATTCAGTATCCTCTGCAGAGGTGCGTTACTTTTCCCATAAGAGAACTTATCCTTGATGCCTTGCCGAGACGCGTTTCTCATCCACACTTCCTTGGTGTGGGGCCAGGTGTAAGATCCAAGCCAATCACTGCCTTCTCCGCGACCCTGCAAACCCACCCTTTTGTCCGACCCTACACCCCCAGTAGACTTCTCCCGATAATACGGCTTTACTCACGGTGTACTCCGGACAATCCATCATAGATCGTAGAGCTTATCATCACTAATGGATGGGGATTTAAAAGGCTATCCCAACCTATTGCGGCGGTGCCTCCAACACCCCACCGGCTCTACAGATCCGTTGGCGTGCAGAAGGGAAAAGATACAGCTGACTTCCCCAGAGCCATTATAGATCTTATGGTCAACGCGAAATGTACGGCGCTAGAATCACTGGACGACATTGGTACTTAGTCCTAGATGAGTAGTACCCATGCAATGGAACCTCCACCATATCAACACATACCATGGTTCCATTGCCCACCTCATAGTCATATTCATAATTGTAAAATAATACTTTGCTTTTCAATGCATGAGTGATAAGTATAGTACTTTGCATATAGTTTGATACAAATAATCAAATGACATGAGCAAGCGATGAACTTGCCTTTCTTGACTGCAAGATTATGCAGGCAAAAGCTTCGATACGTGATAACTCCAAATTCTGAAATACCATCATCGTCCGGTAAGGACAATGTTTAAAGAACTGGCAAAGATGCTATAATGCATAGTATGAGATGCAATCATCCCGAGCGTAACCTAACCTCGATGATTTAGGATGTATGAGTTGTAAAGATTTCTTTAGGATTGGTTGCATTTTAGAATGGTTCCCAAACAAGGTTCTTATTAGGGTTTGGTTATATTAGCATCATAACCAAGTGATATAAGGCATCATAACAATCATACACATAAGAATAGTGATGGAATAGTATGTAAAGAACAGTTGTCAATTTTAAGTGTTACAGATCATGGTTGATGATTACTTATACTATACTTCAAAAGAATAACTTTTGAAGAACATGTTGTTTAAGTGATAATAAGTATTTCAAAGAAGGATTAGGGCTTCTAAGGTTTGATTGACATTTGTACTTCAAAAGAATAACTTTTGAAGAACAGGTTAAATAAGAATATGAACTACTATACATAGGAGCTATGGATTTCTAGGGTTTACTATTGGATTCATTTAGTTCTCTAAATTAAGTGGATTATCATTCCTAAGTGGGGTTTAGTTGAATAGGAGCATGTGATGTGAATTGCTACACAAGGTTGGTATTAAGGTTTATCCTTATGGTTCTACTAAATTATGATGGTTGAGGTTGATCCTAATGGTGTGGTATATAGGATAGTGGCCAATGGTACTAATTCAATTAACAAGTTAGGGTTTATACCTAGGTGACACTAGGGAATCATATAGGTTTTAATTAAGAATAGGGACATGAAATGATAATCTCATGTGACTTGGTTTTATGCTAGTGGATCATAAGCATGCATTCATTTGTTTCTTACTAGGGTTTTATAGGTATAGGTGAAGTGGATATGATCACATGGGCTAAACCCCTAGGGTTTTAGGATTGCAACTCTTAAGGATGAACACATGAAATAATGGGATCCAGTTTCCAACTTAGAATAAAACTAAGGTTTCTAAATTATGATCCAATTCTTAAAGTAATACTTGGTACTAGAACTAATGTGATTAAGTACTTGAAATAGAGTTATTAATAATTTTAACATGCTATAAATTTTTAGAGGGTTTAAGAATTAAAATAATTACTAGTTAGGGTTTCATTAGAATTCAGGGTTTCCTAATTATTGTTAGGTTTTAGAGTATTTAACTGGTTAACTTAAGAATGTTTAAGTAAATAATTGTTGAGCTATCAAAATGATATTGGCTTTTACTATTTTCTTGAGTTATTACTATTTAAAGAAAATAAAAAATAGTAATTTGCAAATTAGGGTTTATGGATTACCACTAATAATTAAATTAATGCAAATATGGTCAATAAAATTAATCTTAACATTTTACTTAGTTACTGAATAGTTAAAATTTAAGTTTGGAACTTAATTATTTATTGAATTCAATTTGCATTTTAAATAAATGGAAAGGCATAATTAAAGAAGTTAAAAATAAATGAATTTTATTTTGACACACATTTTTGTTTTATATTTTATTTGAATAGAGTTTATTTTTGTGAACATTTTGATATATTATTCATAATTTTCTGAGTTGATATGAATTTTCTAGAATTTTGCAAAGTCTCAGCAATTTTCTGGAATTTGAAATTAACCTAAATACTAAATGTACCGGTTCGGGCTGTACCCACAGTCACTGACTGGTGGGCCTGTTGACTGAGTCAATTGCCACGCGGGCAACGACCAGTCAACAGAGATGAGGTGGCGGTGCCACGTCGATCTCGCCGGAGAGGTCGCCGGTGATGCTCCGGCGAGCTACGGAAACGACAATAGGAACTCCCAGAGACTACCTAACCTAGCGCGTTCGAACCAGGGTGCGATGCTGAACACACGAGCATGAACGCCACCACCCAAAGCTCACCGGAGCACCGCCGGTGAGCTCATCTGCGGCGGCGCGGCTCGGCCAAAATGCCAAATGGAGCTAGGATGCAAGCTAGGAAGCGAGAGCTGGTCCTACAGACGCGCCAACTCACCGTGAAGCTCAAGGTGTGGTCGGCTCCGGCGATGGTCGACGGAGACGACGGCGATTGATGATTTCCTGGCGAACCCGAGGGAAAGGGAACGCCGAAATTCCTCCTCGACTTGGCTCCCCTTGATGCTCTGCTCCTCCAGGGTGATCTACGCGGCCAGGCGCGTCGACTGAGCCACGCTATGGACTTCGGGATGGCTTGTACCGTCGGGTTCGTCATCGATGCCGGTGACAGTACATGGAAGATTACGAGAGATAGAGAGGTTCTGGGAAGGAATGGATGGGCGGCGAGGTACTAGGGTTTCCTGGAGAAGCACTTGACCTATTTATAGAGCCCGACAAGGTCAAATTAGGAAGTTCACCGCCGGCGACGGCCGAGATGTGGCGGTGCCATTGTTACTGCAAATGAGCATGAATCGGGACGCAATTAGATAGGCTCGGAAGCGAAAGGATTTGGGCGCGGTTCTGAGATTTCTGACGACGTCCAGGGCGTCCTTATCGCCGTCGTGGTCGTGGCCTACTGGCGCAGGCGTGCTGTCGACGCCGTAGAGGAAGACGACGACGATATATCCTCGCACGATTTTTAAAGCAGCCGAAACGGTATTTGGTTCGGGCTGGGCTGCACCTGGGCTGTGGTGGTGGGTTGGTCCTGGGCTCAGCTGCTGGGCTGCACGGCCAGGTAAGCCAGGTAAGCCCCCTTTTCTTTTTCTCTCTTTACTATTTTCTGTTTTGAATTTGCTATTTGAATTCAAATTTGAATTCTGTTTTGTTCTGCAGGTTCTAAATATTTGAATATCAAAACAATTTGATAATGCTACCTACTGTATGTTTTGTTTATAAATAACCATATTACAATTGATTTATTTTGTGTTCTTATGAGACATAATCCAAAATTCAAAATAGTTATGAATTTAGGGTTTATTTAAATTGCTTTTTAATTTAAGATTCAAATCTGTTTAATGATTTGGAATTTAGAATATGTGCAAGGTGAACAAATTATAATTTTCTAGTGCTTAACCATAGTGATTATGCACATATAGTTCAATTATGGATAGGGTTTAACAAATGGTAAAGGTATGGGATAGGTTCATGATTTTATGTGGAGAATTACTTCTAAGAGTTTAATATTTTATGTGGAGTGATTCCTAGGTGGTCTTGGAAATACTTTACTATTTGAAGTATTAAATAGGCATGAGGTATGGCAGGGTTCTACTTATAATTCAAAAGGGATATTTGAATTGGTATTCAAATGTGATCTAGAGTTTTAGTGGTGATCACTAATAGGATATGGCTCTCACCTCCAAGATTAAAGGTTGGTTTGAACAAATAAGATTTAATACTACTCTAGTATTCTCTAGGATAGACATGGCTATGGTTAGCATTATAACTTCTCTCACTTCTCAGTGTCTTGGAATATCCTAAGGTCCTACTCAAGAGATGATGATATGATCCTCTAAATATGTGGTTTGCCTAGGAATACTACCTTGGTATCTTATGTAGCTTTGATAAGGGGTGGCCCGATCTTCTCGTTGAGCGATGGTAGATGGTGGATGATAACTCGCGAGATGCCCTCGAACTCTCCGGTTGTTCCCCCGCTGCCTGTGCAACAGATCTTCAACCCTATGGATATTCGCAACACCACACGCTTGCGCACGTAGCCGCCGACCACGAAGCGGTAAGTTGCAATCTTCTAGTTCCCAGTGGAACAGCAGATCACACAAAAACTTTCAGTAAAACTCCAGATCGATACGAATTGGAGAGTATAATTTCAGAGGACTGCGTATAGCAATTCAACTAAACATATTTTTGTCTAAAACATAGTCTAACCCTAATTTTACAATCTGATTATCTATTTATTGAAGAGGACATAGAGCTGCGCCACCGCCTTCAGTCGTGGCCGTCCTGGACTGACCCGTGGCCTTTTACTCTGGCATGGCAGCGAAGGGCCAAAGCCCATGTGAAAGATCCTGATAGCACACAGTGCAAATCCATTTACATGCTTTCTGCTAGTCCATCTCATGTACATGGCTGGCTTCATATTGATTCCTTCCTTGATTGCATATTACGTGAACCACATGGTTGGGTCCCACGTCCATGACACAGATGCATCGTACATGCATAAGAACATGCACATACATGCTTTGCTGAATTAGCACTTTGACTACCTCTTTGTTTATTGTACGGGTGCAGCTCTTCTTCTTTTCGAAAGCATGTGATTTTCATCTCGGCTGCGCTCATGTTGGTCGCCTTTATAATCAATTTCCGTCTCATGTTGGCCGCCTTCCTCCCTCTTCTCCCGCTGGCGCTATTCCGATAGAACTTAAATCTAATCAAATAATAATACAAAGATTCAGATAGTATATTATTCTCAGATATCAAAGTACTATTTTCGACTAGGAATAAATTCACCTGGTAATAATCATCAGTTAGACTTAATATTTCTTTCCAGCTCAAACATGTAGAATGATCATATATCATGATTATATCCTCATCATCCTCCCTTTCTTCATGAAAAGCCGTCCTCGGCTTTTGGTAAACTGAAAGTGGAAGAAACAAAAAGAACAACGTGTACGCATAGTATATGTAGATATAGAATGTTGTATCAATTTTGCATACATGAGTAGTATTCTCATAATCCAAATTGCAACTTAACTTGCAAGTATAAGTGAAGCATATAGAAATAGGATCACGGTGAGAAACAAATATGTATACAGTCTTATTGTTCAATATTAACTCAAGTGTTCTCACGGAAGACCGATGATCAAATTTTCTATAAGCATGGGTAAACCAATCCAAAATATGTAGATGTATAGATATGGGATACCACGCTTTTACTGCGCTACTCTGATATGTAGAACAAACAGATATATGACCATGACAATAACTCAGATTGTATAATGTGCAACTTAGTTTGCAAATATAAGTGAAGTATAAATATGTAGCATCTAAATGCAACATGTGTTGGGACAAACACAACGGATGTGAGAAATCTGATTCTATTCTAGCAAAATTAGAACAATCCAACATCGGTAAAATTACTTTTTTTGGTTGTAACATATCAACTAAAACTGAATCAATATTCATACAATCATGAAAATTATGCACTATCCCACAGAAAAAAGACTTCATCACATAGCATATAGAACTATAAGCAGTAATTTTCAATTCAGCAATCTTATCACAATTAATGCATATGTGATCAACCAGAAAGTTCTCATCCATGCTATAATCACCAATAAGATTAAAAATGAAAGAACATGCATATGTGCTAGAATTCACATAAGAAATTTCAGCAATATTATCCATAGCACATTGCAGATTCATAGGTTCATTTAACATGATATAAGACACAATATGATCAGGCGGTATTCTAGCAAGTACTTCCTTGTGTGTAATCAGTACCACATGATCAAAATTCAGAATTTGCAATTCATCACATGGTGTTGAAGTATATGTGCAAGTCAAATCTAATGAAGGAACCAACAAAGAAGTAGACTCACGGAATTCTGTTGTAACGGCTGGTTGTAGTTTTACGATGGCACTATGCATAGTAACATCCTCCAATGTAGAAGGTACCACCGTCACCTCTTCCCGTGATGCAGGTTGTTGTACATTAAGCTCCCTTTCTTCAAAAGCAACCTGCATTTCAGAACCAACAACAACAGAAGAAAAGAGCATTACATTAGTAGAGATATCCTCACATGTCCTATCATCTACTACACTCATGTATTCTTTTTCTCTCATACTCTCAAAGTGTATGCTCTCAACCTCACGTATAGTGGAATCACACAACTCACTTTTAATAACACTCTCACTCAATTTGGCTGTGTGGCTCTCATTCTTACATGGGTTGTGATACACATCCTGGTCACGATAACATATAATAGAAATGTCACCATCCATCATGATCTTGTACTCCGCGGACAAGCAGAATTCCTTTGTTCTCTCCTTGCGAAGAAGATGATACTCATGATATTTGTCGGCTGGAGCACGCAACAAAGCACGCCGCTTCATATTCCACTTGAAAGTCATTTTCTTCACATCACGACAAGATTGAACATGAAACTTGTGGCACCAAGGATTTCCCAAGAGAACGTGACACGAGTCAAGTGGCACAGGAGATACAATGCATCGAACAATCTCAGTATGCCCGCCGATAGTAATAGGAACATCGGCAGTGTGTGAAATCAGCAATGTACCATATGATGAATGCAAGAGGTATGGCACTGTACGGGCACTCGTGGGTAGCTGCAATTTCTCGACAACCTCAATACTGATTAAATTGATACGAGAGGAGCCGTCAATAGTGGTGGCAGCGCAACGCTCACCAATCAACACATTATGGTGGAAAAGCCCATCACCATCAAAAATACCACGTTCTTCCTCCCAAAAAGCAGCACTACAATATCTATGGTGGAAGAAGCGATATTTGCGAGTCTCCAACGAATCCTTAATGTCATCTGCCATGATTAGTCAACAACCGATATGTATATATGTTGGAAACACTCAACTCACTTAAAACTGAAAGAAACAATGTATCTTACCGTTCCAAAGTGAATTAGAGAATACTAACCAGCTTGTAGTGGCAGAACATGCATGGATGTGGCGAAACGAATACCGAGGGTGAAAACTATCACACGACAAACCAGGGTATATGGTGGAGCTTGGTTGGGATACCTAACAACACCAATTCATAAAGCCTAGTGCTGATCGTATGACATGAGACCCACGAAAACGCACACGGCGGAGATAAATGGGGCAATTGCAACTATAAGGATGAGCTGAAAAATTTATGTATGTCGGAGTAATGCTCGTGTTGCAATGCACAGGAGAGACGCTAGCAAATAGCTCAACAATAGGGCACAAGATTGCTCAAAACTACTTAGTGCAACGCAGCGATGCAAACAGCAAACAATGCTCCAAAAAGATTGAAGTCAATATATATTTCCAGCCTCTTTTCTTCTCTCTCGGTACTGTAGCTACAGTAACTCTATTTTTTTTTACTCTTTTTTTCTTCTTCTTTTTTTCACTTTTTTTTAACAACTTCCACACAAAAACTCACGGGAGCAACAGATCTGCCAGACATATAGCACTTTCCAACCTAAACGTGAGCAGCCCTTGAGCGTTAAAATTACTAGTCTCGTAGGATGGGTTCTATACAAAAGAAAGAGTGGCTTTTACGTAAGGTTGACAAAAGAGAAGACTCGAACAGTGGACGGTAAAAAAAAACGAACTCAGACTTAGGTAGGATTTAACACAGCCAACAGTAAACTAACTCGGTACAGCAATAGTTTGATGACCGACTGAACTGTGATTTCAACTTATGCAGTACACCACACGTGAAGAAATTAAGGGATAGACCAAGACGCGGAAATAAAAAACTGAAAGGACAAGTCCAAGGACTTCACGTTAGCAGAAACAACACCTCACGAGGCAGAACTTTTTTTTTCTGTTTTGCTTTTGGAGCACGCACGACACAGCAGCAGCTGTAGGTTAATTTCAACTAGGACTCCGACGACGCAGAAGTAGACGTAAAGATAGAATTCTAGACGCAACTAAGAAGCAGATCGGAAGAAAAGTAACGCAAAAAAACACGATCAGCAGCTAAACAAGATGAACAGATGCGATTTAAGGTTATGGCAAATATTTTTGTGGGGCTTTTTCTGTATAGGACGAAAAATAGATCTAATCTAGGGATAAATTTGGTGGATGCTCACCGAGTAAACCTGGGGCTCTGATACCTGGCCCGATCTTCTCGTTGAGCGATGGTAGATGGTGGATGATAACTCGCGAGATGCCCTCGAACTCTCCGGCTGTTCCCCCGCTGCCAGTGCAACAGATCTTCAACCCTATGAATATTCGCAACACCACACGCTTGCGCACGTAGCCGCCGACTACGAAGCGGTAAGTTGCAATCTTCTAGTTCCCGGTGGAACAGCAGATCACACAAAAACTTTCAGTAAAACTCCAGATCGATACGTATTGGAGAGTATAATTTCAGAGGACTGCGTATAGCAATTCAACTAAACATATTTTTGTCTAAAACATAGTCTAACCCTAATTTTACAATCTGATTATCTATTTATTGAAGAGGACATAGAGCTGCGCCACCGCCTTCAGTCGTGGCCGTCCTGGACTGACCCGTGGCCTTTTACTCTGGCATGGCAGCGAAGGGCCAAAGCCCATGTGAAAGATCCTGATAGCACACAGTGCAAATCCATTTACATGCTTTCTGCTAGTCCATCTCATGTACATGGCTGGCTTCATATTGATTCCTTCCTTGATTGCATATTACGTGAACCACATGGTTGGGTCCCACATCCATGACACAGATGCATCGTACATGCATAAGAACATGCACATACATGCTTTGCTGAATTAGCACTTTGACTACCTCTTTGTTTATTGTACGGGTGCAGCTCTTCTTCTTTTCGAAAGCATGTGATTTTCATCTCGGCTGCGCTCATGTTGGTCGCCTTTATAATCAATTTCCGTCTCCATGTTGGCCGCCTTCCTCCCTCTCCTCCCGCTGGCGCTATTTCGATAGACCTTAAATCTAATCAAATAATAATACAACGATTCAGATAGTATATTATTCTCAGATATCAAAGTACTATTTTCGACTAGGAATAAATCCACCTGGTAATAATCATCAGTTAGACTTAATATTTCTTTCCAGCTCAAACATGTAGAATGATCATATATCATGATTATATCCTCATCAAGCTTGTTCTTCTGGAATTCTGATAAACCTGCATCTTGTGGTATGCCTCCACCTCCTAGCTTCTTCATCTTGATCCTAGCTAATTAACATGGAGTGGCTCTATGTGTGTGCTTCCTTGTTTCATGCTACAAGATGATGAAATGGATGAAGGGTGTGGCTCTATTTATAGGCTTGGGTAAGCTCTAGTATCATGACACATAAGTGGTGACTCTTGTGTTGGTTTGATGAGTAAGGTGCTTGGTTGTCATGCCCTCGTCCATAGCAATCCTTTGAGCATGAGGTGGCATAGCTTGGAAAGCAAGTCATGTAGATATTTTCATCTCACATGGCATAGAGATTATCCTCTCATATGATTTATTTTTGGATAGCCAAGTGGCATTTGCTACTAAATATCTTGTGGATGGTTTTATTATTGTGGATGAGTCATCATACCATGTATGATTGGATTTATGTTATAATATTATTCAAAAGGTCAAGTTTGAGGGTTATTTCTCCATTTTGGATAGTTGGTGTTTGATTTCACCAAGGCATGATCATATGAGTTTCAAAATACTCATAGTTAGTTTTATTCAAATAGTTTGAACTATAATTTGTAATGTAAATGGATTTAGTTTTATGATATTCTATGTATTTAATAAGTTATGATTTAAATAAGAATGTGTGGCTTTTATGCACTTTAGACCCTGTGGTTTACCTTATTTATAAGTGAATTAAATTACACACAAAGGTAGTTGCTAACTTTTAAGTGTTAATAAGTTAGGGTTTGATTCTTAAAGAATGTGTTGTTGTAAATCTAATTCCATTTGATCTAATCCATAGATCAAATCATCTCTACCCAAAACAAGGTTTAGCAAAGATCACGATGAAGTTTATAGCGCTTGACTTGATGATCTACTTCAATTCCAGCAAGTCAAGTGAAACTTCAGTGACTGTGGTAAGTTTTATTTGCAAGCGCGAAAATCCCCCGGATTTTCTATGCATGAATGCAATGCACACTTTGGTGTTCTCTCATTTTGTTGCCTCTAAACCTGGGATATTACAGAGTCCCTTCGTATTTTCCTTTGCTCCTCTATGGCACCGAAGCTGCCTCGGCTGCCCTCTCCCGCACTCCTGGATAGGACTGCCGAGATTGCCGCGGGCGTGATATCTTCTGGAACCGAAGTCCTTGGACTCGATGCGTTCGAACTAGGGAGGCGAAGAAACCCTCTGGAATCGATGATGAAGTGAACATCACCGAAAGTAGTATCCATGTTGCCGCGTGATTCTGCAGGGATCAGATGCGACGCCTCGGTGTTCAGTACGAACTCGAAGGACCGGCAGCGAACTGAATCTTTCAGATCTGGCGGCATTGGTGACTCGAGCACGAACGCTGCAGACGTGACTGGTACTGCCGATGACCTGCGTTGTGCCGACAGGCTTCCCACAGACGGCGCCAATTGTCGAGGGTACTCCTCGAAAATGCCCTTGATTGGGGCTCAGGGTTGATGGAATCCTGTAGGCTGACATGAGACATCGGTTAACAGACAAGCGGGGAGAGCGATTTACCCAGGTTCGGGGCCCTCGATGAGGTAAAACCCTTACGTCCTGCATGTCTGATCTTGATTATGAAAATATCGGGTTACAATGGGGTGCCGAAGGTTTCGGCTGTGATCTCGTCGAGAGGCTAAGTGCTACGGCGACCTAGCTCTGGACTTATGGTGGCTAAAGTTGCTAAGATAAATTGTCCCCCTCGGCAGCCCCTCTCCCGGCCTTTATATAGGAGGCCAGGTCTCAAGAGATCTGTCCGGGTACGACTAAGTTTACAAAAGACCTAGCTCTAAACTTTCCTTGTTCGGCCCTCTCCGTCTTGTTCTTCAAGGAATCTTCTCCAGCATCGTCCTAGTGGCCCGCCTTGCCATCGGGTACCTTTATGGGCCTCCAGTTGGGCCGAACAGGATAGGGCAATGTCAGTTACCCGAAGGGTAATGCCCACGTCACCCTTGGTGGTGCGGCCGGCTTGGTGTGTACAGCCCCCTCCCTCTCATCCTCTATATATAGGTGGAAAACCTAGGGTTCCCCCAAAAATCATTTTGGAGTCCAACTCTCAAACTTACCAAAATTGAAAACCTAGAGGGAAAGGGATTTCTCCTTTTCCTTCTCTTGTTGGCCGGCCACCATGGTGGCCACCATGGACTCCACCTTCCCACTTGGTGGGTTGGCTAGGGCTGGTGGAGTCCCGAAGGCCCACAATGGACTCCACCTACCATAGTGAATTGTTCCGGATGATTCTAGAACCTTCTGGAACCTTCCATATATTCAGCGGACCATTTACAAACTTGGAATGTGACTTCCTATATATTTATTCTCTGGACCATTCCGGAAATCCTCGTGATGTCCTGGATCCCATCCGAGACTTCGAACAATATTCGAATTCCATTATATATTTCATCTCTACTTAAAACGACATTGAACCTTAAGTGTGTCATCCTACGGTTCGTGAAATATGCAAACATGATCGAGACTCTTCTCCGATCAATAACTAATAGCGGGACCTGGAGGTCCATAATAGCTCCCACATATTCAATGATGACTTCATGATTGAAAGTACCATTTACATATGATATCGATTCCCTTTGTCGCGCGGGTATTTTACTTATCTGAAGTTTCATCATCGGTATCTCTATACCTAGTTCAACTTTGTTACCGATAAGTATTCTTTACTCGTACCGTGATATGTCATTCCTTGTGAGCCAGTCACATGCTTGCAAGCTAGTTGGATGACATTCCACCGAGAGGGCCCAAAGTATATCTATCCGTCATTTGGATGGACAAATCCCACTATTGATCCACGTGCTTCAACTTATACTTTCCGAATACTTAATGCCACATTTACAACTACCCATTTACGAAGTAGTATTTGATGTCATCAAAGCATCCATCCGGTGTAGGTGATTAACATGATCTCATGGTCGAAAGATTAGGTTACTATGTATATTAAAGCTTGAAGCAAAACGAACTTAATGACTTGATCATATGCTACGCTTACTATGGGTGTATGTCCATCACATCATTCACCTAATGATATGATCTTGTTATTAATAACATCCAATGTTCATGATTAGGAAACCATGATCATCTATTAATCAACAAGCTAGTTTAATAAGAGGTTTACTAGGGACTCTTTTATGTTTACAAAACACACAAGTATTAATGTTTCCGGTTAATACAATTATAGCATGAGATGTAATCATTTATCACAAACATTAAGATATAACAATAAACACTTTTATTATTGCCTCTTGGACATATCTCCAACAAAAAACGATTCCCAAGGGGTGGGGGATGTGAATGCTGGGCAGCACTTAGGAGTGGTGCACCAAGCATAGTAAGGGAGAGCCGTCACCGCCGGGCGGGAGCATGTTGATAGAAGGAGCTCATGCATCCCGCCCACGGGAGCGAGGCACATGAGCATGAAAGAAGCTACTTATGATCTTTTTGTTTCTGCATTGTCTGAGGTTGATCAAACCTGGTCAATGGGCTGGACCGACACTACACATACCTGACACTGTGCTGGTGTGCATGGTATGACCCATTAACATGCGGGTTTTGTCGTGCTGGCCCCCGTTCCTGCCTGAAGACCCAGCACCACACACAACCTAGGAGGGCTATGATGACCCACAAGTATAGGGGGTGTATCGTAGTATCTTCGATAAGTAAGAATGTCGATCCCAACGAGGAGCAGAAGGTGTTGACAAGCAGTTTCGATGAAGGATTCACTGTAGATGCTCACAAACAAGTATTCAGGGGGTTTTGATGTAACAGATGAATAAAGTACGAGTAAGTAAAATGCGAGAGAAATAATTGCAGCGAGTGGCCCAATCCTTTTTAGCACAAAGGACAAGCCGGTTTGTTTACTTATAATGACCAAACGTTCTTGAGGACACACGGGATTTTAGTCTAGTGCTTTCGCTACATACAGCTGATTAATCTTCATTGTTTTGATAAGTGTTGTGTGGGTGAACCTATGCTAATATACCGCCCTTCCTTGGACTAATACATACTTGTGATTATACCCCTTGCAAGCATCCGCAACTACAAGAAAGTAATTAAGATAAATCTAACCATAGCCTTAAACTCTGAGATCCTGCGATCCCTCCTGCATCGATATACCAACGGGGGTTTAGGTTTCTGTCACTCCGGCAACCTCGCAATTGGCAAACGAGTACAAGATGCATTCCCCTAGGCCCATAAATGGTGAAGTTTCGTGTAGTCGACGTTCACACGACACCACTAGAAGAATAACACCACAACTTAAATATCATAACATTGAATATTACTCAACCATAATTCACTACTAACATTTAGACTTCACCCATGTCCTCAAGAACTAAATGAACTACTCAGGAGACATCATATGGAACATGATCAGAGGTGATATGATGATGAATAACAATCTGAACATAAACCTTGGTTCAATGGTTTCACTCAATAGCATCAATAACAAGTAGAAATCAGTTCCGGAGAGTTTCCCCTATCAAACAATCAAGATCAAACCCAAATTGCTACAGCGGTGACGATATCCAGCGGTGGAGATGGCGGTGATGATGGTGGAGATGATGATGATGGTGATGGAGATGATGTCCAGCTCGATGACGGTGACGATGGCGTCGATTTCCCCCTCCGGGAGGGAATTTCCCCGGCGGATTCCTGCCCGCCGGAGAGCTCTTTTCTCTCTGGTGTTCTCCGCCCCGCGAGGCGGCCGTAACCCTTCGTGAGGATTCCTCTCGTGGCTTAGGTCTTCGGGACGAAGGGTTTCGCGAAGAAAAGGAGGCGAAATGGGCTGTGGGGGCCCCACACCACATGGTGGCGCGGCCGGAGCCATGGGCCGCGCCGCCCTATGGTGTGGGTCCACCTTGGGTCCAGCTGGCTCCCCCTTCTGGCTTCCTTCGTCATCTGGAAAAATAGGATTTTTGGTAAAATTTCCTTCCACAGTTGATCTCCCGAAATATTGCATCCTGACGGTGCTTTTTCCAGCAGAATCCTGGCTCCGGTGCGCGATCTCCAAATAATCATGAAACATGCAAAATAGATGAAATAACATAAGTATTGTGTCCCAATTGAAATATATCAATGAATAACAACAAATTATGATATAAAATAGTGATGCAAATTGGACGTATCAACTCCCCCCAAGCTTAGACTTCGCTTGTCCCCAAGCGAAACTGAACTCAGTAAACAGGACCACATGTTTATGGAGTGAAGAGTCGATAAATAAAATACGGACAAGAAGCATCATATTCATTCACACAAGACATTATAGTAAACAACTTCCTCATATAACTCAACTTGAAACAAGTATAAGGTAATCACAAATAAAGGTGCATAAGAAATCATAATTGGCGATGGCAAACTTTGTTCTTGGTCAGAGAACAGTTAACAGATTATACTTTATCTATTGAGCAGCGCTCTCATATTAAAGCTTATGGTAAACTTGCATACTCAATCATATTAATCATTGATGACTTTCAAAGCTATATTCATTCAAGGTAAAACTCGTACTAAACAAGAAAGAGTAAAGACATGATGAAGCAAATCACAATATAATAGTTTGATCACAACAACTCAAATGCTTGCTTGAGATGGAGGGAAATAGGTTTACTGACTCAACATAAAGTAAAAGACAGGCCCTTCGCAGAGGGAAGCAGGGATTAAATCATGTGCTAGAGCTTTTTCAGTTTTGAAATAATATAAAGAGAATAAAAGTAAAGTTTTGAGAGGTGTTTGTCGTTGTCAACGACTCGGTAGCGGGTTCTCTAACCCCCTTGCCAAACGGACCCCCAAAGAGCGGCTCCCATGAAGGACGTTATCTCTACCAGACAAGGTAGATCATCCCTCTTCTCTTTTGTTTACACATGTACTTTAGTTTATTTAAGGATGACACTCCCCCCAACCTTTGCTTACACAAGCCATGGCTAACCGAATCCTCGGGTGCCTTCCAACAATCTCATACCATGGAGGAGTGTCTATTGCAAAATTAAGTTGCTTACCGATGAATCGGGGCAAAACATGTGAAGAGAATTATTAATGAAAGTTGATTAATTGGGGCTGGGAACCCCGTTGCCGGCTCTTATTGCAAAATTATAGGATAAGTGGATGAAGCCACTAGTCCATTAGTGGAGGCTGCCTAACAAGACTCGAAAGATAAAACACCACATACTTCCTCATGAGCTATAAAACATTGACACAAATAAGAAGTAATAAGTTTTGAATTGTTTAAAGGTAGCACATGAAGTATTTACTTGGAATGGCAGAAAATACCATGCAGTAGGTAGATATGGTGGACACAAATGGCATAGGTTTGGGTTCAGGTTTGGATGCACGAGAAGTATTCCCTCTTGATACGTCTCCGACGTATCGATAATTTCTTATGTTCTATGCCATATTATTGATGATACCTACATGTTTTATGCACACTTTATGTCATATTCGTGCATTTTCTGGAACTAACCTATTAACAAGATGCCGAAGTGCCAGTTCTCGTTTTCTCGCTGTTTTTGGTTTCGGAAATCCTAGTAACGAAATATTCTCGGAATTGGACGAAACGAAGACCCGGGGGCCTATTTTTCCACGGAGCTTCCGGAAGACCGAAGAACATACGAAGTGGGGCCACGAGGTGGCCAAACCACATGGTGGCGCGGCCAAGGGGGCCCACGCCGCCTGTGGTGTGGGCCCCTCGTCCGGCCCCCGACTCGCCCTTCCGCCTACTTAAAGCCTCCGTCGCGAAACCCCCGATGCGAAAAACCACGATACGGAAAACCTTACCGAGACGCCGCCGCCGCCGATCCCATCTCGGGGGATTCGGAGATCTCCTCCGGCACCCTGCCGGAGAGGGGATTCATCTCCCGGAGGACTCTACACCGCCATGGTCGCCTCCGGAGTGATGAGTGAGTAGTTCACCCCTGGACTATGGGTCCATAGCAGTAGCTAGATGGTTGTCTTCTCCTCATTGTGCTTCATTGTTGGATCTTGTGAGCTTCCTAACATGATCAAGATCATCTATCCGTAATACTCTATGTTGTGTTTGTCGGGATCCGATGGATAGAGAATACCATGTCATGTTAATTATCAAGTTATTACACATGTGTTGTTTATGATCTTGCATGCTCTCCGTTTCTAGTAGAGGCTCTGGCCAAGTTTTTACTTTTAACTCCAAGAGGGAGTACTTATGCTCGATAGTGGGTTCATGCCCGCATTGACACCGGGACGGTGACAGAAAGTTCTAAGGTTGTGTTGTGCTGTTGCCACTAGGGATAAAACATTGGCGCTATGTCCGAGGATGTAGTTGTTGATTACATTACGCACCATACTTAATGCAATTGTCTCGTTGCTTTGCAACTTAATACTGGAGGGGGTTCGGATGATAACTCTGAAGGTGGACTTTTTAGGCATAGATGCGGTTGGATGGCGGTCTATGTACTTTGTCGTAATGCCCAATTAAATCTCACTATACTTATCATGTCATGTATGTGCATTGTTATGCCCTCTCTATTTGTCAATTGCCCGACTGTAATTTGTTCACCCAACATGCTTTTATCTTATGGGAGAGACACCTCTAGTGAGCTGTGGACCCCGGTCCATTCTTTAATACCGAAATACAAATCTGCTCGCAATACTTGTTTTTACTCGTTTTCTCTGCAAACAATCATCTTCCACACAATACGGTTAATCCTTTGTTACAGCAAGCCGGTGAGATTGACAACCTCATCTGTTTCGTTGGGGCAAAGTACTTTGGTTGTGTTGTGCAGGTTCCACGTTGGCGCCGGAATCTCCGGTGTTGCGCCGCACTACATCCCGCCGCCATCAACCTTCAACGTGCTTCTTGACTCCCTACTGGTTCGATTAAACCTTGGTTTCTAACTGAGGGAAACTTGCCGCTGTGCGCATCACACCTTCCTCTTGGGGTTCCCAACGGACGTGTCAACTACACGCATCAAGCAAATTTACGGCGCCGTTGCCGGGGAGATCAAGACACGCTGCAAGGGGAGTCTCCACTTCTCAATCTCTTTACTTTGTTTTTGTCTTGCTTTATTTTATTTACTACTTTGTTTGCTGCATTATATCAAAACACAAAAAAATTAGTTGCTAGCTTTACTTTATTTGCTATCTTGTTTGCTATATCAAAAACACAAAAAAATTAGTTTACTTGCATTTACTTTATCTAGTTCGCTTTATTTACTATTGCTAAAATGGCCAACCCTGAAAATACTAAGTTGTGTGACTTCACTAGCACAAATAATAATGATTTCTTATGCACACCTATTGCTCCACCTGCTACTACAGCGGAATTCTTTGAAATTAAACCCGCTTTACTTAATCTTGTTATGCGAGAGCAGTTTTCTGGTGTTAGTTCTGATGATGCTTGCTGCCCATCTCAATAATTTTGTTGAACTATGTGAAATGCAAAAGTATAAAGATGTAGATGGTGACATTATAAAATTAAAATTGTTTCCTTTCTCATTAAGAGGAAGAGCTAAAGATTGGTTGCTATCTCTCGCCTAAGAATAGTATTGATTCCTGGACTAAATGCAAGGATGCTTTTATTGGTAGATATTATCCCCCTGCTAAAATTATATCTTTGAGGAGTAGCATAATGAATTTTAAACAATTGGATAATGAACATGTTGCTCAAGCTTGGGAAAGAATGAAATCTCTGGTTAAAAATTGCCCAACCCATGGACTGACTACTTGGATGATCATCCAAACCTTCTATGCGGGACTAAATTTTTCTTCGCGGAATTTATTGGATTCAGCTGCTGGAGGTACCTTTATGTCCATCACTCTTGGTGAAGCAACAAAGCTTCTTGATAATATGATGGTTAATTACTCTGAATGGCACACGGAAAGAGCTCCACAAGGTAAGAAGGTAAATTCGTTGAAGAATCCTCTTCCTTGAATGATAAGGTTGATGCTATTATGTCTATGCTTGCGAATGATAGGACTAATGTTGATCCTAATAATGTTCCATTAGCTTCATTGGTTGCCCAAGAAGAACATGTTGATGTAAACTTCATTAAAAATAATAATTTCAACAACAATGCTTATCGGAACAATTCTAGTAATAACTATAGGCCATATCCTTATAATAATGGTAACGGTTATGCTAATTCTTATGGGAATTCTTACAACAATAATAGGAATAAACCCCCTGGACTTGAAGCCATGCTTAAAGAATTTATTAGTACACAAACTGCCTTTAACAAATCTGTTGAGGAAAAGCTCAATAAAATTGATATTCTTGTTTCTAGAGTTGATAGTCTTGCCTCTGATGTTGATCTTTTGAAATCGAAAGTTATGCCTAATAGGGATATTGAAAATAAAATTGTTACTACAGCAAATGCCATCCAAGTTAGAATTAATGAGAATATAAGATTAATGGCTGAAGCTGCGTGCTAGGTGGGATAGAGAAGAAAATGAAAAACTAGCTAAAAAGGAAAATGTAGCTAAAGTTTGGACTATTACCACCACAAGTAATGTTGATTCTTCATATGTTGCTGCACCTCCTACTATCAATGGTAAAATAATTGGTGTTGGCAATGCTTCTACTCCTAGTGCAAAGCGCGCAAAATTACTCGAAGCTGCTAAAACTGCTTAAAGCTGCTTGTGATAAAACTGCTGAAATTTTTTCCAACCTTGGGGATGATAATCCCATTGCTTTAGATTGTAATGATTTAGATTTTGATGTTTGCCATATCTCTGAAGTTATAAAGTTCTTACAAAAACTTGCTAAAAGTCCCAATGCTAGTGCTATAAATTTGGCTTTCACAAAACATATTACAAATGCTCTCATAAAAGCTAGAGAAGAGAAACTAAAACTTGAAACTTCTATTCCTAGAAAGCTAGAGGATGGTTGCGAGCCCATCATTAAAATGAGAATCAAAGATTTTGATTGTAATGCTTTATGTGATGTTGGTGCAAGTATTTCTGTTATGCCTAAAAAAGTCTATGATATGCTTGACTTGCCACCATTGAAAAATTGTTATTTGGATGTTAATCTCGCTGATAATGCTAAAAAGAAACCTTTGGGGAAAGTTGATAATGTTCATATTATGGTTAACAATAACCTTGTCCCCGTTGATTTTGTTGTCTTGGATATTGAATGCAATGCATCTTGCCCCATTATATTGGGAAGACCTTTTCTTCGAACCGTTGGTGCTACTATTGATATGAAGGAAGGTAATATTAAATATCAATTTCCTCTCAAGAAAGGTATGGAACACTTCACTAGAAAGAGAATGAAGGTACCTTATGATTCTATTATTAGAACAAATTATGATGTTGATGCTTCGTCTCTTGATGTTACTTGAGATACACTTTACGCGCCTAGGCTGAAAGGCGTTAAAGAAAAGCGCTTATGGGAGACAACCCATGTTTTTACTCCAGTATTTTTGTTTTATATTTGTGTCTTGGAAGTTGTTTACTACTGTAGAAACCTCTCCTTATCTTAGTTTTATGTTTTGTTGTGCCAAGTAAAGTCTTTGATAGAAAAGTAAGTACTAGATTTGGATTACTGCGCAGTTCCAGATTTCTTTGCTGTCACGAATCTGGGTCTATCTCCCTGTAGGTAGCTCAGAAAATTACGCCAATTTACGAGCATGATCCCCAGATATGTACGCAACTTTCATTCAATTTGAGCATTTTCGTTTGAGCAAGTCTGGTGGCCTAATAAAATCCATCTTTACGGACTGTTACTGTTTTGACAGATTCTGTCTTTTATTTCGCATTGCCTCTTTTGCTATGTTGGATGAATTTCTTTGATCCACTAATGTCCAGTAGCTTTATGCAATGTCCAGAAGTGTTAAGAATGATTGTGTCACCTCTGAACATGTGAATTTTTATTATGCACTAACCCTCTAATGAGTTGTTTCGAGTTTGGTGTGGAGGAAGTTTTCAAGGATCAAGAGAGGAGTATGATGCAATATGATCAAGGAGAGTGAAAGCTCTAAGCTTGGGGATGCCCCGGTGGTTCACCCATGCATATATTAAGAAGACTCAAGCGTCTAAGCTTGGGGATGCCCAAGGCATCCCCTTCTTCATCGACAACATTATCGAGGTTCCTCCCCTGAAACTATATTTTTATTCGGCCACATCTTATGTACTTTGCTTGGAGCGTCGGTTTGTTTTTGTTTTTTGTTTTGTTTGAATAAAATGGATCCTAGCATTCACTTTATGGGAGAGAGACACGCTCCGCTGTTGCATATGGACAAATATGTCCTTAGGCTCTACTCATAGTATTCATGGCGAAGTTCTTCTTCGTTAAATTGTTATATGGTTGGAATTGGAAAATGATACATGTAGTAATTCTAAAATGTCTTGGATAATTTGATACTTGGCAATTGTTGTGCTCATGTTTAAGCTCTTGCATCATATACTTTGCACCCATTAATGAAGAAATACTTAGAGCTTGCTAATTTGGTTTGCATATTTGGTTTCTCTAGAGTCTAGATAACATCTAGTATTGAGTTTTGAACAACAAGGAAGACGGTATGGAGTCTTATAATGTTTACCATATGTCTTTTATGTGAGTTTTGCTGTACCGTTCATCCTTGTGTTTGTTTCAAATAGCCTTGCTAGCCTAAACCTTGTATCGAGAGGGAATACTTCTCATGCATCCCAAATACTTGAGCCAACCACTATGCCATTTGTGTCCACCATACCTACCTACTACATGGTATTTATCCGCCATTCCAAAGTAAATTGCTTGAGTGCTACCTTTAAAATTCCATCATTCACCTTTGCAATATATAGCTCATGGGACAAATAGCTTAAAAACTATTGTAGTATTGAATATGTACTTATGCACTTTATCTCTTATTAAGTTGCTTGTTGAGCGATAACCATGTTTACGGGGACGCCATCAACTATTCTTTGTTGGATATCATGTGAGTTGCTATGCATGTCCGTCTTGTCCGAAGCAAGAGAGATCTACCACCTTCATGGTTGGAGCATGCATATTGTTAGAGAAGAACTTTGGGCCGCTAACTAAAGCCATGATTCATGGTGGAAGTTTCAGTTTGGACATATATCCTCAATCTCATATGAGAATAATAATTGTTGCCACATGCTTATGCATTAAAGAGGAGTCCATTATCTGTTGTCCATGTTGTCCCGGTATGGATGTCTAAGTTGAGAATAATCAAAAGCGAGAAATCCAAAATGCGAGCTTTCTCCTTAGACCTTTGTACAGGCGACATGGAGGTACCCCATTGTGACACTTGGTCAAAACATGTGCATTGCAAAGATCCGGTAGTCCAAGTTAATTAGGACAAGGTGCGGGCATTATTAGTATACTATGCATGAGACTTGCAACTTGTAAGATATAATGTACATAACTCATATGCTTTATTACTACCGTTGACAAAATTGTTTCATGTTTTCAAAATAAAAGCTCTAGCACAAATATAGCAATCGATGCTTTCCTCTTTGAAGGACCATTCTTTTTACTTTTATGTTGAGTCGGTTCACCTATTTCTCTCCACCTCAAGAAGCAAACACTTGTGTGAGCTGTGCATTGATTCCTACATACTTGCATATTGTACTTGTTATATTACTCTATGTTGACAATTATCCATGAGATATACATGTTACAAGTTGAAAGCAACCACTGAAACTTAATCTTCCTTTGTGTTGCTTCAATACCTTTACTTTGATTTATTGCTTTATGAGTTAACTCTTATGCAAGACTTATTAATACTTGTCTTGAAGTACTATTCATGAAAAGTCTTTGCTTTATGATTCACTTGTTTTCTCATGTCATTACCATTGTTTTGATCGCTGCATCCACTACATATGTTTACAAATAGTATGATCAAGGTTATGATGGCATATCACTTCAGAAATTATCTTTGTTATCGTTTTACTCGCTCGGGACGAGCAGAACTAAGCTTGGGGATGCTTGATACGTCTCCGACGTATCGATAATTTCTTATGTTCTATGCCATATTATTGATGATACCTACATGTTTTATGCACACTTTATGTCATATTCGTGCATTTTACGGAACTAACCTATTAACAAGATGCCGAAGTGCCGGTTCACGTTTTACTGCTGTTTTTGGTTTCAGAAATCCTAGTACCGAAATATTCTCGGAATTGGACGAAACGAAGACCCGGGGCCTATTTTTCCACGGAGCTTCCGGAAGACCGAAGAACATACGAAGTGGGGCCACGAGGTGGCCAAACCACATGGCGGCGCGGCCAAGGGGGGCCCGCGCCGCCCGTGGTGTGGGCCCCTCGTCCGGCCCCCGACTGCTGCCCTTCCGCCTACTTAAAGCCTCCGTCGCGAAACCCACGATGCGAAAAACCACGATACGGAAAACCTTGCGAGACGCCGCCGCCGCCGATCCCATCTCGGGGATTACGGAGATCTCCTCCGGCACCCTGCCGGAGAGGGGATTCATCTCCCGGAGGACTCTACACCGCCATGGTCGCCTCCGGAGTGATGAGTGAGTAGTTCACCCCTGGACTATGGGTCCATAGCAGTAGCTAGATGGTTGTCTTCTCCTCATTGTGCTTCATTGTTGGATCTTGTGAGCTGCCTAACATGATCAAGATCATCTATACTGTAATACTCTATGTTGTGTTTGTCGGGATCCGATGGATAGAGAATACCATGTCATGTTAATTATCAAGTTATTACACATGTGTTGTTTATGATCTTGCATGCTCTCCGTTTCTAGTAGAGGCTCTGGCCAAGTTTTTACTTTTAACTCCAAGAGGGAGTACTTATGCTCGATAGTGGGTTCATGCTGCATTGACACCTGGGACGATGACGAAAAGTTCTAAGGTTGTGTTGTCTTGTTGCCACTAGGGATAAAACATTGGCGCTATGTCCGAGGATGTAGTTGTTGATTACATTACGCACCATACTTAATGCAATTGTCTGTTGCTTTGCAACTTAATGCTTGGAGGGGTTCGGATGATAACTTCGAAGGTGGACTTTTTAGGCATAGATGCGAGTTGGATGGCGGTCTATGTACTTTGTCGTAATGCCCAATTAAATCTCACTATACTTATCATGTCATGTATGTGCATTGTTATGCCCTCTCTATTTGTCAATTGCCCGACTGTAATTTGTTCACCCAACATGCTTTTATCTTATGGGAGAGACACCTCTAGTGAGCTGTGGACCCCGGTCCATTCTTTAATACTTGAAATACAAATCTGCTGCAATACTTGTTTTTACTGTTTTCTCTGCAAACAATCATCTTCCACACAATACGGTTAATCCTTTGTTACGAGCAAGCCGGTGAGATTGACAACCTCCTTTGTTTCGTTGGGGCAAAGTACTTTGGTTGTGTTGTGCGGGTTCCACGTTGGCGCCGGAATCTCGGTGTTGCGCCGCACTACATCCCGCCGCCATCAACCTTCAACGTGCTTCTTGACTCCCTACTGGTTCGATTAAACCTTGGTTTCTAACTGAGGGAAACTTGCCGCTGTGCGCATCACACCTTCCTCTTGGGGTTCCCAACGGACGTGTCAACTACACGCATCACCTCTCAGTACAGGTCTTTGGCTAGCAAGGTTAATTAGCAAGCATAAGAGTTGAGGGAAATAAACAAATATACATGTGATAGAA
>NC_061514.1:97359741-97387819 GCF_022539505.1 Lolium rigidum | reverse complement strand
GCACTACACGCTACATAGAGTAGGCAAAAACTCCCTTACAAAGAGGGAGGAAGATCCCCGATGCAGCCTTACCTTGCCGTCGATGTGCTTGCTCGCTGGAGATCTCCTTCGAGCAGCGACCGCTCGGATCGAGCTGCGACGATGCTCAATCGAGGCTCGGAGCGATGATGTCGTGTAACTCACACGTTCGTTGGGAACCCCAAGAGGAAGGTATGATGCGCACGGCGAGCAAGTTTTCCCTCGAAAGAAACCAAGGTTTATCGAACCGGGAGGAGCCAAGAAGCACGTTGAAGGTTGATGGCGGCGGGATGTAGTGCGGCGCAACACCGGGGATTCCGGCGCCAACGTGGAACCTGCATAACACAACCAAAGTACTTTGTCCCAACGAAACGAGTGAGGTTGTCAATCTCACCGGCTTGCTGTAACAAAGGATTAACCGTATTGTGTGGAAGATGATTGTTTGCGAGAAAACGATAAAACGGTATTGCGGTAGATTGAATTTCGGTAAAGAGAATTGGACCGGGGTCCACGAGTTCACTAGAGGTGTCTCGCGGAAGGTTTTCCGTATCGTGGCTCTCGGTGCGGGGGTTTCGTCACGGAGGCTTTAAGTAGGCGGAAGGGCAAGTCGGGGAGGGGCACGGGGGCCCCACACCATAGGCCGGCGCGGCCAAGGGGGGAGGGCGCGCCGCCCTAGGGTTTGGGCACCCCGTGGCCCCACTTCGTTTCGTCTTCGGACTTCGGAAGCTTCGTGGCAAAATAGGCCCCCGGGCGTTGATTTCATCCAATTCCGAGAATATTTCCTTACTAGGATTTCTGAAACCAAAAACAGCGAGAAAAACGACAATCGGCACTTCGGCATCTTGTTAATAGGTTAGTTCCAGAAAATGCACGAATATGACATAAAGTGTGCATAAAACATGTAGATAACATCAATAATGTGGCATGGAACATAAGAAATTATCGATACGTCGGAGACGTATCAGCATCCCCAAGCTTAGTTCCGCTCGTCCCGAGCGAGGTAAAACGATAACACGAGATAATTTCGGAGTGACATGCCATCATAATCTTGATCATACTATTTGTAAAGCATATGTAGTGAATGCAGCGATCAAAACAATGTATATGACATGAGTAAACAAGTGAATCATATAGCAAAGACTTTTCATGAATAGCACTTCAAGACAAGCATCAATTAAGTCTTGCATAAGAGTTAACTCATAAAGCAATAATTCAAAGTAAAAGCATTGAAGCAACACAAAAGAAGATTAAGTTTCAGCGGTTGCTTTCAACTTGTAACATGTATATCTCATGGATATTGTCAACATAGAGTAGTATAACAAGTGCAATAAGCAAGTATGTAGGAATCAATGCACAGTTCACACAAGTGTTTGCTTCTTGAGGTGGAGAGAAATAGGTGAACTGACTCAACATTGAAAGTAAAAGAATGGTCCTCCATAGAGGAAAAGCATCGATTGCTATATTTGTGCTAGAGCTTTGATTTTGAAAACATGAAACAATTTTGTCAACGGTAGTAATAAAGCATATGTATCATGTAAATTATATCTTACAAGTTGCAAGCCTCATGCATAGTGTACTAATAGTGCCCGCACCTTGTCCTAATTAGCTTGGACTACCGGATCATCACAATGCACATGTTTTGACCAAGTGTCACAAAGGGGTACCTCTATGCCGCTCTGTACAAAGGTCTAAGGAGAAAGCTCGCATTTGGATTTCTCGCTATTGATTATTCTCAACTTAGACATCCATACCGGGACAACATAGACAACAGATAATGGACTCCTTTTTTATGCATAAGCATGTAACAACAATTAATAATTTTCTCATTTGAGATTGAGGATATATGTCCAAGACTGAAACTTCCACCATGGATCATGGCTTTAGTTAGCGGCCCAATGTTCTTCTCTAACAATATGCATGCTTAACCATAAGGTGGTAGATCTCTCTTACTTCAGACAAGACGGACATGCATAGCAACTCACATGAAATTCAACAATGAATAGTTGATGGCGTCCCCGGTGAACATGGTTATCGCACAACAAGCAACTTAATAAGAGATAAAGTGCATAATTACATATTCAATACCACAATAGTTTTTAAGCTATTTGTCCCATGAGCTATATATTGCAAAGGTGAATGATGGAATTTTAAAGGTAGCACTCAAGCAATTTACTTTGGAATGGCGGAAAATACCATGTAGTAGGTAGGTATAGTGGACACAAATGGCATAGTGGTTGGCTCAAGTATTTTGGATGCATGAGAAGTATTCCCTCTCGATACAAGGTTTAGGCTAGCAAGGCTTATTTGAAACAAACACAAGGATGAACCGGTGCAGCAAAACTCACATAAAAGACATATTGAAAACATTATAAGACTCTACACCGTCTTCCTTGTTGTTCAAACTCAATACTAGAAATTATCTAGACCTTAGAGAAACTAAATATGCAAACCAAATTTTAGCATGCTCTATGTATTTCTTCATTAATGGGTGCAAAGCATATGATGCAAGAGCTTAATCATGAGCACAACAATTGCCAAGTATCACATTACCCAAGACATTAATAGCAATTACTACATGTATCATTTTCCAATTCCAACCATATAACAATTTAACGAAGGAGAAACTTCGCCATGAATACTATGAGTAGAAACTAAGGACATACTTGTCCATATGCTACAGCGGAGCGTGTCTCTCTCCCATAAAGTGAATGCTAGGATCCATTTTATTCAAACAAAACAAAAAACAAAAACAAACCAACGCTCCAAGAAAAGCACATAAGATGTGATGGAATAAAAATATAGTTTCAGGGGAGGAACCTGATAATGTTGTCGATGAAGAAGGGGATGCCTTGGGCATCCCCAAGCTTAGACGCTTGAGTCTTCTTAGAATATGCAGGGGTGAACCACCGGGGCATCCCCAAGCTTAGAGCTTTCACTCTCCTTGATCATGTTGCATCATACTCCTCTCTTGATCCTTGAAAACTTCCTCCACACCAAACTCGAAACAACTTATTAGAGGGTTAGTGCACAATAAAAATTAACATATTCAGAGGTGACACAATCATTCTTAACACTTCTGGACATTGCATAATGCTACTGGACATTAGTGGATCAAAGAAATTCATCCATCATAGCAAAAGAGGCAATGCGAAATAAAAGGCAGAATCTGTCAAAACAGAACAGTTCGTATTGACGAATTTTAAAATGGCACCAGACTTGCTCAAATGAAAATGCTCAAATTGAATGAAAGCTGAGTACATATCTGAGGATCATGCACGTAAATTGGCTTAATTTTCTGAGCTACCTACAGGGAGGTAGACCCAGATTCGTGACGGCAAAGAAATCTGGAACTGCGCAGTAATCCAAATCTAGTACTTACTTTTCTATCAACGGCTTAACTTGGCACAACAAAACACAAAACTAAGATAAGGAGAGGTTGCTACAGTAGTAAACAACTTCCAAGACACAAAATAAAAACAAAGTACTGTAGGTAAAAACATGGGTTGTCTCCCATAAGCGCTTTTCTTTAACGCCTTTCAGCTAGGCGCGAAAGTGTGTATCAAGTATTATCAAGAGACGGTGTGTCAACCTTACCTTGGGCTTTACCCTTACCTTTCTTATTGTTTTTCTTTCCCTTTGGTTTAGGAAATATATGATTCCCCCCGGTATAGAGGTGAATTTCAGAGTGCCTTCTCCAACATCAATGACTGCTCCCAATAGTTTCAGCAGGGATCTTCCGAGTATGAGTTTTCCTGTTTCAACAACAAGATAATCAATGGATATTGTTCTTCCAAGAATGGTTGTATGCACACCTGCGGCTATTCCCTTAGGAATTATAATAGAGTTATCAATGAGAGTTATTTCTTCTCCTCCTTCATCGACTCCCCAAAGTTTCAAAGATTTATAAATGCTTTCGGGCATAAGGCAAAATTCATACATAATATCACGAGTAGGCATGAAGAGTTCGATCACCGATAACAATTTTAACGGTAGGATCCCACAATGAAAGTTTAGAGTTCACTAAAACTTGTTCAAGACGATTACGAACGTGGCAATAGTTATCATCCAAGCGAGATGTACTTATCTCGAGATTGTTTAATCTACTATATATGCTAATGAGGGCTGAATCAAAGTTATTAGCTGAATCATGTGATGCAACCAACTTCTTTATGGCATTAAAAGCTTGATCCCCATTGCAATGAAGGAAATCTCCTCCCACTAAAGTATCCAAAGCATATCTATAGCGAACCATAAGACCAAAATAAAAATTACTAAGGAGCAAACTTAGAGTCATTTGAGGTTCGGTTTTACGATAAGAAGTAAAAATTCTAGACCAAGCATCCTTAAAACTCTCCTCATCCCCTTGTTTAAAAGTGAAGACTAATTCTTCAGGCGAAGAAGTAACAGGTTCAGAGCTAGACATGGTAACAAAAATAACTAATTTTTTTTTTGTATTTTTAATATAGAGTGCAAGACAGTAAATAAAGCAAACTAGATAAAGTAAATGCAAGTAACTAATTTTTTTGTGTTTTTGATATAGCAAACAAGATAGCAAATAAAGTAAAACTAGCAACTAATTTTTTTGTATTTTAATTTAGTGCAGCAAACAAAGTAGTAAATAAAACTAAGCAAGACAAAAAACAAAGTAAAGAGATTGAGAAGTGGAGACTCCCCTTGCGGCGTGTCTTGATCTCCCGAGCAACGGCACCGGAAAAAGAGCTTGATGGCGTGTAACTCACACGTTCGTTGGGAACCCCAAGAGGAAGGTATGATGCGTACGGCGGCAAGTTTTCCCTCGGAAAGAAACCAAGGTTTATCGAACCGGGAGGAGCCAAGAAGCACGTTGAAGGTTGATGGCGGCGGGATGTAGTGCGGCGCAACACCGGGGATTCCGGCGCCAACGTGGAACCTGCACAACACAACCAAAGTACTTTGTCCCAACGAAACAGTGAGGTTGTCAATCTCACCGGCTTGCTGTAACAAAGGATTAACCGTATTGTGTGGAAGATGATTGTTTGCAGAAAACAGTAAAACAGTATTGCAGTAGATTGAATTTCAGTAAAGAGAATTGGACCGGGGTCCACAGTTCACTAGAGGTGTCTCTGGAAGGTTTTCCGTATCGTGGCTCTCGGTACTGGGGGTTTCGTCACGGAGGCTTTAAGTAGGCGGAAGGGCAAGTCAGGAGGGGGCACAGGGGCCCCACACCATAGGCCGGCGCGGCCAAGGGGGGCCGCGCCGCCCTAGGGTTTGGGCACCCTGTGGCCCCACTTCGTTTCGTCTTCGGACTTCGGAAGCTTCGTGGCAAAATAGGCCCACGGGCGTTGATTTCGTCCAATTCCGAGAATATTTCCTTACTAGGATTTCGAAACCAAAAACAGCAGAAAACAGAATCGGCACTTCGGCATCTTGTTAATAGGTTAGTTCCAGAAAATGCACGAATATGACATAAAGTGTGCATAAAACATGTAGATAACATCAATAATGTGGCATGGACCATAAGAAATTATCGATACGTCGGAGACGTATCAAGCGACGGCAGCAGGTTCTACGTGCTTCAGCCCGCTGAACAGCGCCACGAGAAGCGACCGCTCAGAGAAGCTGCATCAGTGTTCGATCGAGGCTCGAGACTTGCAGCGAGCTGAGCGAGGTGTGGCTTAGAGAGAAGACAGCATTCTCTTTAGGCTACAGCGGCGACGCGCCTGTCCGCCGCCGACGAGAAACCCTACAATCGCGAGACGGCAGAGCTCGGTCGGCACGGGCCCGGCGTGAACAGGTTCTAGGGGAGATGAGCTCTTGGAGCATGGCGACGCCGGCGAGGAAGGCCGAGAAGGCCGGGACCTCGCTGCTGACCAGTTTGTTCACGAGCGAGATGCCCATCCAGCGGCAGGGCGTGGCGTCACTGGGTTCAATCCGCGAGCGCGCCGTCGGCAGGGTGAGCAGGTAGATGTTGTCCCTGGTTCAGGCCATGCAACCGCATCACCAGCAGGCCATTGGCCGCGACGGCGAGCACGAGGATGGGGAGGAAGGAGCCCATGGTGTTGCTCGGCGGCGGCGGGCGGGTCCTTTGTCTGCACGCAAGAGGCGTTTCAGGATGAGGACTGAGGCGTGGCCTATGTGGCCGAAACCACTAACCACCGTGGCCAAAACCGCTACCAAAACAGCCCATATAGTCTTAGGGGGGTAATTTGCCTGGTTTTGGATACTTGTGGGGGTTAAATAACCCGATTGAAACATAAGGGGGTTAGCGCCCCAAATGCAATAGATAGGGGGTTATTTGGACTTCTTTCGCGCTGGTGGTTAGAGGAGAAATGGCGTGACCTGGTTGGTTAGAGGAGTGCTGCGGTTGGACTAACCCTAAACGGGTGGGCTGGCGTATTGGAGTGTTTTGGCCCAGTTTACTTAGCGGCCACTTTTAAATTTATTTCAACAATTTAGTCAAACTTTCCCGCCCAAACTGCACCAAAACCCTAGGAACGCCCTAGAAAGCTTCTATATATATACCCTTTGTGCATCAAATCATAACAAAAGATATCAAAACTCAAGTCTGAGAACAAAAATCTTGCTACTTAGAACCTAAATAAAGCTAAATGAGTATGTGTCGTCTTAGATGTGAATCTAGACTTTTCCCGTTCCTTCCAAAGAGCTCTTGAGAGTCCACCCTCGGTGCCGCCTCTGCCTCCTTCCTCTAGAGGTGCGTCCGTCGTGAGCGAGTGTGTGCGAGGTAGCCACATTCCCTCCTTGTATACTAGGTTTAGAAGTAGCTCTACGTGTAGGTTTTCGCTAGTGGAGTTTGGCGGCATGCCGGTATGGGATCAATCGTTAGAGCACACAGGTTAAGTCTAGCAGAGGTCTGCCATGGTGCTTTCAAGGTCAAAGCCGGAGTTGGGGATGGACAAAATCGTGGCGTTACCGTTCGATATGTCTACAGTAAGGGTCGGGTGTGCCCGATATTGAGTGGTGTTGGAGGGGTATCGGCTGCTAATCCATTCTTATTGTCATCGTCAGGGTGGTGGAGGTGAGGCGGGGTTTAAGGTGGAGATGGGGACGGGGGTCTCCGGGGGGCTCTCCACCATCCCCGCCCTATCCCCGCTAATCCACATCCATGTCATCCCTACCAAGCTTCGCGAGGGGAATATCGTCCCCATCCCCGAAATAATCGGGTACCCAATCCCCACGGATACTAGCTGGCAACTGCTCGTACTCGTTGGTCAACTGCTTCAACTCGCAAATCGCTTAGTAGATGCAGATGGCCGCATCAGTGTGTCACCAGCCTCGCCTGCACCTACTCCCACTCGCAATCATCATCGTACTCGCAGAGTCGCTGGGCACCGTCATTGCTGAGTCGTCCGTCACCGTCGCAACCATCTTCTTTCTCGGCCATTGATCGCCTTGCGATCTTGATAAGGAGGACGTCAGGACGAGGAGCGGGTGAGGGCCACGGGAGAAGGGACCAGAGGTAGTAGACGGGAAGCGATGGACCTCATGGATGGACAGAGCTGCTCACCGCCAGTTTAGTAGCCGTGGTCTAGGGTAGATGGAAATAGGGACCAGAGGCGAGGGGAATGGGGACATGGGAATCGGGACAGACCAGAGAGATGGGGAGAGTGGCGGCTGGGGGTGGGGGAAATGAATGGATCAGTTAGTTTTAGGGTTGCTTATCGGGTATCCGCAGGGACTCCTTGTTTCCAAGTCGTCCCTCGTACATGTACCCGCTAGCTAACGGATACCCGCCCTACCATACCCGTGGGGAGAAAATGGCCCCCATCCCCGCCACTAATGGGTGAGATACCCAGTCCCCATGGGGAAAACTGCCACCTTAAGGCAAGGTGAGCGGTTTCTTGGGAAAGTTGAAGGAGATTAGGCGAGGCTTCATGTTCTTGGTCGGCAACATCTACGCTCAAGGATGATTTTGGATTGGTATTTTTGAGATTGCTCCTAGGAGAGCGTATGAACAACAATGTTTCATTTACCGCTCGAAGGACGACCTTCTCTAGAGGCTACGCCGCCCTCTACTCTGGTCATTTACCGATCTTCCAGTCATTGTTGATTCTTCTGGTCGAATGTCAACCTTTCTATTTCCTCTCGGGCAGTGAGCCTGAAGGGGCGGCATGGGCACTTCATCGTGGCGTCCATGGATGTCCATCAAAGCTCTGTCATCCCAAGTGACTTTGTTCCCCCTAGCTAGCGGCGTCATGCCTCACTTAGCTCACAAGTTTATGTGGTTTTGAGTACAACCATAGTATTTGTAACAATGGCATTATTATGGACACCATGCCCAAGAACTAGGGTTTTGTGCATGATTTTATGTGTTCACGTGTTCAGACCAGAATGAAAATATTCCTACCTTATTTAGAAGTGGTGATTGTATGTGAAACTCCTCCTTATTAGTGATATAATACTACATAGTACCAAAACCAACTAAAAAAAGACCCCAATTATTATAAAAATGTTCATTGCTTCGAAGTGTGAGTTTTGAGCCCCATGTCTAGAAACTTCATGTTAGTAAGTTGTGTATTGGTTTGTCTGCTTTTCCACCTTATATGCCCATGTTAGTAATTCATGCCAAAGATATGGTTTTACGACCATTTTTGCTTGATCTAATGTGGCCCCTAGGATGAAAATGCCCCAACTTTTTATAAAAATTGGTGATTTATGTTATTTTTCTATTTCTTAGTGGTTTAATAATGCATAATAACATGACCATCTCAAAAGGATACCTAGTCGTTATAGAAACTAGTTAACTTGCTCTAAAGTGGGAGTTTCCTGCTCCAAGTACATACTTGTTTTGCTAGGCGGTCCAATTTGTTAATGAGGTGCCACTTCAAACTTGTTTCTTTAATTTTCCTAGTTACAAACAAGGTTGTATACCCATATCTGGACCACGTGCAATAGGTTAAGTTTTCTGATGGTTCTGGCATGATTTCATGTGTTCCAATATACTTTGATGAAAAAGTAGTGATTTATGTGTATTTCCTCTTGGTTAGTGACATGTAGCCTGAGCTCCAAAACATCTCACGCCTTTTGTTTTTCCTGTTTACCATGCATGTTGAATCATGAGTACACAAAACATAGTCCATTGATCACGTTGACAACATCCATGCTCAAGCAGGAATTTGGCCCGGTGTTTTGGAGATTTCTATCGGGAGAGCACATCAGCAACAATGGTTCATCAAAAGCATGGCGGTGGTCAAAGGACAACCTTCTCTAGAGGCTACACCGCCATGTGCTCGAGCCACTAGGCGGTCATCCAGCTATTGTTGGTTCTTTTGGTCCAATGGCTCTTTGCAAAAGACAAGAACCAATTTGTAGTTCCCTATTTCATTAGGGTCTTTACGTAAGATGTGTTGAGCTTATGGTAGTATATAGTGTGTTCGGGGTCCTTCAAGTCCCTTCTTGTGTTAACAAATAGTTTTAGATGTGAATGTGAGCGGCTCACACAAGAACTATGGAATCGAGAGGCTTCGCCAAATGGGAGAAGATGGTATTTAAATACTTTTCATGGAAAATAGGTATTTAGATACTTGACTTTGTGTGACTTCGAGAGTTCTAAGGACTAGAAGAATCACAACGAGTTAATTATAGGGTTGCACAAGTGGCAAGCGGGGGAACACACGAAGTAGCGGACGGGTGGATGTAGTTTCCGACGACATATCTCAGTAACGAGACATACATGCCCTATAGGGTTGGAGAATAACTAACTAGCTAAGAGATGATGTAGGGCCCACACAATGGTGACATGCCTTGCTTAGCTCACAAGTTTATGTGGTGTTGAGTAAAACCATAGTATTTGTACCAATGGCATTATTATGGACACCATGCCAAAGAGCTAGGTTTTTTTTGTGTGATTTAATGTGTTCACATGTTTAGCAACACAAGAATGAAAATACACCTAACTTATTTAGGAAGCGGTGATTGTATGTGAATTCCTCCTTATTAGTGATATAATAGGGCATAGTAGCAAAACCAACTCAAAAGACCCAATTTATTATAAAAATGTTCATTTGCTTCGAGGTACGAGTTTTGAGCTCCATGTCTAGAAACTTCCTATTAGTAAGTTGTGTATTGGATTGTCTACTTTCCCACCAACCTTATATATATACATGTTACCAATTCATGTCAAAGATATGGTTTTATGACTGTTTTTGCTTGACTGAATGTGGCCCCAGAGACGAAAATACACCAATTTTTTTTATACAAATTGGTGATATATGTGATTTTCCTATTTCTTTATGGTTTAGTAAGGGATAATAACAATACCATCTAAAAAATATACTAACTTGTTACAAAACTAGTTAACTTGCTCTCAAGTGGAAGTTTCCCGCGCTAAGTACATACTTTTTTTGCTAGGCGGTCCAATTTGTTAAGGAGGTGCCGCTTAAAACTTGTGTATTGAATGTTCCTAGTTACGACCACATGCAATAGGTTAGGGTTTGTGATGGTTTTGGCATGCTTTCATGTGTTCCTATGATTGTGGCTCCTATAAAGGCAATACTTTGATAAAAAAGAAGTGGTGATTTATGTGTATTTTCTCTTGATTAGTGACATAATAGGGCACATAAACAATATTGACTTACAACTAGCCAAGTTATAAAAATTTGTTCAGCTGATTCAAAGTGGGAGCTTTCCACTCTAAGCATATAAAGTTTATGGAGGGTAGTCCAACTTGTGAAGGACGTGCCATTTGAAAAGTGGTATATGAGTTATACGAATTACCGACACTCTATTTTGCGTGATTTTATGTGTCCCCATATTTTACAGCCTTGTTCAACAGTATAATATGTGGTATATGTCTTATTATTTTATTGAACAAATTAATCGGTATGGAGTGAGTAAAAAAATGCTTAATTGGTCTTGGGAAACATAGACATTCGCTCATTTGTGTATGGAGGGAGTATCTGCAGATGAAAATCTGATTGTTGGAGCTTGTTGACCAGTATATTCAGATTTGGAAGGTCGAGAGGCAAATCCCGTAGACCAAGAAAAAAAATTAATTATTCCTATAGAAAATATGGTGAGGCATCAGTAGAATTTAAATCGTGCCTAAAATCAAGATGATTTACTCGGTAGTTTGTTTTTCTACCCAATCAAGTGTGATAGTTAATAAGGAAAAGCGCAATTCTATTGAAAATTTGGTAAGGCATCAATAGAATTTAAACCGTGTCTATAATTAGTAAGATGATTTGCACGGAAGATTGTTTTTCTGCTCAATCAATTGTGGGAAAAAGCAATCGAGGAATCAACTGCCTACTTTGTACTAGGAAAGTAAGTAATCACAGAAATATGTAGGTTCCAGATATTTAGGAAACAAATTAAACGTTCTTCCACCATGTCTCCTACCGCAGATTTCCACAAGCAGTTCAAAGAAAGAAAGAAAACACTCAACGCCTCACGCCATTTTCTCCTCCCATCACGCACACCTCTCCCGATCTCCTCTGCCGCCGCCTCCGCCACGACGGACAGATCCCGGCCAGCTCCGGCGACTCCTCGCGTTGCTCAGCACCGCCCCGGCACCACATCCTCGTCCTCCACCGATTCCATGCCGCGGAACCATCGATCTGATGCTCCCCGTCGAACCCTAGCAGCGATGTACCCCGTCTTGTTGGTGCCGCCAGACCCATGCAACGCGACTCCAGGCCCAGCTCCTTCAGCGAAGAAACCGTGGCGGCGCGGTTGCCTTTCTCGCCGGTGCGCGGTTGGTTCGAGCGCCGCGCTCCGTCGAGCTCGCCAGACCGCGTCGCGCTCGTGGCCGATGCAGTTGGGAGGGCGCTGCACGCCGGCCACCTGGACGGGACGGCGGCGACGCGAGCCATGGACGGCCGCTCATGCCGACGTCCTCCACGCGTCTCCTCTGAGGAGGGGACGGGATCTCGTCCGTCGGCATCACCGACGCAGCTCCCCGCTCTGCAAGGACTGCTGCGCGCGCGGCTTCCCCGTGGCCGGCCATGTGAAGCCACCGTTTGTCCGCAGGTGAGAACACTTCTCGCCCCGCTCTGCTTTTCCTTACTGTGTCGATGCAAGTGGAGGTGCTCTGTGTCCTAATCCAGAGAGGAAAGAAGCTAGTATTGTGGTGTCTTCTCCTTTAGGTTATCTACTAGTACTAGCCTCCACAAAATTGCTGATTGATCAACACTAAAATCTCTTAAGTAGTAGGCTACAATATACAATCATCAAACATTTTTCCAATAATCCAGGAGCAAAAACATGTCCATAACTTTGCTTCTTACCAGACGGATGAGGCGTAATAATTGAGTACATCAGCCAACAGCTGACTGAATCAGCTTTTAGTACCGAAAGTGTCCAAACAAATATATAGGAGCCTTCTAATCTGTACTCTTGATTCTATCACTTGTATATAGGAAGGTGATTTGAGGATTTCTTGTACCAAATCGGAAATCAAAATCAGGCAAATAACTTACTGATGTTGGTCTGTTCCACAATTTGTATGCAGTCACCGGGAGATGCCTGAAATTCATGTGTCGCCCTCCATCGATGCCATGCCGCGGAACCGTTGATCTGATGCTCCCCGTCGAACCCTACCAGCGATGTATCTCCTCTTGTTGGCGCCGCCGGACCCCTGAGATGTGGCTCCAGGCCTAGCTCCTTCAGCCATGAACCTGTGGCGGTGCAGTTGGCTTTCTCACCGGTGCGCGCATGCATCGGTTGGTTCGGGCGCGGCGCTCCGTCGAGCTCGCCAGACCGCATCGCACGCGTTGCCGATGCACTTGGGAGGGCGCTGCACGCCGGCCATCAGGGCGGGACGGCGGCGCCGTGAGCCATGGAGGGATGCTCATGCCACCGTCCTCCACGCATCTCCTCTAAGGACGGGACAGAAGGCTTGTCCGTCGGCATTGCCGGCGCGACTCCCCGCCATGTGCTGCCCGCCATGTGAGGCCATCGTCTGTTTGCAGGTGAGACCAATTCTGGCTCTGCTTTGCTTTGCTGTGTCAATGGAACTGGATGTGATTTGTGTGCTAATCGAGAGAGGAAAGAAGCTGTGTTGTGGTGTCAGCCAAACTGACGCATATATGTAATCTCCATTTAGTTATGTAGTACTACTACTAGTTTCCACAAATATGCTGACTGACCAAGTGCTAGGCTACGTTGTACAATTATGGACATTTCTCTAGTAGCTCAGGAGCAAAAACATGTCCATAACTTGCTTTTTACCAGACGTACGAGGTGTTATATTTGAGGAAATAAGCAAGCAGCTAACGGAATCAGATTTTTTTACCTAAAGTCCAAACAAATAGGAGCCTTCTAATTTCTTCCAAATCCTATTTGTTCTCCTGATTCAGTCACCTGTATCTAGGGAGGTGGTATGAATATTTCTTCTACCAATTGAAACTGCAAATCAAGCAAGCAACTCTCTGTTCCATTCATGCTGTCACAGGGAGTTCTCTGAAATTCATGTGTCACCAAAGGCACATCTCATTTTCAGTCTGTTGTTTGTATACCTCAATCATTGTTTTGTGTAGGAATGTAGGAATTTAATGGTGCATTTGTGAGGTGAATATGGTCTTAGATTCGATTTTTCTAGTTGTAGTTTTTTCCTTGTGTCATGTAGGCAGTCAAGCCAAGTAAAGATATATAATCCTTTAGTTAAGTAATTTAGCAGGAAGAGAACGATTTTGAGAAAGAAAGAACAAAGTATGTCATCTTTACATGTAGCTGTACACCCAGATCATTATTTATTTTGTTTTGTTTCTTGTGAGCAGAATTACAATTATAGTCATTCTGCGTACTGATGCATGCAGCAATTCTAATATCCAAATGAGCAAATACTACCTGAAACTCTTGAAGACATACTAGCTAGTTAATTCTGCTATAAATCATGAAACATTGTTCTCCTTATTTGGGGTATGCTCTTGTAATGATAGTTTTTCCTAATAAATGGTTAGACTGAAATTATGTTTGTTGTTGGTCCAGATGTGCTTGGTCTGTATCTATGTATTGCGGCATTGTCTGTTGGGTTAGAAAAAATGTTTTCAGCTATATTATTTAGTAGACCGAACTCTGAACTGTCTATGAAAAGCACTAGAAATTTTTAAACCTGACATTTTTTTATTGATTCTCTTGCATTCTATCTTGGGCAGCCATTGGAGTGGACGGTGGAGTGTCTCAGAGGAAGGCGCCTCACCAAATTGGAAGAGGGCTTAGTGTGTGAACCTGATGAATGTCGCACCCTTGCAGGTGATTCCGATACTTCTAACGAACTTGCTGTCAAAATTGTTGACATCTTGATGGTCTTATGTAGACATAAAAAATGGAATTGTGCATTGAATTACTCATCTTGAATTCTGAAATTCTTCTTCTTCTTGATCGTGTGTATTGGCAGTGTATGTTGTATTGTCTGGCAATGCTTCTATGTGTCATTGAGACGTTTTAGTTTTCTAGCTAGAGGTGTTAGAAATTCTGCAGAGGTACGTGTATGCTAGCAGTAGAAGAGGTTATCAAGTCATGATTTCAGCTCGTTCCTAGTATACATGCATGATGTAAATCCTCTCAAAGTAAATATACTAGTATTTAGTGGTTTTGTATCATGTAGCGAATTGCTGGCAACATTGGAATTGCTAAAGCATTATATAGGCATGAAAAGTACTAATACGGGCAAGCCTCGTTGTTGTTTTTGCTTCTTGCTTTTCTTTGCTTTCCTAGTCCATCTACTAGTTTTCTTCTAACTTTTGTTAGAATTGGCTTTAGTTTTAGTTGTTTCCGCTGTGCTGATTGTACTTTGTATCGTTTTCAATTTCTTATAATACATGTACTCCGTAACATATTTTGGGGTGTGTTTGAGAATTTTTTAGCATGTCACATATCCAATGATCAATTGTTGAATGCATAATTGGTTCCAATTCATAAGCTTACGACAGGGATATACCATTTTGAGCTATTTTAATGATCAGGTGTTCAGGAACAACCTATTAATCGGGTCTCAGTTAAGGTGAAACCTATCTATTGTTCACCATGGTTCCTACTTTCCTAATGTTGTTCTGGAATTAGGTTGTTAGCTGCCTTTTTGTTCAGTAGCTGCTTCAGTTTTTTTTTCCTGTATAGGCCTATAGGTTTAAGAGTGATTTGCGGAGTTCGAATTATGTTGTGCCACTAACTCACTCATGGGAACCATTTATTTAAACATAATAAATAATTATTTGACTGAATATTTGTTGGTGCATTCTTTCAAGGATTGCTACCTAGCCATGTCAAATTGTGTGTATAATAAATCAAGTATTACAGACCAATCTTTGAATTGTTAATGGGCACACTATGGTTCATGTTCCTTATTACACATTCAGATATTTGTCAAGATTCAAAATAGAGTATTAACCTGCTATATTTTATTACTAATTGAGCAACTAACTTGGGAGCAGATGTTGTCAACATAGTAAATTGGATTGTATTTACCTATGAAAATATATTGGTTGTGCCCTTCTTTTATTGGTAGTATGATTCTCCAGTCTTGCATCAAGAAGCACTTTACCTCAAATTGCAAATAAAAAGAGGGAATGGTTTTTTGCAACTTCAATAGAAGGAATCTAATTCTGCTTTTGCGGACATAAGACGCCAAAAACACACTGTTATAACCAAGTTCACGAATACACCAAGCTCCAGCTGAAGCATGACATGGTACTATTGTTGCATGGTGCTGGGTGTTAGCCTGTAGGTCCGAACTCACCATCTTTGAGGTAAAACTAGCTCCATGCAGCAGCTTTAGCTTGTATATGCTCTGAAAGATTATTCTAGAATCTTGATGAAGTGGAAGCTTTTCCGTAATAGAATGAATGAGTGTGTTATATTTTGTTTTGAACCTTTGAGTTTTTGTACATAAATTTCCTAGTTCTAAACCTTTCGTAATATCTAACAATCCCTCAAGTCATTTCACGTTACACTAGGCTGCTAGCTTAGCTTTTTTTTGAAATTTTAACCTCCATGTTTCGAATTTTAATTTGTTACTAGAGTGGGCCCTTATTTTTAGTTAGAATGCCTAGGTCTGGTATGGCATGATCTTCTTTTTACAAGCATGTAGCTATCTATTATTTGAGTGGGTAGGCTATTAAGTTGTACAATGTCTACCTCTTACTGTCTGAAGATAACCCGAGAGATGATTTGCCAACAACCTAATAGACATGTAGCAAACCCTACCTCTTCAACGAAATGAAAGAGAAAGATTCCTTTGCGTTTCCTCGAAAAAAAGATTACATTTGTCTTTAATTAGATTTGCCGCTCAGAAGTAGAACATTAAATATTGTAATTACAATGATTGTCTGATGTTTAAAAAGAAAAGTGATGACGCTATTGTGTCGTTGGATAAAAAATGTTCAGACTTTTTTGGTCATATTACCATGTTCACCATCAGCCACCGGAGCCCCTATCTGTAAACCAGCATTCTTGCATGAACTCTACCTGTGAACAAACAATCTTGCATGAGCAAAAATGCAGCTTTTGTTTCTCTGATCCATCTTTGAATGAGATAAAGAGAGTGATCTTAATTTTTCTTTCAACCGACTTCATGTCATTTTCTGTAATGTGAAGGTGTTTAAACTTTTCTGCGAACAATCTTAAAATTTGCAGAGAATATGATTGGCATGTGTCATTACTAGTGATTCCATTCCATGATGTAACTCTTTTGTGCACTCTTATTCTTTATTCTGTGCCTTTTATGTTCTATGCTTGCTAACTTCTTAAGTTTGATTCTGACTATATCATTTTTGAGAGACGGCGTATAACACCTGATGTTAACAATGAATTGCAATAACCAGTCAGGATTTTCCCTGGAATCACATTTTTGATACGAGATCTGGTAGATGAAGGATTTGGTTGAGTTGCCGGGATTGAGATGGTAAGCCTGGCTTTTCCTGGGATGTTTGGCTGATTCATTTGTGTGATGTGTCTGATTGATGCAAGCTTGTGTTGTTGTTGTTCTTTTTTTTTTGTTCAGCTGGGGCGCAGGGATACTGCACTTGACATGGCCAAGTTTGTCTACATGGATGTCCATGTGAAGCTCACTGATGGCCGGCAAGGTTGATTCCCACCATCAAATCTTCCTTTTCTCTTTGTATATTAAGCTCTATACCATCATATGCAGTAGAGTCCCCCCTGATTTATTTGTGTTAAGCTATGTTACCAAGTGCAATAGTACTGACACAACTTATGAAGTTGTCCCTTGGTTATGGTGAGCCCCATAACGGTGATGTATTTGGTAGTGTGAACTAATTAGATGCATATTATAAATTTGGCTTTGAATGCCCCTGGTTTTGTTTGTGCATTTTGTGTTTTTGTAGTGTTGACGTGTCTTGATTTGACTTGTTTATTTAGTCTATATATGTGCCAATATACATGTGTCTACATCAAATATACAGGTAGGGTGGAAAATCAACTTTTACTTGCTTGTTAATATCATGTGTTATATAGACTGGTTATTGCAATTCATTGATAACAAGTATTATGTATTTATCAAAAAAATCATTGTTAACCTCCTATATATCTAGCTTAACTCAGTTTTAGCTTCTGTTTTTGCTTAGATTTCCATCAGATGCATTGTCTAGTTGTTACTAGTCTTCCTTTTTAGTCGTGGTGGTTTATTTAGGAGTACGGGGCAAATTTATGGAGTGCTTTCTTATTTTCCTTGGTATAGGCTTAAGAGTGCTTTCTTATATTTAAAGAAGTTCCCGTGGCTCTCCAAATTTAAGTTGTTTTCTGTCAAGGCATCAAGATAACACTTGTCCGTGTCTAATAATCATTGCTTTATCTAGCAATACTACCCTTACTAGTATTTGGCTTTTACATACTTACCTTAGTAGATAGTATATATGTCAGGTTATTTGTCAATTTGACACCTTATTTTGCTATGTTTTTGGAATGACATGGTATTTTACACCCTCCTTGTTAATGTAGGTGTAGCTTATGCTTGGATATTCAATGTATGTTTTGTGATATGTCATGGTGCATTTCTTTCCAGCTACATTAGGTGATGTGTCTTGTGTGCAATGATGACAGTAATTGTTATGTTGCTGATAATTTGTCTAACAATTGCCTCCATTATCACAGTTGGCCAAAGAGATTGTTGATTTTTTCCTTGACTACTTCATGAACCTTGCAGAAAACTACACTATTGGTCTCCAGGGCTTCCTTGTCTTCAACGCTGTTGGAGGTGGAACTTGCTATGGCCTTGGTTCTCTTCTCCTTGAGCAGCTCTTTGTTGACTGTGGAATAAATTACAAGCTTGAGTTCACTTGTGTGTCCTCACTCTCTCATTGAACACATTTATGTGGTTGTTCTTAACAACGAGGCTATCTATGCCATCTGCCTCTAGTCCCTTGATATTGAGCGCCCAACCTACACCAACCTGAACATGCTTATGTCTCAGGTATAAGCCTATTTCTTTCTAGTGCATGTTTTATGTATGGGGAATGCTGTAGTATTGTGTAATATTTTCTTTCACTCTCATTAACTAGGTTAAAACTAATGTGTAGGTCATATCATCATTGGCTTCTCCTCTGGGGCTTGTTGGTGTTCCGAGTGTTGATGTCAATGACCTCCAAACCAATCTGGTGGCCTACCCAAGTATCCACTTCGTGCTTTCCTCGTATACGCGCAATTTAGGTACCTCCGCTGGAATACTAGAGGCGATGACACTAAAGTCTTGATCAAAGGTAATTTTGAGTTATCAATATTAATGGTTTTGAGCACTCTGGTAGACTATTCTGAGTGTTTATTTTTGTAGTTAGGTGGAGTACATGTTAATATTACGCGATACTGCAGAACTACAGTTTTCCAGTGAGGTAGGTTTAGAACTTTGGTTATGGTTGGTATCTACGCGACATGGTTCTACTTTCACATGCTAATTAAGTGAACAAAGCGAATTTTGTCTCATGAGTTCATCTGGATATCGTAAAGCAATGTTAATTACGATGTATCTGTATCTGGACAATAGGGCGCCGAGGTAGAGACTAATTTTGCAAAGCAAAACTACCATTTGGTGGACTCCCAAGCCTCTCCTCGCAGGCTACTGGACACAAATGATTTTCTAAGAACCAACGAATTTTGAGGCATTTTGATGGACTTCATGCAGATAGATGCTTTATATTTTTATCTCACCAACTACAATTGGTATTTAAGTTTAAATCTGAGATGGTTATGTTATAGTTTCATTTTGGTAGATTTGGCAGTGAACCCTGTGGAAAAGAAGAGCACTACTCGCCCAGAGGTTCATGTGTATGTATGTAATACAATATGGTTGTAGGTAGCCAGTTTTGATGAGAGCAAGTATTATTAGTTATACCGTTAAATCCTACAACTATTCTACTGCCTCCGTTCCAAATTATAAGATGTTATGGCAGGCTACCAAAACATCTTATATTTTGAAACATAGGTAAAAGAATTTTAGGCTGTTAGTGGTGGTCACGATTTCAGAAGCAAGTGAAATGTCTATATGTAGCAAATTATATGTTTGTTTATAGCCATCTTTGTATTTTATACTATTATTTGATTTGCCAGTAGAATGCATATGTGTGTTATATTTGTTTTGAGCCTCTGAGTTTTCCTACATAAATTTGCTAGTTCTAAACCTCTCGTAATATATAACATTCCCTCTCTGTCATATTACGTTGCTCCAGGCTACTAGCTTAGTGGTTTCAAATTTTAGCCTACTTGTTTCATATTTTCATTCTTACTAGAGTGGACCCTCTATTTTAGTTAGAATGGCTAAGTCGGCTATGGCATGATCTTTCTTTCGACCAGAATGTAGCCATCTATTATTTGAGCGGGCAGACTGTTAAGTTGTATGAATGTCTCTCTTATATTTGAAAGATTACAGTTGTCTTTAATTTGATTGGCCACTGAAAAAGCAGAACCATATTTTGATGGCAGTAATTGTCTGGCCTAGAAATACAACAGTGACAATGTCCATTTGTTAGGTCACTCCATACTATTGTGACATACATAGAACAAATGTTCACATGCTTTTTCTGCTCATATTACCATGTTCACCATCAGGCCACCATAGCCTTTCTCCCTGAACCAACATTCTTGCATGAACTCTGTCTGGGAACCAACATTCTTGCATGAACTCTGTCTGGGAACCAACATTCTTGCATGAACTCTGTCTGGAAACCAACATTTTTGCATGAGCAGAAATGCAACATTTTTTATGTGAACCAACTTTTAACCTCTGAATCTCATCTTTTTGTGTGTTTTGCAGGTCAATGATGCGCCCCTGGAATCGTTCCGTGCCTGGCTGCTAATTGGTGTATTTTCCTTGTATTCCAAGGACGCGGTGCTGATGTTGTTCCTCCAGATGCGTAGTCGCTGCCACCGCAAGAAAGATGACGACATACTGCTGCTAGGTTACTCCACACGCTGCTGTATGCCGGTGAGTACATTCTCCTGGCCCTGTACGTTTCTCTTTTGCTGTGCTAAATTGCCTTCTACAAAATATGTGACCGGTATTATGTTTCATATTTGAAACCTGAATATGGTTCTTTGGCATGTATCAAACACTTCAACCACAAGGACAGCTGTTCATAGAGCGTGAAATGATTTTAATTCATTTTATTAGTTGCATACTTGCCTCCTTGTTTATGGTACATCTAGTTTCTCTGAAGACCTGGTAAAGATACCTGAACATGTTAAATAGTCACTACCATACCTGAACATGTTAAAGATTTTTAGGCTGTTAGTGGTGGGCACGGCATCAGAAGCAAGTGAAATATATGTAGGTAGCATAGTCATCTTTGTATTTTATACCATAGTCATCTTTGTATTTTATACTGTTATTTGATTTGCAGTAAAATGCATGAGTGTGTTTGTTTTGAGCCTCTGAGTTTTCCTTCCTAAATTTACTAGTTCTAAACCTTTCGTATTATCTAACATTCACTCGTGTCATTTCACGTTGCCGCAAGCTGGTAGCTTAGCGGTTTCAAATTTTAATCCGTGATTGGAATTTTCATTCTTACTCGAGTGGACCCTTTCTTTTAGTTAGAGTGCCTAGGTCTGGTATTACATGATATTTCTTTTGACAAGCATTTAGCCATCTATTATTTGAGCGGGTAGACTGTTAAGTTGTACAAAATGTCTCTCTCTTATATTTGAAAGATTATGGTTGTCTTTAATTTAATTGGCCACTGAAAAAGTAGAACCATATTTTGTTGGCAGTGATTGTCGTGGAACTACAACAGTGACAGTGTCTATTTCTTAGCTCACTCCATGCTATTGTGACATAGAGAACAAATGTTCACACACTTTTCTGCCCATATTACCATGTTCACCATCAGGACACCATAGCTTCTCTCCTTGAACCAAAATTCTTGCATGAACTATGTGTGTGAACCAACATTCTTGCATGAGCAGAAAAGCAACATTTTTTCCATGTGAACCAACTCTAAACCCCTGAATCTCATATGTTTGTGTGTTTTGCAGGTCAATGGTGTGCCCCTGGGATCGTTCCGTGCCTGGCTGCTAATTGATGTATTTTCCTTGTATGAAGGATAAGATGCTGGTGTTGTTCCTCCAGATGCGCCGTCGCTGCCACCGCGAGAAAGATCCCGACTGCTGCTGCTAGTTGACCCCCCATGCTGATGTGCACTGGTGAGTACATTCTCCCGCCCCGTCCGCTTCTCTTTTGTTGATGGGTGGAGGTGGACCTGCAATTGGTAGCTTATTTTATTGTGCTAAATTGCCTTCTGCAAACTATGTTATCAGTACTATGTTTCATAAGCTGGACTGGTTCTTGGGTATGTATAGAGCACTTCAACCACAAGTACAACTGTCCGTAAAGCACGAAAGATATCTGAACGTGTTAAAGCGTCGCTACCATTGTTGTAGAGTTGCATACTTGACTCCTTGCTTATGGTAAAGCTAGTTTCTTTGAAGATTTGGCAAAGATACCTGAACGTGTTGAAGCGTCGCTACCATTTCTATTGTACCGCATTTGCATGCAGATTCAATCTTCAATCTAGTTTTAGGTATAAATTTGCTGGTGGGATCATGCTTGCACTTCGAACAATTGAATGCTTGGTGAGTTCATTTAGGTACTTGAAAAATATTGTGTCGGTGAATCATTCAGTGATTATAAAGGATTTTGACAGTTATCTCATTGATACCTATAAAATACCATAATAACAATAGATTAAAATATCAGTTGTACTCCTATAATACATTTTATCTTATCGGTTTCTGTTTTGTCTTTCTTGTACAACTTTTCATTTTATTAGTTCTACGTTAAATCCTACAACTATGCTACTACCTACGTTCCAGAAATATAAGATTTTATGGCAGGCTACCAAAACATCTTATATTTTGAAACATAGGTAGAAGAATTTTAGGCTATTAGTGGTGGTCAGTGGTCACGATATCAGAAGCAAGTGAAATATATGTAGGTAGCAAATTATTTGTTTGTTTATAGCCATCTTTGTATTTTATACCATTATTTGATTTGCCAGAAGAATGCATCTGTGTTTTAAAACTCCCTCGTGTCATTTTTCGTTGCTCCAGGCTACTAGCTTAGCGGTTTCAAATTTTAAATCGTACTACTATGCTACTCCGTCCGCTCCAAAATATAAGATATTATTGTAGGTTACCAAAACGTCTTATATTTTGAAACACTTGCAGTAGAATTTTAGGCTGTTAGTGGTGGACAGAAGCAAGGGATTGTTCATGAGTGTGTCATATTTGTTTTGAGTCTCCAAGTTTGTCCTACATAAATTTATTAGTACATCTCGTATTAACATCCCCTTGTGTTATTTCACTTGCAGCTCAATCTACTATGCACCTTTGTTGATTGCGATAATCTGTGCTGGCTGCTATGAAGCTTGGTGTGGGCTAAGCAATTTCAAGTAGTGCCCACTTCCCCTTGACAAGAAATGCATTGCAGAAGTAATAGTAACTGGACAAGCTTTAAAAAAGATGTTTGTTGATGCATACCACACGGTATATATAATAAGCGTTGTAGCAGCTTTAGTGCATTTTAATGATTGTTCATCTTTGCGATTGTATTGAGTTTCTCTCGCGGCAACCTGTGTGATGGCCTACAATATTTTCATGGGGATTCCTGAGCCATCGACCAGGTTTAATTTTTGGGCAGAGTTAATGTTATGTTGTGAACTAAACGAGTCCAAAAAAAAAGGCAAATGGCGTTTGAAATCTTTGGCTTGGGTGGAGGGTCTCTTTTACTTCTTGTATAGTTTGTTGTTGCAAAGTGTATGTTGTGAGGATTGACGAATCTTCGCTTAAGAAATTGGAGTTTGTCTTGCTTAATACGGAGTATTTGCAAAGTATTGGATGTAGCTCCCCCAAAAAAGTATTGGATGTAGCTGGGGACAAACTGTCTTGGAGTTGCTCATATTCAAGTTGAAGTAATCTGATGGGTAGACTCCATTTTGTAGGAGCAGCCGATATAGATCTTACAATGCTTGAGGAAAGGAGTTAAGTTACCATGACCGATCTACTAGTAGCAAGCAACTCAGCAGGCTAATCTATCTGCTTTTGCTTCAAGTCACGCTGTTGGTGTATTAGGACCTGCAAATCACTAGTTAGATAGGCTTGTATATACCAATACCCCACAGGATCTTGCGTGCTCAATCCCCAATCTCATTCATACCCATCTTGCTATCAGTTGAGCTCGTATATGAATTTGTTTTTTCTTTCATAAAGAAAACATCCCTGTGAAGTGTTGCTCAAGTCTATATGAAAAAAAGATGCTCGTAAAAATGCTGAAACAATCACGAGTGATTCACTGGCCGAATTTATATCCTACAATTTATACCTTGGCAGAGTTGGATGCTCTGATTTACTAGCGTTATTTAGGAAAAATCATTCTAACATGTGCCCACGGATTGAAAGGGAAGAAGATGAAATTCAATCTTGGAAGGTGTACTAGGGCAGAACATATACATATTGTTGTAGTGCTATCAAAAAATAACCTGGCAGCAGTAAATTCCGAGAAGATGTATCTGCCTTGGTCTCTAGTACACTATATATGTTTGGTGAAGTGAGTGAAGCTGGCTATAATTCGATCTTGTTGCTTTTCTTGTTCTGTTTCATGTCTTGTTTTTAACAACACATGACAAGAAGTTAAGATCAACCTGTGTACATATATATCTTATTGGAAACTAAGTTTTATCTCATTTTTTATGAAGAGCACATGCAGTTGAGTAGGAATATATGTATACACATCAGATACAATGGAAGCATATTGGATTCCGTACATATTCTAGTCATAACTGCATATTGCTTGTTTATTGCATCTTGGAAGGAAAATATATTAATCACCTAAGTTTAGGAAACAAATTATTTGTTATTGAGGTGGAAAGGAAAGTCTATGACCCATCTTATTTTTTTGGCATGTAGCGCGTTGCCAGCGGGGCACAATCGTATTCCATACTGATGGTTAAAAGTTAAAACCAAGCATTCCCTCTAGTTTATTGGAGTACTTTGATTGAAGTTGTTGCCAAGTTCAATTCACCGTGAAATTGAGGTTATTATCGGAAACAAATATACTTTGATTGAAGCTGTCTATCGGAAATTAAGTTTTATCTCATTTAGAATGAAAATCACATGCAGTTGAGAAGGAAGATATGTATACTCATCATATATAAACAAAGCATATAGGATTCCATACCGCATATATAATAATTGTATAATATTTGTATAGTACATCTTGGAAGGAAAGGATATTAATTGATCACGTAAATGTAGGAAACAGATTATTTGTTATTACGGTGGAAAGGAAAGTCTATGATCCCTCCTTATTTTTTTTAATGCTGTTGCCAAAGTTCAGTTCACCCTTGAAGCAAAAAAAATTCTCACACGATGGTTGACGTCTGATCTCGGTCCATAGAAATATGGATCGATTGAATCCCGGATGCAGCTAGCTAGGTAGTATTAATAGGAAGGGAAACAACCAGATTAGTGGAAGCATTTAGTAGAGAGACCCATTTGACGCATGCAGCGGAGCAATCGATCAATCAATAATCATGCCTCCTTTTAGGGGCCGTGACTTTGTTTCACCAGCCATGTCAGCAATCCGTGGCATCCTCCATCTTGGCCGTCCCTCCTTTCCAATCATCTCTTCCTCCATGTCTCAGAACTCATACCCCCTTAGAAAAGGAAAAAAAAGTAGTGGCAACCAGACCAAAACGAAAATCTGGCGCCAAGTTTAACCCAAAAACTCAAGTTTGCCCTACCATCCCTGTCTATAAATATGAGGAGGGGTGTGTCATACGCGTGCGTCGTGTGTGACGACTTAGACTTTGACTCTTTACTCGTCGAGGAGAGGAGAGGAGAGGAGGGTGCCGACTCTGTCCTTTTGTTTGTCGATCTGATCACCGTCTGGCTAGCCGCAAAGAGGGATCCAAAAGGTAATCTTGTGGACACTCCTTAGAAGGTTTTCTTCTTGTGCACATCTCCAGGCTCGATTTCAGATCCTATTCCGTCTTCAGGGTGTTGGAACAACCCTCAGCAGCCTGAAAAGAAAACAAGTTTAAGGGTAAATGCCCCCGCATTCTAAATATCCATCATCTCAGTGTTTTGCTCACCGTCATGTTGCTCACCTGTGTTGGGTAGGTCTTCATCACCTTTACAACTTCAGCGAGTTGGGCAGAGATTTCTGGCACCAGCTCCTTGTGATGATCCTCGAGAACTGTCTGCAGCATCTCCTTGAAGTCACTGGAGTTCAGAATTTGTCGAATTACCTCCGGGGTCATGGCTTGGGCAGTAATTCTCAAAAAGTTGGGGGGGGGGGGCGGTGGCCCCCCCCCCCTGACTTGTACATAGCTCCGCCTCTGGCTGCAAGATAGGGGATTGGAGCGGCGTGAAGGTAAGCGCTCTCTCTCTGCAGGGAGGAGGAAGAAGAGGCAAGGGTGTCGGATGATACTGATGGCCTCGTCCAATATTGGAATGGCACAGACGTAGCGTGATGATGGCGGACAGTTCCTACTATAGCCGATCAGCAATTTCAGAATTTACATTTTTTTTTATCATGAGTAATAGCTAAGAAAACCTACACGACACGGAAATAAATATCAAAATATATGTAATTGATGCAAATATTATGAAAGTTATATGTCTCATGGACAAATCAAATGTTATGGTGGTATAACTAGTTATCACCTCAATCTTTTTATTTATGTACTAGCAGAAGTGCCCGTGCGTTGCAACGGGAGAGAAGAATCTCAAGACATATCAAGCAAGTTTTTAGGAAGAAAAAATCGATCCAACTATGATAGTGATACATTGTGAGGTGTGTTTCAAATATAAAGTTCAATATTCTTGTAAAACTAACTCTTTATACCGGATATATTATGATTTATATAACTACAGAGCATCTCTCTTTCTCAAACGCAAAGTGAAATACAAGCTCGATACAACACAAATATTAAAATAGTATATTTCTTAATGATGAAAAAGAAAGCACATGGATCAAAGATTTTGAAGTATAAAGGAAATTTTCTTCCCCATGCAATTTCAACAATAAAAAACTTGATCCGACAATGATAACGATAAATCGTGAGTTGTTTTAGACCTAAAATTCTAGTTGTTTTCAAAGAAATCTATATTCATGATTTGCAACACACAAAAAATTGTACCCAGACTAATTGGTGGAGAAAAGTTTTTAACATCCATACATGCATGTATATAATCCGATGTATGCTCACATCTTGTTCACAGAAAAAAGACGAAACAATAGATGCATGCCATGGAGTTCACCCAGCAGATGGTTCTAATTCTCACGGTCTCGGAATGATCATGAAGGATCGATGTGTGTTTCTCCAAGAAACAAAAACGATCGAAAGCAACGCGTATATAGGCCGACGGTCCTCACGGTGCTCACCTGTTCGAATGCCTCAAGGAACACCACCACCTCCTCACTGTCCTCGCTGTTGAAGAAAGGCATAGCATTGGAAGAACCATCAAGCTCACCGACGACCGATTGGAGAGGTCCTCCATGCCTCCATGGTATACATGGCGAGCCGGCGTGCCCCCATAACGACTCCAAGATTGCGGGGACGTTGCGGCTACCGAAGCATGCGAGAACGCGGGGCCTATCTTCGAGTTCGGGGGCGCATGCTAAGTGAGCAAACGATGCGACGACCTCCTATATCTTCGACCTGGGCATGTCCACAACCAACCACTGTGCCATCGTCCACAACCTGTTGTTCATCACGTCCACGCTGGAGAATAGAAGCGACCCACGTGGCCACGAGCAACACATGACCCTCAGTCCCGCACGTCCCCGCCGGAGGAGATGAAGCTGTCGCGCCGCACCACGAACATCACATGATCCAAAGCGACGGCGAGATGAAAATTCAATCAGACTCAGATTCCTGCGCGTTTCAGAATAATTACCAAAAAGAGGTGAGGGCATCAGTACTTCCGGAGCTGCACTGCGCCATCGACCACAACGCGTCTGCAGCGCATGGCACGCACAAGCGGCAGACCACACCGTGCACGCGCCACCCTCTCGTCTCCAGCCTCTAGCCAATCAAAGAAGACCGCACGTACTGGTAGGATGGTACGCCGCCATCACGCTTATCGTTAGTCGCCGGAGTGATTGATTTGTAGTCAATATCTCTTGCATCATAGCGTCACGTTTCTTGCCGGATTGATTGAGTGGCAATATATCTCCTTTACTCTCGCAATAGCCGCCTGAGTTCCTCACCAATATACACGGGGGCGACCCGCCGAGCCCCAAACGAATCTGATGACTGAGGCAAGCTCTGTGAATCGTGGCTGGGTGTCCTGCGTCCGGCGTCCCCTGCAAGGCGTTTTTTATAGGTCCAGGAAGAAAAGGAAGGGTTAGGAGAAGCAGAGGTAGGCTTCTACAGAGGTAGGCTTCTACGGGCCTGCACCTGCCGGTTTCCTGACAGTACACGATGGAAAGACCATCGGTTTCCAAACCGTGCACGATAGAATCAAAGAGTTTAGAGGAAAAGAAACAACACACGATGTAACAGCGACGGATGAAACAACGAGGCGGACGACTGAAACATACGGACCAAACCACGGAAACGCTTCTCCCTTTATTATTAGGTAGGTATAGATTTATTGTCATGTCATGTTACTAAAA
>NC_061514.1:97292095-97359641 GCF_022539505.1 Lolium rigidum | reverse complement strand
ATTCAACTTCCTTTTCAGAGGATACCGCAGATTTTCGAGAACCCGCGGCTTCACTCTCAGGGCGAGAAGTACCCTGGTTGTCGTCGGTGACAACGGCCCGTTCTTCGACCTCTCCACCTTCAGGAAGGGGAGGAAGAGAAACAAGATCTAGATGGTTCTGCAAAAAGAAGAATGTCGACAAAAAATTATGTAAAGGGTGTCAACAAAAATACGTACTCGAGAAAAATAGTCCATACAAAAATTTACCTCAGGGAGCGCGTTGGTGGCGCTATACGGCTTTACGCGGCAAGACAAGGGGACAGGATCTTTCTTGTTGAGGGAGGAGATCTTTCGGACAAGTTTTTCTAAATCCTTGACCGGCAAATCCACCGACAAGCGATCGACATCTTTGTCGCCAGCATACTTCCAGAGGGGATTTTTGCGAGCTTGCAGAGGCTGCACTCTAATCCTAAGGAAATACGCCATGATTTGGACACCCGATAGTTCTTGTCCTCGGGTATTTTGGAGTTGGTGGATGCGTGTCATCAAGGCTTCTGTCGCTGCTTTTTCTTCGTCGGTAGCCTCTGCATCCCAGGAACGACGGCGACAGATTTTCTCGGTACCATCAAAAGGAGGGATGTTGTCTTTAACAGAGCCATGATTCTCCTCATGAATGTACAACCACTTTTTGCGCCACCCTTGTACTGAGTCGGGGAATTTGACGTCAAAATACTCGACGTCAGGGCGGACGCAGATGACAATGTCGCCAATGTTGTAGGAAACATTGGGAGAGCCATTACGGCGACAGAAAAAAATGTGTTTCCATAGAGCCCAGTTAGGCTGGACTCCAAGGAAAGCTTCGCAAAGCGTGATGAAGATTGAGATATGGAGGATGGAGTTGGGAGTAAGATGGTGCAGCTTGCGGTCCGTACATAAAAAGCAACCCCGTAAGAAATTGTGAATGGGGGCGGAAAGACCACGGATGAGGTGGTCGACGAAACTGACCCGATACTCCATTGGAGGGATTGGGTAGCTTTCTTCGCTGGGGAAGCGAAGCGCGCCTTCCTTCTTGTTGATCCCCAGTTTCTTCAGTAGGTTGATGTCTTGAGGGGAGATTTTGGATCTCTCCCACTCCGTATTCCCCAGATCTTCGGTCGCCATCTTAGACTCGGGCGTGGTGTGCCTGGTGAGTTTGCGCGGAGGCATCAACAATGGCGCCGGAGCAAAACGCGAGCGTGGTGGAGCTCAAAGAACTATGGGGCGCAAGGGAGGATTTTGGCAGAGGAGAGCAGAGGAGCGGCGCGAGCGAAAGTATCTAAGGAGGAAGACGATGACCTTAAATAGAGGTGTGGTGAATCGATGCGCCGTTGGATGGAGCAAATGTGGGATAGATGGTGACACGTGGACAAGGGGTAAAATCGAGAATTCACTGAGAAGGGAACGAACGGGCGCTACAGTGCGTGCGCCAGGAAAAGTGGAGGACGTGTGTCCCCCACTTGCACGACGTGTCAACTTGGTAAAAATTTGGGCCCACGATAAAGAGGGAGAGAAGTTCTCGCGTTTTCATGATAAAGTGGTCGTGGCTATTGTCAGCAATGATGTCACCTTGGCAAGAGAAAATCTCGGCTACGAAGGTTCGTAAAAATGGCGACAGCTGAAGATTGTTGATTATTTCGAGAGCCTTTGATCAAATACAAGTTTTTGCCCAAATGCTCGGGGGCTACTTTGGAAAAAATAAAATTCGAGTATGGCAAAATATAAAAGGCGAGAGCCTATGACCAAATGCAAGCATTTGTCCATAGCCTCGGGGGCTACTCCCATCGGGAGCGCTGTTCGCGCACCCGATAGATATAAAAGTTCGAGAAAGAATGACAATATAGCGACATGAGGCATTAGAGTGTTGATCCTACAACCAAGCACTAGTCCTTGGTTGTAGCCTCGGGGGCTACTCCCATCGGGAACGCTGTTCGCGTGCCCGATGAAATTATAAAAAAAAAAGAAAGAAAAAAAAGAGGAAAAAGAAAGAAAGAAGAAGTGAGTATATTTCGAGTTATACAAATAACTCTACATATACTCCCATTGGGAAGGCAAAATAAGTCATCCGTTGACTCAATAAAATGTGCTATTCCAACAGCCGAAAAAGCACTCGACAATATATTCTCAGAGCGCCAAAGTAGCGAATAATCTCTGAATGCCGCAAAACTTTGCGAAGGTAAGACCCCGGATCCGTTCGAGTAGCGTGGCGCCGTCTCGACGTCGGTTTGCTACTTTTTTCCGTATCAACGGATACGAAGAAAAATCCTAACGGACGCGTTAGGTACCCGATAAAATATGACCGGGACTCGACGAATGGTAAGACCTTAAGCGGCACTCGTCGAAGTTTACACCAGTATCCCGGGATCATGTCCAGGGACGTGATCTTGAAGTAGGTTTTTGCGGATTGCCACTAGAGCAGTTAACTAGTACCTGATCCGTCATATGAACTAGCCCCAACTACCATTATCTCTGTGCAATATATAATTTCATATCCAAAGATATATGATAAAGTTCAGAGCTATTGAACAAATATAAAGTTGGAGATTTTCCCTGACTCTGCGATTCAAGCAAAATCTCGGGGCTACCGACATAGGCATCCCCAATGGGCCTGCCGAAGAAGGTACCCGGGGTTTACTGAAGGCCCGCGACCCGAAGGATAAGAAGATTCGGAAGCCCAAGATACTATTAAGGAAAGCTAGAGTTGTAATAGGAAGCATTATTTGTAATCTTGCGGGACGAGTTAGAAACCCTCCCGGACTCTATAAACTTGTGTATCACGAATCCCTCGGCTCCGCCTCCTATATAAGGGGGAGTCGAGGGACAAAGAAAGGATCGAATCATTGTTTCACAAACCCTAGCTTTTACATCGTCGAGTACTTTTCGGCTGAAACCTTCGAGATCTCCTTGCCCTCTACATCCAACGAAACCCTAGTCTACAACTCGTAGGCATTGACAAGTTAATACCTTGTCAGATATATTATTTCATTACCTTTCTTTCTTCTTAGGTAATTAGCTTAGTATTCTGAAGTTAAAATTATTCGTGCTTACAAGGAAGATGCGTGATTGCTTCTATCACATGTATATTTGTTTGTTTTCCTCAACTCTTATGCTTGTTAACAAACCTTGCTACCAAAGACCTGTACTGAGAGGGAATACTTCTCGTGCATCCAAAACCTTAAACCAAACCCATGCCATGTGTGTCCACCCTAACTACCTACTATGTGGTATTTTGTGCCACTCCAAGTAAATATTTCATGTGCTACCTTTAAACAATTCAAAAATTTATTACCTCTTATTTGTGTCAATGTTTTATAGCTCATGAAGAAGTATGTGGTGTTTTATCTTTCAATCTTGTTGGGCAGACTATTCACCAATGGACTAGTGGCACATCCGCTTATCCAATAATTTTGCAAAAAGAGCTAGCAACAGGGTTCCCAGCCCCAATTAATTAACTTTCATTAATAATTCTCTTCACATGTTTTGCCCTGATTCATCAGTAAGCAACTTAATTTTGCAAATAGACAGTCCTCCATGGTATGAGAAATGTTGGAAGGCACCCGAGGATTCGGTTAGCCATGGCTTGTGAAAGCAAAGGTTGGGAGGAGTGTCATCTATAAATAAAACTAAAGTACATGTGTAAATAAAAGAGAAGAGGGATGATCTGGCTTGCCGGTAGCGATAACGTCCTTCATGGGAGCCGCTCTTTGAAAGTCTGTTTGGCAAGGGGGTTAGAGTGCCCACTACCATTCGTTGACAACAACAAACACCTCTCAAAACTTTACTTTTATGCTCTCTATATGATTTCAAAACTTGAAAAGCTCTAGCACATGATTTAATCCCTGCTTCCCTCTGCGAAGGGGCCTATCTTTTACTTTTATGTTGAGTCAGTAAACCTATTTCCCTCTATCTCAAGCAAGCAATTGAGTTGTTGTGATCCAACCATTTATATTGTGATCTATGTAATCATGTCTTTTATTCTTCCTTGTTTAGTACAAATTTATCTGAATGAATATGACTTTGAAGGTTATCTATGCTCGAAAGATAAGTACAATCTGTTAATTGTTCTTTGACCAAGAACGAAGTTTGCCATCACCAATTATGATTTCCTATGCACCTTTATTTGTGATTTCCCTTTACTTGTCTCAAGTTGAGTTATATGAGGAAGTTGTTTACTAGGATGTCTTGTGTAAATTAATGTGATGCTTCTTGTCCGTATTTCATTCATCGACTCTTCACTCCATAAACATGTGGTCTTGTTTACCGAGTTCAGCTTCGCTTGGGGACAAGCGAGGTCTAAGCTTGGGGGGAGTTGATACGTCCATTTTGCATCACTATTTTATATCAAAATTTGCTGTTATTCATTGATATATTCCATATTTAGAGATGATACTTATGTTATTTCACCTATTTTGCATGTTTCATGATTATTGGAGAACTACTCACCGGAGTCAGGATTCTGCTGGAAAAAGCACCGTCAGGATACAATATTTTTGGAGATCAACAATTGAAGGAAAATATACTGAAGCTTCTATTTTGCCAGATGACGGAGCCAGCCAAAAGGGGAGGCTGAGGAGGGCCACCATGGCCCCCCCATAGGCCGGCGCGGCCACCAGGCCTGGCGCGCCGCCTTGTGGGGAGGGGGCCCACGACCCCCCCTCGACCATCTCTCCTTCGCGTACTTCATCCCCCGAAAACCCTAAGCTGCGGGGGACGATCGAGGATAGACACAGCCGCCTCTGCGGGGCGGAAAACACCAGAGAGAAAAGAGCTCTCCGGCAGGCTGAAATCCGCCGGGGAAATTCCCCACCCCGGAGGGGAAATCGTCGCCATCGTCACCGCCATCGAGCTGCACTTCATTGGGATCATCATCATCATCATCATCTCCACCACCGACACCGTCATCTCCACCGCTGCACCTCGTCTCCGCTGTAACATCTAGGGTTGAATCTTGATTATATCATAGGGGAAACTCTCCCGGTGTTGATTACTCCTTGTTATTGATGCTATTGAGTGAAATCGTTGAATTAAGGTTTATGTTCAGATTGTTACTCATCATCATATCACCTTTGATCATGTTCCATATGATATCTTGTGAGTAGTTCGTTTAGTTCTTGAGGACATGGGTGAAGTCTAAATGTTAGTAGTGAACTATGTTGAGTAATATTTAATGGTTTGATATTTAAGTTGTGGTGTTATTCTTCTAGTGGTGTCATGTGAACGTTGACTACATGATACTTCACCTTTATGAGCCTAGGGGAATGCATCTTGTATTCGTTTGTTAATTGTGGGGTTGCCGGAGTGACAGACAACTCTGAACCCCGTTGGTATATCGATGCATGAGGGATAGCAGGATCTCAGAGTTTAAGGTTGTGGTTAGATTTATCTTAATTACTTTCTTGTATTTTCGGATGCTTGCAAGGGGTTTAATCACAAGTATGTATAAGTCCTAGGAAGGGCGGTGCATTAGCATAGGTTCACCCACACAACACTTATCAAAACAATGAAGATTAATCAACTATATGAAGCGAAAGCACTAGACTAAATTCCCGTGTGTCCTCAAGAACGTTTGGTCATCATAAGTAAATAAACCGGCTTGTCCTTTGTGCTAAAAAGATTGGGTCACTCGCTGCAATTATTACTCTCGCATTTTACTTACTTGTACTTTATTTATCTGCTATGTCAAACCCCCTGAATACTTGTTTGTGAGCATTTACAGTGAATCCTTCATCGAAACTGCTTGTCAACACCTTCTGCTCCTCGTTGGGTTCGACACTCTTATTTATCGAAAGTACTACGATACACCCTCTGTACTTGTGGGTCATCAATGTGCTAGGAGCTGTGGATTTCGATATGAGGTTCACCTACGTGCTTGCTGGGTGGGAGGGTTCAGCTCATGATGCGAGCATCCTGGCCGACAGCTTGTCAAGGCCTGATGGGTTGAAAATCCCTGAGGGTAAGTTCTACCTTGGAGATGTTGAATATGCATGCCGACCTGGTATTCTACTTCCCTTCAGGAAAATAAGGTACCACCTCAACGAGTTCTTTGCGAAGCACCGACCTTAGAATGCGAAAGAGTTGTCCAATCTGAGACACTGAAGCCTTACAGTCACCATTGAGAGGGCCTTTATTGTATTGAAGAATAGGTTCAAGGTCCTTGACCAGAAACCGTTCCACACTTTTGACACTCAAGTAAAGCTGGTCCTTGCTTGCTGCATTCTTCACAACTGGATCCTAGGTTGGGGCGAGGATGACTTCTTCGAAGAGGTTGTCAGCTTTGATGGGGTAGAGACCGGCCATGGCGTGGACGTAGGCGACAATGATGTCTAGAAGGATAAGAGGCAAGAGTAGGCAGACACAATGTGGGAAGCCAAAGGCAACACCACCATCTGAGAAGAAGTGAAGAAGAAGAATAACCCCCTATGATCCCCTGTTTCTCGAACCCCTATTTGATCCCCGTATGTTGAACGACCCTGTTATGATAAATTGTCATTCGTAGTAGCTAGGGAGCATCGTGTTATGAACTACCATTCGTACTAGCTAGGGATGATTTCGTGAACTATTAGCTTCATAAGTTTGCAACTATCATGAACTGTGATTTATGTGTGATGGGAGGTGAGAGCATGGTAAGGCTACCCGTTATAGAGAAGAGGTAACCTTAGGCATGCATGTATGGTACCAAACATTCTTAATCTCATCTCCATCGAGATTATGGGTTGGCTGCAGGCAAACAAACAGAAAGCCTTTTCGGTCCAGACGATGCAGCCCAAACTACCAAACAACAGGCCAATTCCGGCCCGTGGCTCGTTCTGGACGCGCAGGTGTGCTTGCACCACTGCGCTAGTGAGTCAGGATTCAGGCCCAGGCTACCAAACGCGCCCTAATTAAGTGTGGCTCGAGCACTTCATATCATATTTGTATTGTGTGAACCCAAGTGAAACATGCTTTGAGCCATTTCATCAAACACCTCTTATGCATAAGAAAAGAAAGCCAACCAACATACACCTCTTGTGCTTGGAAGGAAAAAAACTAAGTGTGACTCACAACCTTGGGCAGGGCTGGGGTATATACAGAGATGGACCTGTAGTCTCGGTTGGTGATACCAAACGGGCCTAAACGTGATCGCACCCGCCGCATCTCCTTTAGTCCCGGTTGGTATGACCAACCGGGACTAAAGGTCCCGATTGAACCGGGACTACAGCTTGCCGCTCCTTCTAGCCGTTGAAATCGAGACTATTGCTAGCAATAGTCCAAAATCAAATAGCGACCGGAACTAATGCTCCTTTCAGCTCCGAACGAAAGATCCATTTTCTACTAGTGTCCATTATATCTACATAACATACATAAACAAATAGCGTGAGTTTGATTTATAATTTACCTAGACAGATCATCATATCCATTATATCTTCACAGTTTTACCAAAACAAATTATATCATGTTATACTTGCACCTGCCTAATCATTCCTATGTCTTGGACCTTATGAAACGCGCGCAACAAGATGGTGATTAAGCGTATCTTCCTGAGACGAGCCTCTGATTCTATCTTCAAATTCTTGGTTTTTTTACAGCAGTGGTACCCGCTGTGTAGACAGCGGAACCGGGACCGGCTAGACGGCATGTTGGAGGATCTTCTTACGGCGGCTCGTCGTCTATCTACATCTTCCAGCGGTTGATCGATGTGCCCTAGCGCTAGGGTTGTATCTCCAGTTCTTTCTTTTAGTTGGGCATGACCTGATGTGACCCCAGTAGACGTTTTTCCTTTTCGTGCACTTCTGTTGTGTGAACCTTGTATGGATATTGATGCTTTATTTACAAAGCGGGGCGAAAGCCTATTTCGAGGAAGAAATCGTTCCTAAGTTCTTAATTTAACACAAGCTCATGCGAACATATCACATCCATTACATATTTACAATTTACCTAAACAGTTAGATCTTCATAAGTGCACGTAAACAACTCATTATTGGTAGATCTTGGTAAAGATAACTAGATGAATCACATCACAACTAAAGATCATCATAGTTGCACTTACATATTACTACAACATTTAATCCTGTTGAATACCCAGCCTCCTGAGGCTACTGCGGCGCAGAGACTTTTTGACCATGGGATCGTGACTGTGAGCGGTTGTGATTGGCAGTTCAGGAAAAACGAAGCGAGTTAATGCTACCTTGGTTAAATCTCTGTCGTCGCTGACGTCTTGGCCCGGCCGTGGCATCGTTCGTGGGGGTACAATGCGTCCGGTAAAAAAAAAGACAGCATCTAACCCTTTTTTTTTCTTTCTCTTCTTCCTTCCGATCCTACGTCTCCGTGACTCTGCCCTCTCCCCGACCCCCTCCGCCGCCGAGCGTGGAGAGCGCCGCCCCTGCCCCGGCGGAAGCATCCCCTCGCCCCCCCCCCGTCGCCGGAGGAAGCAGCTCATCGCCCCCCTCGCCCGCGGAAGCTCGCCGGTTCCGCGCTGACGGCCGCTCGATGTTCCCCTTCCGGCAGCAGCGCGCCGTCCAATCCGACGGGCGAATCCAACCGCGTCAATGAGGAGCGCGTTGCCAGACTCCCCGACGCGACGCCGGCTGCGGCGTGGGATCTCCCATGCGCGCCATCGCCGCCCACTCTGTCTCCGACGACCCGGCACACGTCGAGGTCATCAACAACATTGAGCACGGCGACGCACCGCCGGGCCTGCGCCGCCATGATGAGATCGCTTCCATCGCCGAGGTGGACTTCGACGTAGCCAAGGAGCTCTCGATTTTTCAGTAGGTGGCGGCCGCTCAAGATGGGGTGCCTCAAGGTAATGTCGCAACACTCTCGGTACCTATCAATGCTACACATTATCTAGGCTACCATATAAATTACTGAAGGATTTGGCAGTAGATGAGGCACTTTGCGTAGACACACTATGCTTCTGCCACGACGCCGCTTCAGCCTGCGAGAGGCATAGTATTGCTGCTAACGCTAAGAGACATGAGAGAGAGACTCAGAGGATTGATGGGGTTGAGAGATGGAGTGCTGCTATCTGATGTTCTGCTTGATTTCTGGACAGCGGTCTGGTGTTTAGACTTTAGAGGACATTGATTTTTCTGCAATATATTTTACCATTGCTAGGTGTAAGGTATATTACCTAAAAGCTGTAAGCCTCTTGAAAGTCCTATTCTACTCGGGCAGAGTCGACATCGCAAGCTGAGCGGGTGCTCACCTCACAGGACTTTCAACAGGCTTACAACTTCCCTATCCTGGAATCGCCTATCTCTCTGAGCAGTCGTGGCGTGGCCACCGCTTCCGCCGCTCCTCCCTCCATTATCCCCCACCTCCTCTTCTTGCTGAAGGCATCCCTCCAAAATCTGCAACTACGGTGGAGTTTCTACAGCGGCTCCGCCGGTGGAGGTGCGACACGAGATCGAGCGTGGAAAGGATCGCCCGCCAATCAATGTATTGTTGAATACATGAGGATCAAGTCACAGATTCATTATGTGTTTTCAGATTTTGCATGGTTTCATTCGTTGGCTACCTATATTTTTGTGTTTGGTTTGAAGGACATTCTTCTGTTATCACCAATTGTAGCTCTATAGTTCTATAAAAATGCTTTGGTTTGTTTTTTAATTTAGGAATAGGTGGACGTTGAAAATCAACTTCGAGAAGTTGAGCTCAGATATTTGTTACAGGTGCCTTTGCTAGCTACCATTGTCCTGAGTTTCATCTAAATAGCTACATTCACACAGTTTTCTTTATCCTGTTCATGCTCCTTTTGTATGGATATTCATGTTGATTTTATTCAGATTGTTCTGCTCTTATTTTAGTTATTTGGAATTCCCTGTTGTTCCTATAGAAGATGTAACGTTTTAGTGGGAGGTGGAAACCTATGTGTCTTTTTTGCAGACTTATATATGCATGCGCATTTTTCATAAATAATTTGATAAATCTACCCCAGTTAAGTTAAATATATACAGAGTACTAATATACTTTGCGAGGATGCCTGATGATGGGCATGCCAAGGTACTGTTTGTAAAACAAGACTACTAACTGAAAATGGAGTTCATATGTACTACCAAACTTTGATCAAGACTTGTACCCAAAACAGTTATCTGTAAGATTGTTTATTCAGGTAGAGTAAAGTACAGGAGCATACTTAGCATGACTTGAAATAATGCAGGCAAAGAAAGTAATAATTAATTAGCACCAATCTCCCTAAGGATCCAGATCATAGAGGTAGAGCACGCAAGCTGAACAAATAAGCAACACCTTCTGTTTTCTATAACTATACGGTCCCCTCGGTCCATCTTCGCATATATTGCTAGCTCTATTTATGCATGAATAGATGGGATGCCAAACTCACTAGCTGAAAGCAAGGCTCACCAGGTTGGTCTGTAGTGAGCACGTAGAGGAGATTACAACATGATCTTGGCCGAACGCCAAGGCAATGTCAGTGCTGCAGCGGACAGAGGCGGCCGGTGAACAACGACAAGCCGAGGCATCAAATCGATGTGGTCGGTGACGGAGCAGATGACCTGGCCTGCACTGTCAGATTGGGCCTTGATGCTAGGGGCAGGATGCAAGGTCATTAGGTCAAGCGGAACACCAGGCGAAGGTGAAACCCAGCCAACCGGAGTGGCCAGGTGGTCCTTTATCAGATTCAGTTCTTGATGATTACTTGGCTGGGGAGAGACTAGGTGGTCCTTTATCTCCGCTTCAGTAGTCAATTTTGGTTTTGATTCATTTGTATGCCTTGCATATTTTTGGAAGGGATGCGACCTGATGTTGCAACATGAATTTGGTGTTTTGATGATCATTATTCTGTGAAGGGCAAGAAACAAGCAGTTTTTGTTTACCTGGAGCCGATCATGTAGGTCCTAGATCACATTGTTGTTTTCCTAGCATAGCAGGAACTGCAAGTGGCAGCTCTGTACATATTGTTGGTTATTTCTCCGTTCATTAGAGAATTATAAGTTTGGACTGCTGACCACACACACAAGTCACATGCCTATTAGCAGATGCAAATCCACCCCGTCTACCACGGAGTGCCCAAACGTAATGTAGGCGGCGCGGCGAAGCGCGCTTATTCATCTAGTCTATCTCATACGACACATATTCGTCAATGTACATGTTAATCATCAGTGAACTCTAAACAACGCATACTCTCTCTGTCCGCGAATATGTATATTTCTAGTGGTTGTGTTGAGTCAAATTTATTAAGATTTGGCCAACTTTATAGAAATGTAGCCGCACTTGTGACATTAAATTAGTATCACTCGGTTGATCAAATTTGATTTTTTTTACTTTGTATAAAAGTTAGAAATACATGTATTTATGGAGCGAGGAAGTACATGTGAAGTCTGGTTTGAATATTTAGATTTTTGCCCACTGGAATGGTGGGCTCGCATCACATTTGAAGGGCGGCCGTGCTAGTTCCTAAAGTATAAACAACTGCATCCCGTCATTCCATTCTTAACATTTTAGTTGCAAGCTTGCTGATAGAAACCAGGCGGTTTTATGGAGAGGATTATAGCAGCTAGCTAAGTCGTCGCCCCCACTTCTTTTCTTCCCCCGTATTAGACGACCATGACTTGGGATTTTAATTCCCTCCGTCTTAGCTTTTTGCAAACTGACAACTGGTGGCTAGCTAGCGAGCGAGCTAGCTCTACGTGCCAGGGCCGTTTCCGTGAGCTGCAATCGTGGTGCGCGCCTATAGCGAGATCGAGGCCGCGTCTTCCTCTTCGGAATATCGCTACGGTTAACTGCATCGCATAAAACCTTCTCTTGATCAGACCGGCCCGCGGCCTCCAAGAATCGAGCTCAGAGTCCCAGGCTGCTTCTCGTTCCCGGCCTTGGGCGGTGGGGCCGCATGCTGCCGCGGCGCCGGCCGCAGGCCTAGCTAGCGCTGCCGATCGAATCGATCGTCAATATATAGATGCCGATCGACGAGAGCTGTTCTGCCTCAGTCGCCATGGTCGCCGGCAGTGGCAGCCACGACGGCCGGAGCACTGCAGGCTGCTCGTCGTGCCTGCCGTTCTGCTTCTGGGGCTCCAGGGTACCGGCGCCGCCTGAGCGGCGGAGGCGTCGGCGGTGCAAGCTCAGGCTCAGGCTCAGGCTCAGGCTCAAGCTCAAGCTCAAGCTCAGCCTGTCCTGGTTCTCGTGGCCGTGGCTCCGGAAGAGACGCGGCGGCACGAATTCGGAGGCGGCCGGCAAGAACAAGGGGGGGAGCAGGAGGAAGCTGCTGCTGCTGCTTCTCCGGTCGCTGCAGGCCAAGAAGGAGCTCGCGTCCGTCTCGTCGGGGAGCAGCCTCTTAGCAAAGGTACGCTGCGTACGCCACACTCACATCACATATATGGGCATCGATCGATCGCCATGGCCATGCATGATCTTGAGCTAGCGTGACAGTCCTCTGTCGGGAACTGGATTAAATTTGGCCGCTAATTTCCTTTCTGAATTATCAGCGAGCTAGCTTGGCTTCGATAATGGCGCGTCATTGCTGGTGCAATTGCTTTCGCACGGTTGGTTAATTAATTAACATGTGCTTTCGTATAGTTAGTTTAACGGGATGGTGATGGTGATGGAGATGGAGGTGGGGCAGAGGCTGCGTGATTGACCTACCAACGCCGGCAATTCCGTGGAAGAAGAGAGAGGGGTTTTGGGTCTGGGCCGCCGTGTCACTGTTGTGAGGTTGTGGACTAATGACTTTTAACGCGCGCGCCTCACGTGTGTTTTTCTAATGAAACATGTGCAACGTGTGTTCTCCAAAATGGGGAAAGACATACAAAAAGCAATCTTATATATTTTGGGAAGAGATAAGTACTAATCATGTTTTTCTCACAATTTGTTTGCATAGTTCACTACTGGTCTCTTGTCGTTCTTTCTAAGCTCAACACCTTTGGTCTCCCATCTTTGAGAATGGGATGAAATTGGTCTCTGATCTGAACCTAAGCGGTATCTTTGCTTACATGTCTTGGTTTTCCACTCGACTCATCACGTGTTCGTCCACGCTGGCACATTGTAATTTGCCATGTCAGCATATTATTATACTTAAGAAACACAAACGAAGCAGAAGATAAACAGGGGAGACGGTGCCATGGGAAGTTTGAGGGTCGCTGGAGTTAAGAGGGTAGAGAGCATCTAGTGAGTAGTGAGTATGAAAACTGAATCGGAAGGGAAAAGGAAGCTGACATGGAGAGTCATATGGTGGCAAGCCGGGGCAAACCCCATGCCACATCAACGAGAAAACCATTTTTCGACAACGAGAATATGTTAATATCGTGAAGATATCATTTACATCTAACATCTGCAATAATGAAAGTTCTAAAAACATTACGGATGCACACATCCCTATTACAAAAAGAACAAGAAGTAGAAACAAAAGATCCGCTGCGGTGAACAAAATCTTGTAGCAGCAACTGATATAGGCATCCCCAATAGGCCTGCCGAAGAAGGTACCCGGGGTTTACTGAAGGCTCATGACTTGAAGGATATGAAGCCAGGAAGCCCAATTAACTGTCGATATGAAAAGATAGAATTGTATTAGGAATAAAGACTTGTAACCAATACGGGACGAACTCGTAGAGTCTCCTGGAGTTTGTAACTTGTGTAATACGAAACCCTCGGCTCCGCCTCCTATATAAGGGGGAGTCGAGGGATGAAGAGAGGATCGATTCATTGTCAACATAACCCTAGTTTCTTAGCAGTCGAGTACTTTTCCGGCTGAAACCCTCGAGATCTACTTGCCCTCTACTTTTCGCAAAACCCTAGTCTACAACTTGTAGGCATTGACAAGTCGATACCTTGTCAGCAACACAAATCACTACTAAGATAGATCTTAGGTTTTCACCCGTTGAGAAAGTCCACTCTCTCAAAACAATGCCTTCAACATGATCATTGTCAGCCACAACCAATTAAGGCTAGAACTTGAATTTTTATCCTGGAAGTGATGTTGTTACAAGTCAAGAAACACCAAGCAAAGTCCTCATCACCACAAAGACTCAGTCCGTCATTACTAGACCTCAGACATCAGCCGCCATGACATTCTCCGCCACTGTCTCCATGAAAATTGAAAACTCACATGTTCCATGATGGCAACACACGGAGAAGCTTCGTGGCACTCTCTCTTGAAGCCGCACGGCCAAAAATATGGGTGCACACGACCGAATCCCATCTATCCAACAATCTATAGGCACCAGGTGCACTAGAGATCGTTGGTGGAGCCTTCCGGAACTCGTCACCGGCCATATCAATGAGGTCTGAAGCAGAACACCATCTTAATGTGGGAACCCTAGGACTGCATCCTTTATTAGGCAGATCGATAGGCTCCCATGCCGCCGCTCGCTGGCTCCCAACAGCAGATCAGAGATCTCAGCGGGCGCCACCGCCACCACTCACACCACGCGGAGATGAGGGGCCGAGCCGTCCCCTGAACCAGGAACCGTGTCGCCCTGGCGGCCACGTCGGTCGCTGAAGAAGTCTGGGGCCACCGCCGTCCAGGGCCGCCGCGAATCTCCAGCCGGAGATCCCACCACGTGAGGAGGAAGATGCCCCTGCCGTTGCCAACCGCACTCGGGAATGAGAAAACCATTTGTGGTGTTTATCTCTTATAAAAATGCAAAAAACCGAGAAAAACAAGGAATCGAAATGTCGTGGCACATGAATTGCTCAATATTGCAACAGGGCTAGAACTCACGATCAGGGTGCACGATAGTGCCCAGCTGCCAAAAACAACACATGTTTTAGGGGTAGCTGGGTAGCTAGAGAACTCGTTAGTGAGAATTTTACTTTGTTATGGTACGTTTCCGGCTAGTTCCAACTGCAGTCCTAATCATTGCTCATTGCCAATGTTATGCATCTACAGGTCAGCAGCTTCGGCGGCGCCAAGAAGCGAAACCGGAGCAAGCCACGACAAACGGTCGATGATGACGCCGCACCTACCACAAGCTGCGCTGAAGAGACAGTGCCTTCTCAGGTGGTATCGACCAGCCAGCGGTTCCTGAGGTCGGCCGATGGCATTTGGCGAGCCCCGTCGTCTAGGTTCCACTCGCTCCAGCTCAACCGTGGCGGCGTGGGGCCTTGCCCCGGCGGCATGTGGACAGCGGCGACGACACTGGGCGTGATCGTGTTCCTAGGCCGCATCACCGCGATGTTCTTCTTGTGCTCGTGCATGTACGGCGCACGGTGGTGGTTCGAGGTGGCGCGGACCGAGACCAAGGGCGGCACTCCCGGTGGCGGTAGCAGCCGGAGGCTTGGTCACCGGGTGGCGCTGGACTACTTGTGCGCCGACGAGCACAAGAAGAAGATGGCCATGTATGGGTTGTTGGACGCAGATGGCGGCAAGAGACCGTCGTCACGCTTTTGTATATACTAGTTGTAGTAATCAACAGCAGTTGTGGTGTTGTAAATTGCTGGGTTTTGGAGTGGTTTTGGCTTTGGGGAAATGGCCGACATGTTTCTTTTGTTTTTCCACTGTCAACGTTATAATTGCATTTTGATGGGACATTTGTGGAGTGTAGAGAAATTTCAGGGGCCAACGTTATGTCATTTTATTAGATACATATGAAACAAACAGCTACAGGGTATTTATTAATTATCATGTAGACTGCTAATTGAGGAGGTAACAAGAAACTCAATTCCTTTAGGAACCTAGGAGAATTTTGAACTTGAAACTCTACTTGGGTGCTGCAGTACCTTATGGGTAAGGTAAATAATTCACCAAATATGGTTCAAACCGAACCAATATCTTTGTCCAAAATAGAAAAGGCAAACCAATATCAACTCTCACAAAATGTTCTTTGTTCAGTAAGTTAAATCATATATTATAATTTTAGAAGACAGAAATGTAGCTTCCAATCCCTCCAAACACAACACTATGGAAACTAGCGAACCCAAGTGGCCACACAATACTTTCTACAGCAATGCAAGGTTAAATAGCACTACCACCGAGTTCTTCATAAACAATTTTAACAGAAATGGGAGTGGAGACCAGATCCCCAGGTTGATTAGTAGTAGCTGGCAAGTGGATCCATGGTGCTTTGCTAAGTCTTACATATACAGACCTTGAGCTCTTGAAGCTTGTGTAGCATTATCAACGATGCTGAATCCTGAGAAGCCTTTTTGTCAGTACGCCGCTCGCCTTCAAGTGTAATGGCTGTTACATCAGGTACATGCAAGGTGATGGTTGAAACGAAGCTATTGAAGTTCGTTGTGGTTACCCCGTCCAGAATAATAGGAGTCCTGTTGGTTAGCACATTCACAGCTTAATTTGTTGAAGATAGAAAATATTAGCATTGCTAATGTTAGTGAAATAAAATATTCCTTCATTTCTAGAGGTGATATATATCTTTATAATCCAGGACATACCTAAACCGTTGTTCCACAAATTCGAATTCTGGCATTGGCCACTGCAACCTCTTGCATAGCTTAAAAAGAGCACTTCTTGGTCCACCTTTATCCATTTTGAGCGTAAGAACAACTGAAGACATACAAAATAGCATGTCATATTTGACAGGCTGTAAACCAACATCAACACAAATATCCCAAAGGACAAGTAAAATGGGAATATTACATACCTGCTTCTTTCAGTGAGGACAGACCTCCCAGGCTAGAATAGTCATTCATATCAGAATAATCAAGTGGTGATTCTAACTACAGAAAAAAGTAATAATACTCATTATCCATAACAGAGTACAACACTTTGGTAAAGCATTTGCTGGAAAACTATTTAGAAGCTTACACTTGTCAAGTGAGACTGCAGGTTCGAAGATATAACGTCCAGCTGCTTAGCCTTGGATAAACATTGTTTGATTGAAAGACCCCGTTTCTGCTTGAAACTTGAACATCAGTTTCTAGCACAGATAACTGACATAAACATATCATCTATTTTAAAAGCACGGACCTTTAAATACACTAGGGTGCAATACACAACATATCTTTATGGTTCTATTGCAATAGGGCAGAAAATGTGCACCCAGGGTATAGTTCTGCTACCCAATCAACTAAACAACCACCAAAACCATGAGGCAGCTGCCATGAACTACAGACTAACACAATATTATTATTTATAATTAAGGAATCTACCTTTAGATCTGCCAGAATACGAGCTGCTGCTTTTGCCTTTGCACTCTTCTTATTTCTGTCATGTCCTTGGGCTATCAGCAGTTCATCTCGTAATTGCACTGACATATCTATAATTACCTCTTCTCCTTTACTACTGCATTTTGAATTTATGAAATAACCAAGGTGACTACATAACTCTAGCAGCTCCCGATAAGGTGGCAATGCAAGATTATCAGGTGTAATCATTGGAGAAAGCAACGGTTCAACAATCTTCCAAACCAAATCAACATTAAAATCTGAGTCTACAAATATTGCACCGGCAATGCTTTCCATAATGTCTCCAAGTACCTGTAAAACAAAGAAAAAAAATAGCATGATAACTTCGACGTATAATATTGGCTGTGGAAAGCTCCACAAAGAAATATCGCAGAAAAAATAAAAGCACAAAATTGAAACGTCGGATGCTAAGGTATGAAACTGTGTTTCTAACCTTAGGTACTTTAGATGTAGCATGTTGAAGGAATTCATTATCCTTCCCTTGGCACTCTGAATTGGACCTAACATATTCTGTAATTTGCTCTAAAAGTATTCCAGACCCATGCTTCAGATGGCTGTGAACATTGTTTCTTACAACAACTTGCGCAAAATTTTCATTACTAACCAAAGCAGAACGTAAGTCAGTTAATTCACCAGGATCAACATCAGTGTGGGTAACATAGAGATACCGTGTAATTAGTAGATCCAAAACAGAATCACCCAGAAATTCCAAACGCTGAAATAAAAAAGCAGAGTTAAAAAGCATGTTAAGGACAGAAGACATGGATAGATAATAATTTTAAGCAATTTCTGACTGAAGCGCAATGAAATGATGACCAAGAAATACAGAAATACGCTGCTACACTGACCTGGTAACAGTAGTCAACCCCTGATTCCTGCAGAGATGGATGAGTTATGGCTTCCAGTAGAAGGCCTTTGACAGAGAAGGTGTACTTCAGTTTTGCTTCCAACTCCTCAATATCCCTTATTTTAGGTAAGTAGCATATATAAGATGCATTAAGCTTTACTTCTTGTACCAACTTTCTATCACATTTGATTTCAATACCAAACCACCTCATAACCCAAAGTGCAGCAACAATGCCACCACCAACATAATATGCTCCAACTAGGGCTTCAACACAATCAGATATCGTTTTCGAGCACATCCATCTGTGAGCTCTATCACATGGTTTTCCCACGACAAAAGATGGGTCGTTTGTGATATATCTTCCATTAGTTGGAACAAATGCAGTCTCAATCCCGCAGTTACAAGGAAAAGGGCGCAATGATATCTGTCCAGGAGCAACCCAGCGCCGTGGGTCAAATGCACTATCCCGTACATAACCCTGGAGAGCAAGAATAACCATTAGCCAGTAAACATACACATATTCTCTGAATTGTATTCTCAACCTTGCATCTCTGGGAATCAGTAGCTCGTTAAATGAAATTATATTGGGTATCTAGTTTTTATTTTATCTCCTATACGCAACTTGACTCTGCTTCTATATAAGTTCTCCCTTTTTTTTCTATATAAGTTCTCCCTTTTTGTAGGATATCTGGAAAACATGTTTTTCATTAAAAATAACATTGAAGAAGCATCGCTTGAAAACATCAGACTCTCAAGTATTCCAACAAAACTAAATTTCAAAACGGATAGAAGCAAACAACTTGCTATCTGAAGTTGGCTCTCATGCTCAAATAAGACTGGCTAAGTTGCTCAGTGCACGTGAACTATAACTAAACAGAAATTAATTGTCTAACAAAACCCATCATAAACTTCAGGAAGTTGAAACCATTCCAATAGTGTTGAAGTTAGACCATCTACCTGCAAGGATCGCCATATTCCATGTTTATGAAGTGTAGCATTGCAGACGGCTATGGATCTCATATCAGAAAGATGACCTTCATGTTTCATTGGATACCTTAAAAAAAGGTCACATCCTATCACATACTTCAGTACCGAGTCTCCCAATAGTTCTAAACGCTCCAGGGAAAATGTCTCACAGCACCTTAAAGTTGTGATAGCTTCCAAAATCTGACATTAAAACACATCAAGTCATTTAGGTCTTCTAACTTTCCATAGCAGTAAAATTATACTCATGAAAGTAAACAGACCAGGTGAGCTGGTATGTGTTGAGTATAACCAATATCTCTGCGAAGCTGGCTGGCTAGCATGAGAGACTGAAGTCGATGCATTACAGAAGGCAATAAATAAAACGATTTGAGAATTTCAATTGTCACGTCAATGTGGATTAATAGTTCAGGTGGGACTCGGGCGTGTATTTGCTCTTTTTCCATGAGCAAAGGATCGCCCGTAGAATCATCTACCCCAGGTCATGTAGAATTTCATGTAAAAGCAGACAAAATAGCAAACCATTAGCTACCGTTCAATTCATCGTAGCAGAAAAAGGGAGAAGGTACAGGAGTAAGATATATGGCCAGTACCTATGTACTTCAATTTTGAAAAAAGAAGATTGTGTGGATTGTGGCTTTGCTTTAGCAGCAACAATGGTTGATTTGGATGTTGAATAGTAATACCATACCTACAAAAGGTAATTAACAGAGAAGTTCTTCAAGAAGCATATCAGAAAAAAATATTAATTTCAATTAAGAATATAATAGAGGAATTACTTTTCATGGTAGTATTCCACGAATGAAGAAAATGGTGAAGCTTTCCCATTATACATCTCCTCAAATGAGTCCTCAGCAGTCCTGTCATAGATCAAGTCAAGAACATTGTATATCCTCCCAGTATGAAGTGATAGCACAACTGAATCTTTTATGGTGGAAAAATGAAGAGATTTGTTGGCCAGATGAATAATGTCTTCTCCCTTGATACTTCTGTCTTGAATAAAATGTGCGTGAAGATTTCCATCTTCCATATACAAATTTCTCAACTGCTCCACTGCCTGGGTGCAGGATTCAACTGCCTCCCAGTGTATGCTTAGATCTTGCTGGATAGGTGGTGAATGCCTCAAAGGTAAAAGCAAGTACATGCTCTCTGAGCTCCATTGTATTTCATGTCCTTTTCTGAAAAGAAATTCCCTTTGCACTCCACTTGTCCGAGAACCATGGAATAGTCTGCCGAATATTCCATTGAAAAAGAATTCTTGGAACAACTTCCCTTCACGTAGCTGAAGAAACAACGAAATTAAGACGTGGCCATATAAATTTTACATAAATTTATCAATCTGAAGAACAGTATGATATTATTTCTTGACCAACCTGCTTTCTGTTCAGTTGAACTTTTCCACAAGGTGTTACCGTGGTATATACCATTTTATTAGGGATCAGGAAGAGATCCATTTTTGAACAAGCTACATCATCATCAAGTGCCGACTCCATTAACAAAACAAACCCAGCATAGTTTTCACCTTCTTGGTCACAAACAAAATCAAATCTATAAGTATTCAGCGTGACATTTTCACTTCCATGAACCCACGATCCCGACAGAGCTAGAACATTTGTTGTTCCATGGAGCTCCTTTCTTTTAGTTGTTCCTGACAAAATGATAAAAGAGCAATGAAAAAATAATCATCTACAACGAGAGAAGCACTCAAAAAGTTGGGAAGAAGGGATTTCTATTGAAACTTTGACAGTTCACTTACAAACAGCACTATGCAATGTAACCGCACCACTAAGATGAAATGGTAAAGTAACTATGTAAGGTCAGCACATCTCAACAGTTGGAAGTCATATTTGTTTCAAGCCACCAACAAAAATGTCCAGAACACAACCTCATACATGCGCAGAGTTAACATATAGCAATCATTGTGCAAAAGAAATAAACACAGTCTGCCAGCATTTGTTGCACACGGTTCAAGCATGTACGAAAAGTTGGCAAGCCTAGTCTTATTCTGATGCGTTGTTATTTTGAAGTGTATAAAATCAATAGTTACAAATAAAATGGTGAAGTGGAGAAAGAAATGTTCTTAATTTCTTATCTAAAGAATTTTTAACATAAGCAATATTACATATTGTTATACACATACCTGGTCCTGAAATGAATTTCCCATAGGTCAAAGCAATATCATTATCCATAGGTTCTTCAATTATGGGTACAACAAGATGATCGTTAAGTTCTCCCAGCTGATGCAGTTTCTTGCATGCCTCTAGGGATACAAGCTGCTTGGCTAAATTACATGTACTGCATAAGGGGCCAACTATCCTTGGAAATGCCGCGTTTGGAGGTAGAGTCAAGATACATTGATATGATCCATCTTCACCAGACACTTCAAAGGAAGGCTTTGGCATGTAATATCTGCGGAAGAATGCTAAAGTGATTAATCACTTCTATCTAACGAAAGAAAGTAAGCGCGTGCATAGAGGAATAGTTTTTTTTAGCTATGCCTGACACTCGAATTAACCAACTGTCCCACCCACATGCTATCCACGGAATCGGGTCCATGACAGTTCAGGAATCTTAAGCACACCAGCATATTAAATGATTACAGATGATGTGGAATTCCAAGCAGACAAAAAGAACAACAAAAGCTAGAAATCGTAGAGCATAAGTACGTGTACCTATCTTTAGGAAGTTTCTCACAGTATTTACGAATTAGATTGACGCAACACTCTGCAGTTATAGTTGCTCCTGTTGAATCAACATGGTATGTGTACTTCTCTTGCATAGGAGAATTAGAGGATGAAACATTGGGGCTTCTGTAAAGAGCAAAATGTTTAATATAGTACTCAGTCTGTATTATACGGAATATGCGTTCCTGCTGCTCCATATTTCCCCTGAAAATTCCATGTGAAGGGTCCAAAGGTGAAAAGGTAGTCATAAATTGTAGGCTTTTGGGGAAATTGTGGATGGGTTGGTCCCTTGGACCTCCACACCCTCTCATATATATAGCTCAACTTAAGCTTACATGTTAACTCATACACTAGAATAGTCTAGACACTACTACTATACTAACACTCCCTAGAATACTCTAGACTTCGCTAATAAACTAACTTAGATTCTAGCACACTACTGGAATATTCTAGACTTTCCTAGGAGACTACTAATCTCCAATTCCCGTAGAGCATTCTAGACTCTACTAGAGTACTATTACACTAATCTTAGATTCCAACACTCCCCCTCAAGATGGGCGATGGATATCTATCATTCCCATCTTGTTACATGCCAACAAACATTCCTTACTACCTAATCCTTTGGTTAGACAATCTGCTATTTGTTCTCTAGAGGTTACATGGCTTAACTTCAAGGTTCCTTCGTCAAGCCGTTCTTTAATGAAGAATCGATCTATTTCCACATGCTTTGTTCGGTCATGCTGAACGGGATTGTTAGCAATATTTATTGCTGACTTGTTGTCGCACCAAAGATTCAATGGCCACCAAAGATTCAATGGCCCTCTCCGCAGTAGCTTCAATTCTGATAGGAGGCCTTTCATCCATAACATCTCACACAAACACACCGCCATTGCTCTATACTCTGCTTCTGCAGTTGATCTTGAGACCACATGCTGCTTCTTGCTCCTCCAAGATACCAAGTTTCCTCCTACGAAGACACAAAAACCTGATGTTGACCTTCTGTCATCAAGGCAACTTGCCCAATCAGCGTCACAATATCCCTCCACACTCAAGTGCCCATTGGCCTTGAACCATAGACCTTTTCCAGGACTTCCTTTCAGATAGCGTAAAATTCTATAAGCTGCCTCTAGATGTCCACTTCTTGGGTCATGCATGTAGCGGCTCACCACACTCACGGCATAAGATATATCAGGTCTCGTATGGCATAAATAGATAAGTCGACCAACAAGCCGTTGGTAGCGCTCTCTATTAACTGGATCTCCTGACTGAGCACATAGTCGGTGATTTTGCTCAATAGGAGTTGAAGCGAGCCGACACCCAAGCATACTAGTCTCATTGAGTAGATCCAACACATATTTCCGTTGAGAGATAACTATTCCTTTAGGAGATCTCGCAATCTCAATACCCAAGAAATACTTGAGTTGTCCTAGATCCTTAACCTCAAATTCTCTCGCTCAATCTCATCTTCACCGGCTTATTTCATCATTATCGTCTCCGGTGATAACAATGTCATCCACATAAACCGCAAGGATGGTAATACGACGCCCCGAATGCCTATAGAACACGGTATGATCCCTATTACATTGCTTGTAACCCATATTGCGCATGGCTCTCCGGAACCTATCAAACCATGCCCTTGGTGACCGCTTGAGACCATATAAAGACTTCTTCAATCTGCACACCTTCCCCGGGTGTTGGAGTTACTAAAGCCAGGTGGAATGTCCATATAAACTTCTTCCCGGAGATCTCCATGCAAGAAAGCATTCTTGACATCCAGCTGATGCAAGGGCCAACCAAAGTTAGCAGCGCAAGAAATAAGAGTTCTTATAGTACTCATCTTTGCAACAGGCGCAAAGGTCTCGTCATAGTCAATCCCATATGTTTGACTCTAACCCCTTGCCACCAACCTTGCCTTGTATCGTTCTATTTTCCCTTCTGGGGATTGCTTCACGGAATACACCCATTTGCAAGTAATCTGGACGTTTTCCAGCTGGAAGAGTAACAAGATCCCATGTATTGTTCTTCTCAAGAGCTTTCATTTCCTCCAACATGGCCTCGTACCACTTTGGGTCTTGTTTTGCTTCTTTCCAATCTCTTGGGATCACCACAGATTGCAATGATGCGATGAAGGCCCCGTAGTTCGTAGATAGAGATGCATATGATACATAATTAGCAATGTCATGCTCCTCCTGGTACCAATTTGGAGGTTTTCTAGCTGCAGCTCGGGTTCCTTTTCTTAAGGCAATGGGCAAGTCCATTGAATCCCTCGTAATAGATGGACCTGCGTCATCGGACAATTCATCGGTTTCAACACCTGTTGGAGCATGTTGCTCCCCCGCACTCGTGTGTCACTTGTCGTGGGAACCTGTTGTTGCACATGTTGCTCCCCCGCACTCCGTGTGTCACTTGTCGTCCGCTGCTCATGCTTGCGATTTTCTCCGTGTATACACTTTCAAGTTCTCTTCCTCGTTTGGCTTTCTCCATCTCTCTTCACTTGTAGCTTGTCTCCTTGTAGACACCCTTAGATTTTCTTCCTCATTTGGCTTTGTCCATCTCTCTTCACTCGTAGGAGATGGAATTGAACCAACAACAACTCGGATGGTTCATGTTCCTTTGTCCTCAAAAGTTCACTCTCCCCTCTCGACTAGCTTCGATTGTGCTAGGAGAGTCAAAGTCAAACAACGAGCTGAGGTCCGTCTTCTCTCCATAGAACGGCTCAGACTCTCTAAATGTCATATCCATGCTAACAAATGTTCTCCGCTCACTAGGGCTCCAACACTTGTAGCCCTTTTGTCCGTATGGGTATCCAATGAAGATGCACTTCACAAAGACGAGGATCCAATTTTCCCACCGAAGGTCTATGGTCTCTAACAAAGCAAGTACACCCAAACACCTTTGGCGGAACGATGAACTCATTTTGGCCATAGATCATTTCATATGGAGTCTTCATCCCACGCACTCTTGAGGGCATCCGGTTGATGAGATAAGTAGCAGTCATAACCGCTTCACTCCACAAGAATTTGGGCACATTCATGGTAAACATAAGTGATCGAGCCACCTCCAAGCAGATGACGATTCTTCCTTTCAGCCTACTCCATTCCGTGGAGAAGTATCGAGACATGAAGTTTGATGAAGTATTCCTTTTGGGAAAGAAAATTGCCAAATTCATTGTTCACATACTCCGTCCCATTATCCGTCCTGATAATTTGAATACTAGCGTTGAAGCGATTTTGGACATATGCATAGAAGTCCTTGAAGCATGTAAGCACCTCACTTTTATGTTTCAGAAGATATATCCAAGTCATTCGGGAGTAGCAATCAATGAAGGTGACAAAATACTTCATCCCGCTAACAGAGACCACCGGGGAAGTCCATACATCAGAGTGAATCAGTACAAAGGGCAACGTGCTCCGCAGTCCACGACTCACATATGATGTCCTGGTGTGTTTTCCAAACTCACATGCATCACACACAAGTTTTTCTTTGTCCACCTTCTTCATTTCTTCAGGGAATATCTTACTCATAGTATCAAAGGACATATGGCCCAATCGACAATGTTGGAGTATCAACCTTGCCTCATCATCATTGGTAACAACTGTGAGAGCAGTGCACAATGCTTCATCGGTTTCCCTTCTATCCAAGTACCACAATCCCTTATGTCTCACACCTATCCCAAGCCTCCTTCCAGTCTTCCTCTCTTCAATTATACAATTATATCGATCGGCAATTATTCGACAATCAATATCATCAACCAAAGAACTCATAGACACCAAACTCACCGGAAACGATGGAGCATATAATACCGAAGACAATGTAATGGACGGAGTGCATTTCACTGTGCCGACCCCTTTCACAGAGTTGATAAGTTCCATCGGCTGTTTGGATTGTCTCTTTATGCATGGGTGGATGTGGAGTATATGATGCAAACTCACTCCACTTACCCGTGACATGTGCCGATGCTCCCGAATCCGGAATCCAATTTGAACAAGTTCCATTTAATGCGGGAGCCCGACTTGAGATTGCTTCTTCCGTTTGTGCAAGATTCACACAATTTCCTAGGACAGCTTGTTTTTCCACTTTGTTTTGGAATTTCTGCACTCTCCCTTGATTGTCTCAACTTCTCAATCTCCTTGAGCAATTGAGTCATTTTCTCAAGTAGCTTCTCAATTGTTTGATTCTCCCCATTGATCAATATTGTTGAAAATCACCAACAAACCAGCTTATGTGCTTCTTCTCTTCTCCGCTATATTTGACCTACTCTTGCAGATCTCTCGACCCCTCCGGATCTTTCTTCCGGCTGCACACGCAGCTTAGGTCTCTCCTCTGTCCTCTACTCGCACACGCGTAAATCAGCACCTTTGCTTCTCCCTCTTCACTCGCAAGCCACAAGCAGCTGCACCTCGCCCAGCTGCTCCCTTCACCACCACACCGAACTTTGCAAGATTAACCACCACTCCGAACGCTGCAGACGGTTGGCTCCGCACCTCTGCAGCAGCTCACATCAACACTTCTACCTGGGCAGCACTCCACTCCTCCGCCCGTCCGTTGTATTTCCCCGGATTTTGCGGAACTCCACCTCACTCCACCGAATCACCACAGGCAGCCCGTAGCACACACCATCACCGCCTCTAGCTCGATACCATGTAGGCTTTTGGGGAAATTGTGGATGGGTTGGTCCCTTGGACCTCCACACCCTCTCATATATATAGCTCAACTTAGGCTTACATGTTAACTCATACACTAGAATAGTCTAGACACTACTACTATACTAACACTCCCTAGAATACTCTAGACTTTGCTAATAAACTAACTTAGATTCTAGCACACTACTGGAATATTCTAGACTTTCCTAGGAGACTACTAATCTCCAATTCCCCTAGAGCATTCTAGACTCTACTAGAGTACTATTACACTAATCTTAGATTCCAACATAAACTTATGAAAAAAAAATGTTTAGACATGGTTGTAACATTTTTTAAGCTGACAAGATCAGGATTTAGCAATTTCTTGACTAGGAACTCGCACTTCTGGTTGATAATATGCGGGAAATGAAGAGTAAATGGCGGCCAAATAAACTTTCTATGAAGCTAAATAAGCTATACCAACATGTAACTTAAGAAGTGCGACAATCGCTGTACCTCTCAATCATAAGAACATAATTTGAGTTGCTCCTTCTGGCACGACCACGAGATTGGACGTAGCTACAAACAGTTCTGGGCAGGTCGAAGCGTATGACACAAGAACAGTTCGGTACATCAATACCCTCTTCTGTCACATCTGTAGTGAAAAGCAGGTTTACCTAGAAATTGACCTGGAATTAATATATCATTCGGAATCCTGTTTAAATCAACAGTTGGAATTTAAATAGAATACCTTTCCAGCTCGAAACAAATCCAGAGTAAATCTCTGCACTGCTGGGCTCAGAGAATCTTTTGACGTACTCCCTCCAGTCAAGTAAGAAATTGAAAAACTAGAGAAATTTACAATTCCTCTCATGAACCTCTCAACAGCTTTAGCTGTCATAATTCTATCTACAAAAATTAGGCAAATCACCTCGTTTGATGACCTGTGGATAAAACATGCATGGATTAGGAAAAAGTTTGCCAACAGAAGACCAAAAATGAGCAAAACAAAGCATATTGAGCAGAATATGGCTTTACCCAAATGATTTAAAAATGTTGATTAGTGCATCCACTTTTGAAGAAATATATCCCCTTTTACTTAAATGCGCAGAACCAGATTCTGATTTCATTAGTTCTTCATAACCTATTATGCAATTACATCAGTAGAATTATAATTAGAAACTATCAATGCACGAAATTGTAGTTTTCAAGATGCTAGCAATCTAGTGAGACATCGACACAATGCCTCACGAATCAAAACGCGTGCACATAAACAGTAGGTGCATTAAGAAAACTAATAATTTAAGCCTGTAAGGATACAGATTCACACCATGAGGAGTGCTTCTACATTCCACCCAAAAATAATGAACAGTATACATGTAGCACACACGGCTGTTAAAAATGGTCGAAGATCACCACTTAACTGTCTCTTTGGCTATCTGCTATAGAAACTATGCACACTGCAGATACTTTCTCATAGCTCACCTCTATAGAGTATTAGTGTATTACAGTGTGTGAATCAAGAGGATTGTGTAGAAGCATGATTTTATTTCGAGATATATTATGCAGAAATGCCGATATAAAGAAAACTTATCTAAAGAACCATGGGACCTTAATGTGGTCTTAATTTGCATTTCAAGTTATCTTATCACCTACCCTTTATAAACAGAAAGATACTGCAGATCCTCCCTGTATAAGTAGGCTGGTAGCGAGTGAAAACAATAAGATGTAACACATGAAACTGGTGTATATTCGGAGCCATACCTTGTGGCAGAACTTCCTCTATCAAATATAAGGCTTCCTTAAAATAAGACTCGTGTAGGTTGAAGCTAGCTTTAGAGTAGAGGCAATCTTCAGAATCACCAAGTGTCTTGATGCTTTCATTATATATCTTCACTACCTATTAACAGAGCAATACTGAGTTTTTTTTCCAGAAACGAATAACACACTCTTTCATATCGAAGACAAACAGATACAATAAAAAATGGTATGGAAAAATAATGAATAAGTAGCATAACTTTCACAGGCAAGGAAAAATGGTTGGACCACAAACTTTTTAGTACAGAACGGGAACTTATATGGTAGAGCACAAAAAAAAGGACAAATTCTAACATTTCTTCCAGCAAACTCTACCATGAAACAGGTCACCCTGTTTCAGGGTCAAGTTCACGGATTGGTGGAACGCGGCCATCTGTGCATTACTTTGGTAGTAAACGAATATGTGTGAGAGGACTATTTCAAAGAAAGACCGCTCTACGGTAGTTCTTGGCAAGGACGTAGTACCGGTATTAGAGATAAGGAAAATAGTTGGGAGTATGTATGCCGGCAAAAAAGTACCCACACTTTCTTAGCCTCCTTATAGAAGATCTTTTTATGAAAGAAAGACATGCATTCTTTTCTTTCAGGTCAACTCTTCCTCGGCGACTATGCTCATAGCTTGGTGGCTATGGAAGCGGCGTAACGCAGTCATCTTCGACGGTGCATGGCTTGATCTTGTTGGCTTTCGTGACACGATAAAGGTGGAAGCCAAGTAGTGGGTGGCAGCTGGAGCTTCGGGTCTAGCAGTGTTGCTTCCCCGGCCTAGTGCGTAGAGTGCTGCGTTGTACCCAGGTGTTGCCTCTCTAGGCTTGTATCGAACTCTTTGTATCAATGAACAAAAATGCAAAGCTTCTGCATTTTCTCGAAGAAAAAAAAGTTGTTGCTCAGATAGTTCAGCAACTACCTCAACAGACTTGTTATGTTCGATATTCAACATAAAATAATTTTGAACCAACAAATGGCAATTCTCGAACATACACCAAAGTGCATTAAAATGCTGGTAATTTTCAACAGTCCATTTACTCCATATAAGTTAGCCCATCATTGCTAATTCAGATATGTTATCAGCAATTCCTGAACTTGTGGAATAGTTTGACAGTCTGTCAGCTAGGAATTTGCCAATAATAGTCTACACATGGGCAAAAAAGTTTGAATAACTTCAGCAGAAAACTGGAACTTTGTGACTACAACTAAAATAAATAGATCAGAAATAGCACAATGACGCTGTATGACTCTTACGAGAAAATTTGGTGGAGCTAGATGTACATTAACTACCAATTAAATATTACAATACCTCGGCGGTTATGATTGGGCCTAGATAATTTAGGCTGTAAAATATCTTCCCATGGTATCTGGACAAAGTCTTTCTTGATGTCTCTAATATGTTGTTGGTGTCTTCAAATCTATTTGGCGACGATTCTTCCAGACTGACCAACAAAGCATCAAACTGTGCAACAATGCAAAGTAATAAATATACATTCATAGAATAATATAATGCAAAGAGGAAAAGACAAGGTGTTCTAGGTGTGGCTACTCCAAATAATAGATATCTCTTATGAATGAGGCGAAACATGGTTAAGTTAAATCACCTCTGCATACAATGTCTGTAGCTTTGATTTCAGATCTTCAAAATCAATCAAGTAAGCATCATAGAATTTATTCACAATTGTTGCAGGAGGGGAAAAGCTCTCAAGTTCACTCCGATCTTGTATAATGTATACCTGGAATGGCATGTAAGACATGGATATTATTTATCACTGCGAAATGGGTTTTCCAAAGGCTCAATAAAGTTCAAAGTGAAAGAATTACTGGACGGTGAGATAACCTTGGCATCCAATGTAAGTTCAAGTTGAGCAATGTGCGCTTCACAATCTTGTATTGTGGAAGTGCCTGAAAAGAATGGAATCTTTATTGAGAAAAAAGTTCCCTCCTCCGCTCGTTTTTTATCGGAAATAGATAAAAGGTCGTAATGTAAAAGATAATGAGCATGGGAACAGCGCTATAAAATGCTGCATCTACTCAATCATCCTGAAGAAGGAAAATAATTTTGATTTCACAAATTGGTCCCAAGTCGCAAGTGCCTTCAAGTAGGATGAGTCGCAGGCAGAATAAGTCAAAATAAAAACAAACAAATGAACATGTAATGCACAAGTTGTATTACCAGTCATCAGTACGAAACAGAAAGCAATCATGCACAGGTTGTTAACTGCAATTTGTGCAGGGAAGTAGAGCACTGTTGGCACAAGAGTGATTATCACACTTGTGGAAGTGCAAGATGTTGTGATGCAGAAGACAAGAGCACCACACATGGTACATGACGGGTCATACAACAGGCTGATTTGAAGAACCAAATAATCTTCATTCACTGAAACTACTGACGAAATATAAATCAGCGAGGGTAGAAAGAAAGGAGCAGTCATGTGTAGAATTCTTGCCTTTGGTAGCAACAGGAGATGCTGTCATTCCAAATACAGCTGGCCTCCACTGAGAGCCAATGTAAAATTCCTTCAAACCCAAGAGAGATGCAAGGAATTAGTAAATTCAACATGTCAGACTACTAAGAAATACTTACTGCTCTCCTAATCAAACTCTCAAAAGGCTGCATGAAAATCAAGCCAAAACTTATGTACCGATGTTGTCAAAAGAAGAAAAATATCTTGACAGGCCTATTACCTTCATTACTCTTGTATATGGGTGGTTTCCGCAGGCACGATGGCATTCATCAAATATTAGTAAGCTCACTGCGCTCATTGTTACAAAAGCATGCCTGAGAGCATCCAAGAGTATCTGTGGCGTCATAACAGCAATCTGGAACGACACAAAAGAGATGCATTGTTCAGTAAAAAATCATGTTGCCAGATAGCAACGGGATGCATATGCTAAGCACAATACGGTAGGTAAAAATCATAGGAACAACTACGGTATCCACAAAACTGAACAAGAGAGCCACTGAAAGGAGAATATTATCTAGGTGTCCTGAGTCCTGACCCAGCGTTTTCACAGGCATGGTTCTTCAGAAAATAGCTCTAGTCGACAGCCCTCACACTAATGAGCAAAGAAACTATGGCATCATTCTACATAGTACGATTCAAAACAGCTGCCAGCCACAAACAACAGCGTTCGTTTGTTGTGAAGAAGTCATTAATTTGTCGAGCAGATGGTGGGCACGGTACATCCCGGCCGAACACTAATCGTCTGAAGCACGGCGCAGGCGCAGGATTAAAAAAAAAAAAACAGTTACCTCCTTGCTCCCGACTTGCTCCTTCCACTGCTCGGCGGTCCACTCGGCGACCCCGGACGCTCCGTAGCACTCGGTGGCGTCGAGGTCCGTGTACTCCCGAATCACCTCGAATTGCTACAGCGCGCGCGAGCGCAAACACACAGAGAGAAACAGCCACCTCAGAACGCGCGAAGGGAAAATTTCATCGAAATGATGCCGTCCAGGAACCCCGTGGCTTCCAGGGGGGCGCACCTGGTGTACGAGGTGCACGGTGGGGGCGAGGAACAGGACGATGCGGCGGGGCGCCTCCCCGGCCCGCACGCGGCGCACGTGCTCTCGCGCGAGCATGACGGCGACCATGGTCTTCCCGGAGCCGGTGTCGAGCACGGCGATGGTGTTCCCCCGCAGCGCGGCCTCGAACACCTCCACCTGGTACCTGCACCGGTACACGGAACCCATCAGCGCGCTCTCCATCTGCAGGCGCCAGAAACCCGCAGCGCGGAATAGCGAAATGGAGATTCAGGGATGTGGGGGGAGGGAGGGAATGGGAGTCCTCTGGCGACCTCCTCGGGTGGAGCTGCTTGTGGGGGCGGCGAGGCGGCGGCAGCGGCGGCGGCGGGGGGAGGGGGTCGTCGTCGTTGGCCGCCATCGGGATGGGGTTGGGTGCGGGTGAGTGGGCGAGGTGGGGGTGGGGAAGCGCATGTCTGTAGCCCAGCTGAGCATATAAATCGGCGGAGGGGAGAAGGCCAAGTGCGTGAGGAAGAACGTACTGTGGTTGTGGGTTGCGCTCGCTGCGTTCGTTGGCGGGGAGGAATGTTTTGGGGGAGGAACGAGGCAAAGCTGTTGTGCTGGAGGTTCCGGGGGATTCATCTGGGCGGCTGACTGGTGGGGTCATCCTTGTCAGAAAGCATGTGCTAGCAAATTCTTCAGCCCATCATGCCAATCGGATGAATGTCTGAAACTTTACTCTCTTTTTTTTTCTCTCTTTGCAGAAATGCATTTTGAATTTGAAGTTTGAACATAGATGCTTTATACCTTAATGTACTATTTTTTGCAGGAATCTCACATGTGATTGCAAGTGCTTCTTCGCCTGCGAGTGGGTCTTGCTCCGCAGCATCATGCCAATCGGATGTATGACTGGAGCCTTTGCTTTCTCTTTCTTATTTTCAGTTCGAAGAAATGCATTTTGAGCTTTAACATGTCATGTACACACCCTTTTCCAATTGATGCAGTCACTTGCATGTTCCTGAAAAAAAAATGAACATGGGAATATTCTAGATCAAAACGCACTAATTTCACATGAGCCTGTTTAATTTTCCGACAAGTTCATCAAAATCCTGGCGTCGCAAACAGGAAATTCAAACCAGTGCCAAAATGACTGCATTTTATCATGATTGAGCAGCCAAAACAGAAACACACAACTCAGGCAAGCTGAACAAGACCAATCTCTCTATATTAGTGTATGGAACCACACATACAACATATAGTCTGCCTATTGATCCTACATTATCTCCAATGTGTACAAAAGAATACCCGTGAATACCCAAGGCTCTGTGTCATCTATAATTTATGTGAAGAATTGGTAACGCCTCTACCCGGTGTAGGTGCAGCACCTCCAATATACAGCATGACAAACCATGCAAATCGGACACTGACCTCAGCATCGTCTCTGCATCGTGGAAGACTGGGTGCCCTCATCTTCTGTGTCATGGCTACCCAGGAGGAACCAATCAAGGTCCTGCCCTACTTCCGTAGCTGGGAGGACCGGCGCCGACCTGAGCTCAAGCTCCTCGTGGGCAATACATGCCAGTTGCCAGAGATCAGGGGAAGAATCAGGTGGGCAGCCAAGAGATGGACAAGACTGCTAATCTCGGGCCGCCTTGTTTTTCCAAGCAGAGATTGGCTTCGGAATGCTGTCAAAAAGAGGGAGGGTGAAACCGTCCGGTTTTAGGCTCCACTTGCTCGCTGACCATATGGAGGAGGAGCTGCTGTTGTTGCTCTCTGGCTCTTGGAACTCGGGCGTGCTCGACGATTTCTTCACGGTTTGAAGCCCGTCGTCGAACGAAGGCTCCATCATAGCAATAAGGTTCTGATGGCTCTTGTTCATGTCTGCTCGACTGCCTGCCTTTGGCCTCAACGCGAGCCCTTTCCCAGCCCTCGACAATAAAGCGCTGCCATTTTCCTCCCTAAGTAACAACTCCCCGTCAGCTTTCTGGTGCCGCCTTACTGGCCTTTCGCTGTCTCCATTCTCCTCGGACTCGCCATTCACAACAGAACCTATTGTTGGGCTTCTGGCATTCCTATGCTCAAACAGGAACTTGTTAGGATTTGGTGTCTCTGCAGACCATGGCCCGTCAACCAAGGAAACTGATTTGCCTTTCCCATACATCGACATCTCAGTTCCTTCGTGTGTTGAATCCCTCTTTGGAGGTGGTGTGAGACCATAGTACCCCTGCAAAAGGCTCATGGCTGGTGAAACTTTGTGTCTTGGTGTTCTCAAAACTGAATCCAGTAGATCTTCATGAAGGCGCCGTGGAGTACATTCCCTGAAACAATATTATATTGTTATACCTGGTAGCATATAAAGTAGAGACAGCAAAAGAAGTCTGATGGTGCAAAGAGAACCCATAGCAAGTAGCTAGTTTGTGAAGTGTTGTAGCATGCAAAAGGCAGAAGAAAATCATTTGCAATGCCAACTAGAACAGGATATTAGAATCTATAAGAGACCATGGATGAAACTCTAGTGGAGTTGAATTTACTAAAACCACTTCCTGCTCATAGAAAGTGTGTGCATTTTGTTGAATTTATTTTAGAAAGTGTCTACACACCTTAATCAGAAGGAGAAAAATATGTCCAGTAATGTACAAGATGATCGAGAGACTGAGACATGTTCACAAGTTCATCAAAAATGTGTTTTTTTTTTTCATTTCCCCCATCTTCAAGGCTATTCGTGTGTCAGCTTAACTTATGTTCAATATGGTCACTTGATGAACTATAGAACATGACAAGACAGGCAACAACTGCCCAAATATACATGGAAATCCCTTTGTGCAGTGAGAATTCAAAATTGCTAAGTTATGTAACGACCAAACTGATTAACTGCGCATCATAGAGACAAATTGGCTAGCCACAAATTTTGTACTCCAACTCCTCCCGTAACGACATACACCTTACGGAAGTGTGCATGCATTCGCTTCAAATAGGAATAAAATATACAAAATATAAAGTTGAGTTTTTTGTGAAGGAAAAGCTTTAGGCAGAATTGGTTCCATAAAAGAGACATGGTCCAGCTAAAAAGTAATAAACGCAGCAATATGAGGTACAATAAGATAACTTTGCGTAAGACTTCCATTCCAACTTATAACACTACAATTTCAAAAGATAACAGTAGTTCATAGCCAATCCAACTACCTTGACTAGAGCTGAAATCAAACCCAATGTGTTATTACCCATTTGATCCTTCTACATGTCTGAACAAACTCGTAAGGATGTAATCAATATGTACAACACTACATTCGCAGAAAAAAATGCACAACACGTTTTTAATAGCACTACAACATGTCAACTCACTAGTGGCATGGTTTAAGTAAGTAGAATGCTAACGCTTTTCCGGAAGAAGGAAAAAAATGTTAAAAAGCAAATGTAAAGTTAGCATTGTATGTAGTACCTGTCATCGCCGTCGTATGAACCGTTGTGCTGGAAAGGCGAGGGAGGATGCCTTCCAGGGAGCGGAATCCGCAGCGTCTTGTGGCCAAACATCTGGAGGTCAGTGGAGAGGCTATTCAGCCTCTTGATGTCGGCTACCTACACATCAGCAATTCAGCATGAGCAAATAATTCAAAACGTATTATCGCCGATATACAACAGGGAGGCTACCAAGAACAGGTAGAAGTTAAAGACCGTTGTTATTTTATATCCTCTCTGTCTCTGATATTCCAAATGTAATATAAAAACAGTAGGCCCTGGCGAGAAGATGAGTCCCGTTCGTGACATTACCTCGACGCCGTACTTGATGGCGACGCCGGCGAGGGTGTCGAACTTGCCGACCCGGTGCAGCATGTACTGGCCGCAGGAGGACATGGGCAGCGACGAGGCCGAGGACGGGGAGGTGGACTGCGACGGCGAGCCCGACCAGGGCTGGTCGGCGGCGGCTACGGCGGCCGCCGCCTCCTCGATCTCGCAGAGGCGGCGGCCCGCGCCGTCGAAGAAGCCATTTGCGCGCGGGTTTGCGGGCAAATGGGGGCGGCTCATGACATCCGGGGGCGCCGCGGGGGTGCGGATCTGGGCGCGCGCGGGCGGCCCGGATTCGCGGGGCGGGCGCCGCGGATTCGCCGTCGAGGGCGGCGGGTTCCGGTGGGCGCGTGGGTGGGGGGTAGATGGCGAGGGAATTGGCGAGCGGAGAGGGGAGAGAGAGAGAGGGAGGAGGAGGCCAGGTGGGGAGGGGAGCTCGCACCGCACGAGGTTATTTTGTTTGACGCGGCTTCGGCCTCGGGGAAGAAGGTTATTTGCGAAACGTGGCGCAAGGAAAACACTCATCGCTTCTTCTTCTCCACTTCGTCAGTTTTCAGCTAAAACGGAAACGTTTGACTGTTTGTTGTCGTCATAAATACTTCCAAACAGGATAATTCCGCGATTTATCGAATTGGAATACTTTTTTGAAAATAGAAATATCTTGTTTTCTTAATTTTCTAGGGAGATTTGTCACCACACTTGCCACTAGGAAGAAAGTTGACCACCTTAACATTTTTTTGAAGCCAATAAATGGAAATGCAAAAAAAAAACATGGTGAAGATGATTAGTGTTTGCTCGTTAGGGAACAAATGCAATTGCAAATCTGTTGTGGAGAATGGTAGAAGTGGAGGTGAAGAGAGAAGACAAACCGATTGAATCTATATGCCATCGAGTAAAACGGAACATGCAAGTACGAGTGGTTTGGGATGAAGGGGTGGTAGACTATGGTTGCTTATTGGCGGCCATCCACGTGATACGAAATGTGGGGTCACTTTGAGACAGCAAAATGATAAAATTAAAACCCTAGCCCTAAACCATTTCTTCCTTACCTTCGGCACTACCCCACACGAACCGAGGTCGAGCAAAGCACCTGGAACCGCCACTCGTGATCGGTGTAGCTCCCGCGCAGCCTCAACCATCCCTCGAAGCCCTCTCCTCCCCTTTCTTTGCTGGTGTCAACGGAACACGCACCCTCCGATCCCAAGTTTAGAGCTTGTTGTTGGCTCACTCTAGACTCATCGCCGCCTTCTCCGTCGGCTCCAACGAGGTTGGATGGCATGGCGTGGGAGAGGGAGTTGGGGGAGAGGTGCAGGGAAGACGGGCTAGGAAGGATAAGGTTGTGTCACTCTTGTGGGAGGGCATAAGGTCGCCTCCTTCGCAGGTGGGACTCACAACGTCACGCTCGTTTCGTGGTCACTCGCAAAGGAGCATCCTGGGCTCTAGTGAGTAACATGAAACCACTACACAACAAGGAGAGGAACAGAATTGTTTGATGAATAGGGTATTGGCCCTAGCAACTAGGTTGTAGCCTGAAGATGGAGGGTTTTTTTATGTCCAAGTATCAAGACAAGTATAGCATGCATCGATATCTTAATATTAACAAGCATAAGTGCATAACAAGACTATTATGCACATCCAAATTATGAAGCATAATGCAGTGTTTGCTTTTGATGCCGCTTTTGTTGTTAGATCACGGCATTATTGGTTCATTTCTGCCTAGCGATGGTGGAGGGGCTTTCTTGTTTGCCTCATTTTGGTGGTTGGGGCCTATCATTTCACAATATACACCGGCATGGTGTCTCCTCCTTTCTCGTTTCATGAATCCATCTTGATCATCTTTTATGCCTTGTGTTTAGGGTGATCATTGATGAAATGGTTGTTGATACGTCCAAAACGTATCTACTTTCCCGAACACTTTTGCTATTGTTTGACCTCTAATTTGTGTATTTTGGATGCAACTAACACGGACTAACGCTGTTTTCAGCAGAACTACTCTGGTGTCTCGTTTTTGTGCAGAAATCCAACTTTCGGGAAAAACCTCGGAATTTATGCAGAAGGCCCTATTTTCCCAGGAAACTAACGGAGCCAGAAGGGAACTTGAAGTGGAGGCCCGAGGGCCCCACACCACCAGGTGGCGCGGCCCAGGGGGGGCCCGCGCGGCTAGGTGGTGTGGCCCCCTCGGCCGGCCTCCGACGCCCTCCTTCGGACTACTTATTCGTTTCGACCTAAAAACACACGGAGAGAAGTCGAAGTCGCCAGAAACCCTCCAGAACGCCGCCACATCGCGAAACTCCGTCGCGGGAGCCAGAAGTCTCCGTTATGGCACTCCGCCGGGACGGGGAATTGGAGGAGATCATCACCGCCATCACCGCCAACGCCTCTACATCAACCAGCCATGTTTCCCCCATCCATGTGTGAGTAATTCCCCCGCTGTAGGTGAAGGGGATGGTAGGGATTGGATGAGATTGGTCATGTAATAGCATAAGATTGTTAGGGCATAGTGCCTAGTGTCCGTAGATGGTACTTTTATGATATTGTTGCAACTTGTTATGCTTAATGCTTGTCACTAGGGCCCGAGTGCCATGATCTCAGATCTGAACATGTTATTGCTTCATCAAGATATTCATTGTTTATGGTCTTACCTATAAGTTGTATACACATGTCGCTGTCCGGAACCAAAGGCCCCGAAGTGACAAGAATTGGGACAACCGGAGGGGATGGTAGCGATGTGAGGATCACATGTGTTCACGGAGTGTTAATGCTTTGCTCCGGTACTCTATTAAAAGGAGTACCTTAATATCCGATAGTTTCCCTTGAGGCCCGGCTGCCACCGGCTGGTAGGACAAAAGATGTTGTGCAAGTTTCTCATTGCGAGCACGTACGACTATAATTGGAACACATGCCTATTGATTGATTAGTACTTGGACACCGTTTTATTATTATCACGCAAATGCCCTGCTATGATTGTTACATGAGTTTCTCTCATCCATGCAACGCCCGTCATCCGTCCCCGTGCCTACGGTATTTTAATCCTGCTTGTTTACTATAATCACTACTGCTTGTCTTTGTTACTCTGCTGCCGTTATTTCACTACTGCTCTTGCTATAAAGCTGTTACTCTTGATAAACTCTTGCGAGCAAGTCCGTTTCCAGTGCAACTGAATTGACAACTCCGTTGTTAAGGCTTCCAAGTGTTCTTTGTCTCCCCTTATGTCGAATCAATAAATTGGGTAATACTTCCCTCGAAGACTGTTGCGATCCCCTATACTTGTGGGTCATCAAGACTATTTTATGGCGCCGTTGCCGGGGAGCATAGCTTTATTTGGAAGTTCACTTGGATTAATATTGTTCGCTGCAAATTCTCCATCATGGGTAAACCTCGCGATACTAAGATCGCCATATTACCATCCACTACAAGAAAAGGTACAATTCTGAATACCTCTGCTTGCTCTTGATTCACCATCCGTGATTGATAAACTTGTTTCACCGCCACATGCTTCGCATGCGGATACATCTGCTGAATCTGAACACTCTCATAATATTGATAATGTTTACTGCTGTGCTTGATGATAGTGGTTCATTGGGATCTTTTCTAGATGCTACAATTGCTAAATCTAGACAAATTGAAAATACTTGAAACTCCTAATGCTACTACACCTGTTAGTTCACCTGAACTTGAATACTCTAGTGATGATCTTGAGGAAGATTATGTGGAGCTCGATGATGATTTTATTGAAAAATGCAATGCTACTACTGATGCAAGAAAAATTAAAAAGTTGCTTGCAGAACACACTGTTAGATATAAACTGTCTCCCGATCCTAAATTTGCCACATCTCCTATAAATATTAGGGATAAAGATTATGATTTTTCTCTTGATCTATCTCATATAGCTATTGTTGAGAAAACACCCTTTTGTGGTACTGAAAAAGAAAGTGCTTGTTGAACACATGGCTGAGTTATCTACTGCGAGTAGCTTGTTTTCGATGATGTCAAGATGCGTACTTACTTTGTTGCTAAAATCTTTCCATTCTCATTAAAGGATGACGCTAAAACTTGGTATAATAATTTGCCACCAAATTCTATTAGAAGTCCGAAAGAATTGCTTGATGTTTTCTTCCGCAAATACTTTCCTGCTAGTGCTCAACATATTGCTTTGCGAGAGAATTTATAATTTTGAACGGGGAGATGAAGAGAAATTGCACGAGGCTTGGTCGAGATTTTGCTCTCTTATTAGAGCTCGGCACTGAGCATGATCCGGAAAAGCATGATTTACTTGATATATTTTATAGTGGACTAACCATTGAGTCTAGGGCATACCTGGATAGTTGTGCTGGTTGTGTTTTCAGGAAAAGAACTCCAGACGACGCTGAAGAATTATTGGCTAAAATAGGCCGGAATCATGATGATTGGACTACGCCTGAACCAACTCCAACGCCAATAGTGAAGAAGAGGGGTTTAATTAAATTGAATGATGAAGATATGAGGGAAGCCAAGAAGTCTCTCAAGGAGAAAGGTATTAAATCCGAAGATGTGAAGAATCTACCTCCTATAGAAGATATATGTGAGATAATTCCCCCTTCATCCATGATTGAGGTAAATTCCCTTCAACGCTTTACTAGGGAAGATATTCCGTATTCGAAACCTCCTGCACAATGCTTAGATGAGTTTGATAATTATATTGTTAAGCAAGAAAATTTTAATATGAGAGTAGAGAATCATTTAATGGAAAATTCTCAAGCTATTAGTCAATTGCATGATATTGTGGAGAGAACCTCCAATGATGTTAAGATGCTTGTCAAACATTTTCAAATGATTCAAACTCAAATTGATCAACTCACTAAAGTGCAAAATGACTTGTTAGGGAATAATTCTAAAGAGAAACATGCTTATGAAGTAACAACTAGAGGTGGTGTCTCTACCCGGGATCCTCTATATCCTGAAGGGCATCCCAAAAGAATTGAACAAGATTCTCAACGCATTGAACCTAGTGCTCATTCTAAGAAGAAAAAGAAAAAGAAACATAAAAATGTTGTAGAATCCTCTGAACCTGTTAATGATCCTAATAGTATTTCTATTTCTGATGCTGAAACTGAAAGTGGTAATGAACATGATAATGATAAGAATGATACTCCTGATAAAGAAGAGGTTGAAGAAGAACCTGAAAAGCATGCTAAAAATAAAAAGTATACTAAAGAAGATTTTATTGCTGAGAAACATGGTAATGAAAGAGAACCTTGGGTGCAAAAGTCAATGCCTTTTCCTGCTAAGAAACTAAAATCAAAGGAAGAAGAACACTATAATAAATTCTGTGATTGGATGAAACCTTTATTCTTGCAAATCCCTTTGGTGATGCTATTAAATTGCCTCCTTATTCAAAGTATATGAAAGATATTGTTACTAACAAAAGGAAAATCCCCAATGAGGAAATTTCCACTATGCTTGCTAATTACTCTTTCAATGGCAAAATTCCAAAGAAGTTGGGCGACCCAGGTATACCTACTATTCCTTGTTCTATTAAGAATAATTATGTTAAAACTGCTCTATGTGACTTGGGAGCCGGTGTTAGTGTTATGCCTTTTTCTCTTTATAAGAGACTTTACTTAGATAAGTTGATACCTACTGATATATCTTTGCAAATGGCTGATAAATCTACTGCTATTCCTGTTGGTATATGTGAGAATGTCCCTGTTCAAGTTACTACTAAGCTGCTTGATATTAACTGATTTTGTTGTATTGGAAATGCTCGAAGATGATAATATGTCTATTATTCTTGGGAGACCTTTTCTTAACACCGCAGGGGCTGTTATTGATTGCAATAAAGGAAAGGTTACTTTCAATGTTGATGATAGGGAACATACCGTTTATTTCCCCAAGAGGATTGAGAAAGCGTGCGGAGTTAATACTATCTCTCATGTGAGAACTATCAAAGTGGGATCCATCGATTGTCCTATATATGAGCATAAAGAAGAATATCAAACTCTTGTGATTGGATCCATATCAATACAATTCAAGGTAACATGATTGATTTGAGGTTTATTTCTTCATATGCTATGTAAAATTTATTTGGTGACAAGACTTGATCAACCTTGTTAACAAATACCTTTTATATGCATAGAGGAGGTAAACAACATCTCTTTCTTTCTCCACTTGCTTTAGTTGCTGTAGCACTTTTAATTTGCAAAGTTTCTTAGTTGATTTGAGATTTCAAAAAAATTTCCTGGCCGGTAATAATAAACCTAATACCCGAGAAAATGTGCATTTTTCAAAGTTTTCAAAAATTCGCGAAAATTATACCGTTGGTCCTATTTTTCGACGAGGCACCTGGGAACACCGAGAGGATGACTGTGGGGCACCGGAGGGCGCCACACCACGGCTGGCGCGGCCAAGGAGGTGGCCGCGCCACCATGTGGTGTGGGCTCCCCTCTGCCCCACTTTGCCATCTCTTCCTCCCGGCACCTTCTCTCTCCCGAAAAAACTCGTACCAAGTTCATCTCTCTCGCGTTTTTGCTCCGGAGCTCAGATTTCTCGATCTCTTTGCTCAGCCCAGATTTACGTCGAAATTTGGCACATTTGCTCTTCGGTATGTGACTCCTCCACCCATCCAAGTAGAATTTTGTTTGGTTGAGTATATCTTGAATATTTTGCTGCTGTAGGTAACATGTTTAGTGAGCTTGCATGCTTGTTCTAAGTGGTAGAAACTAGTTTTGATGCATGATTAGTACTCTAGCAAGTTCCTATAGTAGTTTCCCTCAATTTTATGTCACCAAATCAAGTTTTATATTGTTTGTTGGAAATTTCAGAAAATGAAGAAGTTCAAATTTGGAGAGTTGTTCAAGAAGGGGACAACCAGCACCGGGAGGCCTTCTAGGGCCGCCACCCGGATTAGGCAATCATACAATGAAGACATCCTTGCGCCTAGCTTCGCGCCTGAAGAGGACAACGGTCCTCCTAATGCTTCTACTTTTCCATGTTATGATTTTCTAAGGAATGCGAGGAATATTGGAGGATTTCTTCACCCTTGTCAACAGGGCGGGGTTAGCCACTTACGTTGGAGACGAAAGGGAGCAGTATTATATGCTCACAAAAATTTTCGTCGAGAGTTTCCGGTTTGACAATAAACAATATGAGCCAACGGTTGCATTCGGGATTTATGGTAATCCTGTTACTATGCAATTGACGGATTTTTGTCTTGCTTTGGATATTGACCACTGCAGGTACAGCAAGTAGGATTGATGACAACCCTCGGGACTTGTTGGAGCTCTACCGAGGGATCACAAATGACGACTGTCGCACCATTCAGCGGGGCAAGATAAGGAACATTCAACTCCCCGCCATTAAATATTTTGCATACTACATTGCTACTAGCATTCTTGGTAGGGAGAACACTAGTAATATTTCTAGCTACCATCTTGCTTTCCTGAACATTGCACTTACTGGTCAAACATCTTATCACCTTGGTGCTCTTATTGCTCGTCGCTTGTCTACCAGGGGACCTATTTTTGGAGGAACTATTGCACTGCGTGTTTTAACATATCTAGATCTTCCTATTGATCCTAATGATGTGCCATTGGCCCCTAGGAGACTTGATATTGCTGCCATGAAGAGTCATCATTTTGTTACCACTGAGTCTACTTTGGATAATATGGCCTATAGAATGTTGTTTGCTGACGGGGATGAGAAAGAAATCCCTCTTCCCCGGCCCAGGCTTGTTTGATATTGACAGGCAACCATGGTCGCGCACTAAGGAGGAGGTGGAAGAACATATGAAGATACAAGAGTTCCACCAGCAACATGACTCCGAGGACGTCGGAACCTCCTACGACCACACTGGCACATATCCGGGTGCTTCTTCTAGCACATACCCGGAATATGACCCATCTTCATATTACGGAGATACTACTTCATGGGATCGATGGGATTGAACTCCACTTAGGCCAAAAGCCTAAGCTTGGGGGGAGGTATACCGGCATCACTCATTCTTTGCATATTATGGTTGCTGGATACTTGCACATACTTGCTTTATTCGTTTGAGTGGTTTTCTAATGAGAGGAAGATGATATTTGGGGAAGTGCTGCCTGAAAACAGATTCTGGAACGTTACCGTAAAAATTCTCAAAAATAGCCAGAGCGTCATTTTGAGCTGCAAATTTTTGTGCAGGTTCCCCAGGTTGTTATCTAACTTTCATTAGTTGAACACTTTTTGAACTGAGCAACGTAAGATTTTTGTAAAAATCGATTTCTGTACTGCTGTCAGGTTTTGGCAGATTTCTGCCATCTCGCTTTTCTGTGTTTCTTTTAGTTTGCTATTTCTTGTTTTTGCTTTGTTTCTTTCCCAAACCACAAAAAGACCAAAAATATTTCTGTTGTTTCTCTTCACCATTTGTTTATCTTGGTTTCTTGCATTTGTTTCGCTTTATTTGCTATTGCTAGTTTGCTATAAGAAAACCCAAAAGATTTTGCTTTGTTTGTTTGTTTCCTTTTGTTCTTATTCTCAAATTTGAAAACACCAAAAATATTTGCTGTTCTTCTTTGGTTTGTAAAGTTCTTTATGAGTTCAATGGTCTTCGGTGGCTGGAGCGTGGTTTTCATTTCATATTATCCAAGCTACACAAGTGAAAAGGGCAATAATGACGATCTACGACAATCTGATTGTGGTAAGAGGCTGGTATGAACTCTATTTGTTTTCATTTCTGTACATATACTCATCCATGTGAGCATGCTTAGTTGGTTCATGTGAGGTATATGTTATTTGAGAAAGTCTAGTAGTTCATGATCTCTCATGATTAGTTCCAATCTATTAATATGAGTAGCATGTCATGGATGTTTGCTTGCATTGTTTTATTCATAAGTAAGTATGGCATTGTGGTATCCTCCTCTGAATAATTCATTTATATTGACTTGGCACATGCTCACGCATGCATATGACTGAACAAGAGTCAATTAAGCCTCAATGATTTACATTGCTTCGAGTTCTTGTATCACTTTTATGCCTCGGTTAATTTATTTTGCCGCAAGCATGATTATGACGATTCTTGCTCTCTTGATTTGTCGCTCCCTAGTCTTTTGCTAGCTTTCACTTGTACTGAGCGGGAACGCTGCTCGTGCTTCCAAATACATGAAAACCAAGTTATTCCGAGTGTCCACCATAAATACCTATGCATGGCATTTCAAACCATTCCAAGTAAATTCTCATGCGCTACCTTTAAAACCTTCAAAATGCTTCTTAATTTGTGTTAATGTTTCATAGCTCATGAGGAAGTATGTGGTGTTTAGCTTTCAACCTTGTCATTTACTTTTGACGGACTCTCATATGGAATAGTGGCACATCCGCTTATCCAATAATTTTGCAAAAAGAGCTGGCAATGGGATTCCCGGTCCCGAATTAATTAAACTTAAATAGACACTCCTCCATGGTTTGTGATTGTTGGACGGCACCCGAAGGATTCGGTTAGCCATGGCTTGTGTAAGCAAAGGTTGGGGGAGTGTCATCATCATAATAAAACTAAAATAAAAAGGCACTCCTTCATGGTATGAGATTGTTGGCAGGCACCGAGGATTCGGTTAGCCATGGTTTGTGCAAGAAAGGTTGGAAGGAGTGCCAAATAAATATGCAATAATTCATGGGAGCCGCTCTTGAAAGTCCGGTTGGCGAGGTAGTTAGTGTACCCATTATCATTCGTTGACAACAACAAACACCTCTCAAAATAATTTTACTCCTGATTTATAAAAATGAAAAGCTCTAGCGCATGTTAATCCCTGCTTCCCTCTGCGAAGGGTCAATCTTTTACTTTTATGTTGTGTCTCCATCCTTTCTTTGAGCACTTTCTTGAGAGCACAAGCTTGTCATTCTTAGTATAATATGCTTGTCTCAAAATATGATTGGTTGTGGTATAACTTTGATGCTTTTATCTTTGACAATCACTACTTCTAGTCTTTCTATGAACTCCGGAGGTGCCGGGCATTTATGTTTTGCCAATCAAATACGGGCAAGCGAGATACCACTTTATCATACTCTCTTATGAACATTGCAATCTTGCTTATGTACATGATTCTTGATGCTTATTATTAATTGTTGGTACCTCTCCATGATTGACATAGTTGTTAGATGATCTTATTTGCATGTGCCTCATTATGAGCTTGCTTAAGTATTAGCCATATCATGAGAATATATACATCATATGAGCAAATGTGTTCGTGAAAGTTCTTTTATCGCTCGGTTGTTAGCTGAATTGCTTGAGGACAAGCAATAAGCTAAGCTTGGGGGAGTTGATACGTCCAAAACGTATCTACTTTCCCGAACACTTTTGCTATTGTTTGACCTCTAATTTGTGTATTTTGGATGCAACTAACACGGACTAACGCTGTTTTCAGCGAAGCTGCTACGGTGTCTCGTTTTTGTGCAGAAATCCAACTTTCGGGAAAAACCTCGGAATTTATGCGAGAAGGCCCTATTTTCCCGGAAACTAACGGAGCCGGAAGGGAACTTGAAGTGGAGGCCCGAGGGCCCCACACCACCAGGTGGCGCGGCCCAGGGGGGCCCGCGCGGCCAGGTGGTGTGGCCCCCTCGGCCGGCCTCCGACGCCCTCCTTCGGACTACTTATTCGTTTCGACCTAAAAACACACGGAGAGAAGTCGAAGTCGCCAGAAACCCTCCAGAACGCCGCCACATCGCGAAACTCCGTCGCGGGAGCCGAAGTCTCCGTTCTGGCACTCCGCCGGGACGGGGAATTGGAGGAGATCATCACCGCCATCACCGCCAACGCCTCTACATCAACCAGCCATGTTTCCCCCATCCATGTGTGAGTAATTCCCCCGCTGTAGGTGAAGGGGATGGTAGGGATTGGATGAGATTGGTCATGTAATAGCATAAGATTGTTAGGGCATAGTGCCTAGTGTCCAGTAGATTGGTACTTTGATGATATTGTTGCAACTTGTTATGCTTAATGCTTGTCACTAGGGCCCGAGTGCCATGATCTCAGATCTGAACATGTTATTGCTTCATCAAGATATTCATTGTTTATGGTCTTACCTATAAGTTGTATACACATGTCGCTGTCCGGAACCAAAGGCCCCGAAGTGACAAGAATTGGGACAACCGGAGGGGATGGTAGCGATGTGAGGATCACATGTGTTCACGGAGTGTTAATGCTTTGCTCCGGTACTCTATTAAAAGGAGTACCTTAATATCCGATAGTTTCCCTTGAGGCCCGGCTGCCATCGGCTGGTAGGACAAAAGATGTTGTGCAAGTTTCTCATTGCGAGCACGTACGACTATAATTGGAACACATGCCTATTGATTGATTAGTACTTGGACACCGTTTTATTATTATCTGCAAATGCCCTGCTATGATTGTTACATGAGTTTCTCTCATCCATGCAACGCCCGTCATCCGTCCCCGTGCCTACAGTATTTTAATCCTGCTGTTTACTATAATCACTACTGCTGTCTTTGTTACTCTGCTGCCGTTATTTCACTACTGCTACTGGCTATAAAGCTGTTACTAATTGATAAACTCTTGCGAGCAAGTCTGTTTCCAGGTGCAACTGAATTGACAACTCCGTTGTTAAGGCTTCCAAGTGTTCTTTGTCTCCCCTTGTGTCGAATCAATAAATTGGGTAATACTTCCCTCGAAGACTGTTGCGATCCCCTATACTTGTGGGTCATCAGTTGTACAAGTGAATGCACTCTCTTCAAGTGCCTTATGCCTTCGTCCTCTAATTGAGGTGAACTCTAGGGTAACAACATTTTTTTCAAATATATATTTTCAACGCTTCAAAGGTTGTTTCTCTGTGTGTTTATTAAGTGGTGGGTTGTTAGAGTAGTTCACGATCGCAACATGTGAGGAGTGTTTTATCTATGCGACGATATTATTCAACTATTTGTGCATCATTTCTATCTAGACGTCTTGGACGCTAGGGTATTGTGTGTATCGCATTATACATAGACCGAGAGGATAATATTTGCTGATGTGACTATAAACACATACTAATTGTACTTGTTTCATTGTGATTTAGAAGAAATGAGCAACACAATCTTTATTAGCTGACTCGTATACAAAGAGTTGTTTTACTTGGTGCAGCACGAAAATATGAACTTCCATAGGGTGGTTAGGAGGATAGTTGTACCCCAAGCTCACCAGAGATCAAACTTCAGGTTTGACATCTATGTGTCTCGTAAAAAGCGGAATATTTATTTAGTGGGAAACGATGTACCCGTCGACAGCGAGGCGTCTGTGATGACTTCGTCAATTCGTCAATTTCAAGATCCAATCCACCAGCTCAGTCTTCCGGAGGTGCTCATAGGGATAGGGTGTGTGTGTGCGTTCATAGGAATGAATGTATGCGCGTGTATGTGAACGTCTGCGTTTCTACTATGTTTCTAAAAGAAAAATGTGAGCATTTTTTTTTAAAAAAAAAAGAGAGGCAGTGGTCCCTAGAAGGTGTGCAAAAGCTACATTGAACGAACGCTCCAGCACGGACGGGAGTCGTCCTTAGCCTTCCATCTCATCTACTCGTTGCCTTCCACTTGACTGTAAAACGCTAACAGCTTCTGCGTCTGCGCGTGCTCATTCCTTAGGTAGCGACCTCCCGTCGGCGCCGGCCGGTTGACGCGACAAGTGGTCGTCCCTAGACAACATATCACGCCATCACGGTCACGTCCTACACACGTCACATCACTGGATGTTATTTGTCGGCGTTGGCCCACCGGTTTCAGTACGCCTCACTAGCAGTACCTTTGAACATCTTGATTTCACGAAGACACACAAAAAAAGGACAGCTAGGAAACAAGAACCTGATCTGGTGGTTGACGGAGCGGATGCCTGCTAGTACCATCCATGCGTGGAGGCTTAGAGCCATATGCAAGTTACCCTCTGAAATAGTCATAGTAGTTTTTTGCTTGATTGTTGGAGAGAGGGGAAAGATTGGCATTGCGACATGGACATAGTTCAACATAATTGAATATATTGGCATCGAGCTGTATAAATATACATCAGTCTATATCTCCGATGACCGGTTTGAACGGTGACCTTAGTTACGCGATAACACACTCAAGTTTTCACCACGCTGCAAAAAATTGTTGCTTATATTTCACATACAAAATGGCCCTGTATGAAGGCCAAGTCTTCACTTCTACAGTTCTACTTGTTCTCGAAATAAGTTACTCTTATCTGCTTCTGATGTAGCAAGTCTTGACCTCAACCCAGAATGAGAAATGCTCACCCTTCAAGTTGGCAGATTTCTTCTCTGGCTTCAATTTCTCGCCCTTCAATTTTACAGCTTTCTATGTGAATGGCACTCCCATGTTGTCATCATCATATTGCAGGGTCATCTTTGAAACAAACCCCGTATTTGGAAAATGTGATGCCAGATGAAAGTCAAGTTTGCTCGAAAGGCAACTATGTACATTATCATCTGTAAACTGTACAACAGCATTTGTGATTGTCGACAGACCTGGTAACAAGTGCACAGAAATTCAATGTTCAGTCTCCTGCAGTATGAAGATGTTAACTAAGGGGTAATAAGTAGAAATGGCCTCTCAGGGCAGAGTAGGGCAAAGACATAACACGCGTAATGCAATAGAGCCCAATATCTATAGGTGTTGCGGTGGATCCAACTGTATTACTACTAAATTGCAGATATCATAATGAAGTCAAATAATGGATTCGCAAAGCTTATTAGTCACCTTTCACTGGTGAAACAAAATAAACTCATGAATTTTTTTTTTGTGTTCAGTGAATTTGAGTGGCAAAGGACATCAAGAATCAATCATGATAATAACACCATCAGTTAGAAACTGGCATGAGAGAGACAGGGAGAGAGAGACACAGACAGACAGACTCGGTCATTTGATAGACCAATGCTCGTGCATGAAAATGAGCTGGATGTATATACATATTCAAGTGCAAAAGACAACCTACACCTGTCCGTGTCCCCCCAGCTCAGGGACAGGATGCGCCTCTTGATGAGGATCTCAACCATGAAGGACACAAAGTCCATAGGTCCCATAGCATGCCCTTCGAGATACCTTCTACATATTCTGAGTAAAACCACCTATTGAGGTGACAATGTAGGGCAAAAGAGTCCAGCTGATGGTACTGGATCCATCACATCACCAGGAGTGAGTCCCTGTACTGGAGGTCTGATAGATTGATAGGTTAAGTGATCCTGTACAGAGGACCTCCCAGGAGGTCCTTTGGGAGGGTCATCTCCGTCAGATGGCTAAAGACTCGATGCTTGCAAACCCATGCCTCTGGGGACACAGCAGCTCTTGTACTGATGGCGGTGTTAAGTAGTTCGTCGAACAAGCCCCAACCAGGCATATTGTATGCATTGCTTCGGCAGCTGCTTATAAGCATAATGGGCTAGCAAGGTTTCTATTCCGTGAATGGCACAGGGAAAGCACCTAAAGGGCTCGCTACTGACAATGTAACATGGAGCTCATGCAACAATCCGCAACATCAGTCTGCCAGCAAATCTCTATCAACATAAGGATCAAGCATCATCGGAATCTCAGGTAAGAAATGAAGTAAAACTCAAAAAAGGACAAGCATAAATTCCAAGCAGAATACAGTACAACAATCATGTTTTCCTGAGTTATCTATCAATCTAACATGCTCAGACAAACCTAGAATAAACCAAATACTTCTTTCTCAAAACAAGTGGAAACAACCCAACATAACTTTGATTAAAAGTAAGCTTCGGTAGAAATTCACCTAGAAAACCATTTATGTGTTTCAAATTTGGCCTTGTGTTTTAACCTATGAGAGCACTATCTGTCTTGACAAAAGATGTTCAGCTGATGAAATTTTGTCCAATTTAATGCTAATTGGTTGGTACAGGGACTACAATATTACATGCATTAAGAATGAGTAATTCTACACATAAATTATCAACAAGAACCACTTCTGCATGAACAAACAACAATATTGACCAAATGCAACAAGAAACAACAGTAAAGGGCATGATGGTTATCATTTATCAATACTTCAGAACAGTGACAGCTTGGATAGTAAGTAAGCCACGATAAGATGAAATGCAGTACCTTCAACTGCAGCTCTTTAAGTCAACCTAGTCAGGAAGACTCAGCCGCCTAAAGAATTCAAAAAGATGGAGATTTGATGTCCAGTAAAAGAAAGCTATCACAGGACCATCTCTGATGAACTGCAAATTGCACATTGAACTCTGTTTAAAAAATGTAATGAATATAAAAACAAAGATATGCTTTATATATATAATTTTACCTTTCCATCTAGTATCAAAAGCTCGCCATCAACCCACCGAGGATTTTGGAAACCAGCATCTGCAATTCTCCTTTGCCCCTTATACCTAGCAACCTGTATTATATTGTAATGTATGACAAGCAGTTTCATAGTGAAAAGATAAAATCACTAATCTTCTCAGAGAAAATACCACTCCGAGTTCTCTAGGGATGATTCCCTTATGAGGGAGCAGATAGTGTTTGCCAACTTTGGCACGGAAGACAACCTGCAATGGAAATAACATTGATAGAATTAAATTACTAATTGTCAATGCAAAAATATCTACACAAATTCAACTTATGAGCTGGCACAGGTTAATTTTACTCAAAAAGAAAAATAAATAAACAACTGCAACCTCTATGTTGTTGCTATACAAACCAACACGTAATTTAATTTTTTGTATGTGTGGCATTAGTCAATTTATTTTATAATAGTGCGTGAACCAGACGAATAATGCACAAGTATTTCGACAGCGTCAAATATTCGTATTGTACTAAATAGTGATCTCCAATATCAGAATAATCTGAGCAAGGATGTCATAATAAGAAATTAAGGCATCTTAATCAGCTCTAGTAATCAAAGCTGTCAGTTACTACATGATCACATAAAGAAGAGAGGGGTACCACAATGCAACTAAGAAACAGAGTAAGGGCATTCAACTTAAAGGATTTAGAATAAGGATGTGATCTACGGATATTGAGTGTGTCACCCCTAATGTTATGTAAAATGCAAGGTATTTCAGAAGACTATTCAAAAACGTGCAATGCATGATATGATAAACACACTTCTTACCTTAGAGAAAGAGTAAGTGCAAAGTTAACATCAAAGTACCCAAAAATGGTGCATTTCAGCTGCAAACAGGAAAGGCATAAACCAAAGCATAATACCTGACCCGCTGGTACAAGATTGTCCCCAGTCAATTTGACAGCTTCGACGTACTCGTAAAATTTAAGATCCACATGCTCCTCAGGTGAATCATCCTCCTGCCATTGACCGAATTTCCGTTGTAAACTAAGGACTTCTGAGTCGAATCCAGATGCAGTCTCATATAAGCCTGCCAAGAAGTTTTTTTAGAGCTAATACCAGCAAAGGGAGACGACAGATAAAAAAATTTGAATGGTAGATGACAGATAATGATATCATGAAAAGCTCAAGTGGGAGGTATGAATAGAGAAATACCACTAAGAGGATCGGAAGAGATAGGCATCTGAATACGGCTGAAGTGGGTAACTCCATATAGTTTTGGCTGAACATTGTTATTGTGTTGCTTAAGACCAAGTTGCAATATCTGCAGCAGATAAATTGAGATGAAAAACTCTTCTTTCTTTATGTGACTCTACAATGCTATTTCAAAACACATGCCCCTTTGTTTTATCTTATATACGTGGGAAAATCGAAAAAGCAATACGAAGGGGATTCAAGCTATGTTCATGCCGAAAGGAAATTAATACAGATAGCTTTTTGACATCCAAAAGACAACTCAAAAACAGATGTTAGACTAGTTTGCTGAAGTTTTTGGACAGATCAATGCAGTCTATCAGCAAGACAAAATGTGGTGCAGTTTACAGAAAAAAAATTCACAAAATTTGCTGACAGTTTATAAAAAGTTTAGTTTGATGTTGTACCGGTTTGTGCATACTGGCAACATTCAGAGAGAAACATAAATAGCATTGGAAGCCCAGAGTAAATAATAGGTTGTTTGTTTACTTTAGCAGTAAGCCATGAGATCAAAGCTATTGCAGAACAGCACAGTATCAATTACCGGTAGTTTCCTGTTGCCCCCAGCCAACTTTACACGATCAAACTTTAGATCACCATCCTGTTCAATGGTACGGAAGCCAACTCGCTTCTTCGGAATCTGCTGAGCCCTTTCTGCATCTGGCTTTTTACTCGACTGTTCAGTATAGAAGGAGAATGAAAAGCGGTCTCTCTTGTCTAATTTAGCAGGCATACGTTCAAAGGTTTTAGGTGATGACTGAGAAGCAAATTCCTTGCCGTTCTCAATTTCAATTCCTATTGATAGTAGGGCTTCAATATCACTTTCCTCGCCAGACTCATTATTATTCTCTTCTGCTGAAATTATTTCTGCTTCTTCATTGTTATCTTCATCACCAATATCTTGTGAAGATTCATTTTCGATCTCAGCATCATCATTTTCATCATCTTCCTCTGACATCTGGTCAAAGATTTTAATTATATAGTCTTGGTTGATATTTTCCATAGGTGCCACTTTCAATATTTTGATCCTGGGAACTGGAGGTGAATCGTTTGACAAATTCTTCAAACCAGCTGGCCCAGCAGCAACGTCACTGTCATCACTACTTTGATCATCCATATTTATGCCTTCGTCGTGTTCCTCATGCTTAGCCCCTAAGGAACTACTAGAAATGTTCATACTGTTGATGTCTATCTTTCCACTCAACATACTTGGCAACTGGTCTGAATCACTGGCATCTGGTTTCAGATGCACTGCCTGGAAACAAGAGCCACATTCTGTCAGAAGATGTACATGACTAAAAAGCTTCAAGTTCGCAAATCGCGAGATAGCAATGACTGTAAGCCGTAACCTAGTATGGAGCTCTTGCAAGCTTAGGTTTTGTACTGAAAGTCTGACACTAGGTCAGATCAGGTATAGCAATCATGTCATAGTACAGGACTGCTACACTTGCCAGATGCCATATACCAGAGCTCAACGTCAACATGTATGGACTAGTCAAAACTTTGCTTATTTGTGGCCATGAGTAAACTAAGGCAGCTACGCTCGGAAGGCCGTTAACTGAAATCTTATGAATAAAGGATGCATATAACAAGATTTTCAGACACAACGGTAACTGTGGAAGTCAGGACATGGTACTTCATGTGCATTAGGAATGTCGGGGACCAGTACCTAGGTCCACCTACAACTACATAACTCAGAAGAAAGTACATATTAAAAATGTAAGTGCTTATCAGTATGGCATATCCAGCTGGCATCATCATATCCTATAATGCTATCGTCATATCAGAGGAAATAAGGGGTGTAACGTGATTTTACGAGCATGTGCCAACAACGTAACCTGACATTCTACTTGTGCAATTTGTGACAGGCGGGAATGACCATTTTTAGTTATGCACGTACCTGCAGGTTGTATCCTCCATTTGCCTCTGCAAAATAAATTTCGAATATAGGGAAACCATGACCATCTGAACCCAGCTGCCTGAGAGAGAGAGAGAGAGAGAGAGAGAGAGAGAGAGAGCGAGAGAGAGAGTTAAAACAGTCAATACTTTCAGCAAATAAAACAAATGTTCGACACAATTCATGCAACGGAAAGCCCATCGCAAGATGATTTGATTAAAATTAGTAATTTTGGAGAACTTAGTATTGAGCAACTAAATGAAAGGTTTAAACAACTAAATGAAAGGTTTAAACAACTAAACGTAAGCTCAAAGTTATGAAGGCGCACATGTATATAGGCATCAAGACAATCGACGTAACTAGAGGAAGGGAATTCATCTGTACCATAATAATATGGACACGCGGGTACTGGAGAAATGTAGCATGAGAGCTAGGTGGCACCCTCCCACACCTTGCCTGCCTAGTCAATTTATCCTGCCTAGGCAGACACCTAGCTCAGAGCCCCAAACTAATTTGTAATAATTAGGCACTAGTAGTTTGGGCTCCCACAGCACCTGACTAGCGCATACTACCTTGGAAAATACTGCTGATGTGATATGATTTGATGCAGGACATGTGCAGTTTTAATATTACCATTGAAGCAGCCTTCACATATGACTATAGTGGTTGAGAGGAAACAATTCTTTCTACAGCCTTCATACATAGCTCATATATCATTGTTATGAATCTATAATCCAAACAGAAGCTGGTAGCTCTTTCATATGATAACTGATCAAATAACAAAGTCGCTCCTACGAATCCAAGTTCCATTTCATCAATGGAAAATCATGATTTGACCCAGTTTCTTCACATTTCACGGTAAGCTTCAATAACTGATGTCATTGCCATGTTCTCTAATCTCTATGACCTCAACATCTTAACATGTTAACTTGACCACAAACAAGCAACTCCCACACCCCTTATTTGAATTAATTCTAGTAGTTACTCTCAGGTACCAAAACACAGCTAAGATGCACCCATTTCCATAATAGAAGGCATAGCTTCCTTCAGAATGAACACCCTGCAGTAGCTAACCCAACCATATCATAGGAATTGTCTTTTCTATCTCTTCCCCAAAACAGGGCTGATAAAACTAAGAACTCAAGTCACGCATAAACATAAAGCATGGAGAAAGCACACGAATAAGACTTATTCAAGAAAAAGCACATAGCCCTTAATAGAGCTAAAGAAAAACTTTGCAGTTATTTACATGCCAAACATAATCATGAAACAATAAATGATCTGCAAAAGTAATACCTGATATCGTAACTTTTTGCAACGTAACGTCCATGTTCAGCGCTTATACGAATTATAAGACCATATGGATCAGACAAACTTCCGGAAATTCCAGACCACCATCCCAACTGTGAATGCTCTAAAGGATCAGGTAATGGCATTCTTTTGCACGGATGAAAAGAAACAAAAAAGTAGAAAGGATATTCATAAATGAGAGTACAGTAGATAATAAAAACTAAGAAATGCTACTTCATATACAAAGTCTATTGTTTCTATGCACGAGTATTCCAATTTCCACAACAAGATATTCAGGTCTAAATGGCAGTGGCTTGTTGGATGACCTTATCCTGCATGAACTTAAAGCTGCTAGCTTACAGTTAAAAGGACATAATGGTCATTGAAAAGCAGTGCTAACAGTGGAATTAACTAGGCAAGCGGCAGGCCACATGTGGGATCAGTAACTAAGACGGATAGCATGATTACCATCTTTTAATTCCTCTGCTCAAGAGAACGTCGTGCTTTGTGCATGGTCTAGGCAACTGTCAGACATATGGCATGCATCTCTACCCGATGGGTCTGTGCTGTCATTCCGTACCTCTTCAACTTAACTCGAACTAAATCAAGTAATCAACCAGGATTCATGTACCATTTTCCTTCAATGTAATGGCTTAATCCAGACATTAACTTAAAAGGTATGTTCCTTTCCGTTAGAAAAAAGGTCCGTTCTCTGAAGTACTTAAATTATGTGTGGTACTACATATTACATATTTCACAGTTGCAAACTGTAACAGATAGTTGAGCCTTTGTGTTACTAACCAGTCCGGCACCAGCGTGGTCTCTAATATGAGCTGCATCCATATAACGCTCCTCTTCTACGGCCCTCTGTGAGAGTAAAAACATTAGATAAACAGTGGTCAATCATCAAATTAACATTGAACTATCAATCTTGTCAATCTACTCCTGGCATGAATCGAATCAGTGACTCTACATGAGAAAATTTAGAGTAATCCCTCTTAACTACAGCATAGTTTGGAAACAGGACAGGTCGATGGCTTGGTCAGGCTCCGGTCCCTGATTGGAAGGCTGGACCAGAGTTAATACTTTTGGAATTGAAGATATGTACAAAACACAGCAGGCAGGTGTACAATTGCTCCATTGCAGGCTGTGGGCTCAAATCCCAATCACTTGTATTTCGTTTCATCGTCCAAGAATTATTCCTCCAAGCAGACGCAAGTCCGGGATCTCTAGACTTGTGTGAAAGAACTCCTGTTCAACCGTGTCACCCCAGGTTCACAGCGGCACAACAAACGTTATCCAATTAAACAGCCAGTCATGTACTCGTGTCCAGTTTCAACAGGGTGTACTGTAAGTCGGTCACTTGTCATAGGTGGCATTTAGACTGACATGGTATAATGTTGCTGATTAAGATAGGGAATGTAAATACATTAGGTGAGAGAAATTTTTGTTGAAAGTAGATCTTGAAGGCCCCATAAATTGGGTTAACCCAGTTTAGATAATTTATTGCTATTGTTTCCGTCCAAATCAGTGAACACACCATACATTAATCCCCTTGTAGCACAGGAAGACACTACTTTGCAAGTCGGGGGGCAGGCAATTAACTGGGATATTGTGGAGTAGAGGGGCACAACGTGACAAGCAAAGTAAAATGATCGGAGGTGCATTTACTATTAGTTAACTATACAAAGATAAAAGAATAGATATTTCTAATTTCTTACATGTAAGTCAGATATTGCTCTGCCAACAGTATCATTTCTTGATGTAGAAATAATGGCCAACTTCAGTTTGTGAGCACTCCTATAGTCTTCTCTATACACAGCAGTCCGGAGTTGTAGCTGAAATGCAATATACAGCCATCAGGAAATTTGCAATTTCATACACAGGTTAAGAGGGAAAAAAATTGGAGGAAAACACATATACAGATGGTATATCAGCCATGCGTGAATATTAGAGTTGTTCTCTTTTTTTAAGTCCTATCCAGATATGACCGAAACAGCATGCTCAATAGTTCCAAACAATTCTGGGTATATTAAAATAAGCACATTCAATTGCTAACATTTAAAAAAAAAGTCCAAGCATCACTCAAAATGGTAGATGAGCTCATGACTCTTCTTAATGTTGCCACGAAGTCCCAGACAGAAAAAATGTTGCCACGAACTATGGACCTTCAATAATATAGTAGCTGGAGTACCATGAATCTCAGTAGTGTCAAACTGTAAATCGCATGTGATCATCATTTCGATGGTGAGTCCTGTAATTCCAGCTCTACATTAAGAGCACAGGTGTTCTACCAGTCTAAACCATGTGATGATGTCAGGAAGGTAGTCAAACTGTAGCTCGTATATGATCGGCGCTTCTACGGTGACTCTTGTGATACCAGCTCTACATCAAAAGTGTAGGTGTTCTGCCAGTCTAAACCATGCATGCTTCGTGAACCTACCAGATCATTGTGCCTATTAACAAAAGGGTATTTGAGCTTAAGAATAGCAAATCTTAAGTACAAACATTGACACTGTTTTCCAACGTGTTATTGGCGTGGTAACAGACAGCACAGGGAAAAGGTGGTTATGACATTAAGCCCAAGATATAGCCTACAATCACTAGGTCTAACACAACATTAGTAGTTCCGACACATGAAAAGAACCACAGGGACTAATCCACATTCCTAGTAGACGAAAATTGCTTAACGCCAATTATGCCAGGCTTGGCCTCAATAATGTCCAGTCCCTAAGTGTAGGCTTCCTTGGGATAGTAAATTAACATCAGTTAAGCTTATAGAGTATTTCTTCAAACTTGTGCCACACAAGCTGCGCCTCATAACACACAAACTAAATCACAAAAGACAAGGGATCACGCAAATCATATACATGAAGTCATGGTTTTAAAGGCGTCGCTTAGGCGTCTAGGCCCCCCCCCCTCCGCTTTAAGACGCCTTAACACCTTTAAAACCATGAAGTTATACAATGTTGCACCCGTTTTGTGTTGAGGTATCATAATCACGCCCCTGTTTTCCACAACCTAACTTGTTTGTGTTGCTAGTTTGTACTATTACTATAAGGCAGGTGTAGACAGTTTGGTAGAAGAAAATGGAGATGTGGAATTTAGGCATCGCCAGCAGAGTCATTTATTATACTGCTAAAGTACTAAATGCTCCAAGTTCGTAAACAGTAGTAACAAAAACCATCATCGGGGTGCATTCCGTGCAACCAAATTCATATTCATAGATAATCAGAATGCGAAAAACGAACCTGCAGTTCATCAACAAGGCCCTCGCTCTCCTCAATAAGAGCAAAGTGCTGCTTCCACCTCTCCCAGCTCCACTTCCCCTCTCCGTCCTCCACCTCCCTGCCCTCGCCGTCTTCCTCCACCTTCTCCTCCGGTTGGCGAGAGCTCTCCGCCCTCTTCCCCGGGCCGGCCTCCTTCGAGGCGGGCGTCGAGGGCCAGCGGCTGCCGACGTACTCGCTCCACCGCCGCACGGCTCCCTGGAAGGCGCCGTGGAAGAGCGCGTCCCAGCCCCGGCGGCGCTCGCCGCCGGAGTCGGCGCCGGGGCTGCGCGCGCCGCAGCGGAACACGGAGGCCGCGTCGAGAGCGCGGCGCGTCGGCGTCGGCGCGGCGCCCGCCAGGCGGCGGACGCGGAGGCGGCGCGCGGCGAGGAATCGGCTAGGGTTCGGGTCCAGCTGCGGCGAGGACGAGGAGGGCCCCGTGGCGGGTAGCGGCGCGCGAGGCGCGGTGTGGACGGACGCCATGGAGGCGGCACGGCGACGGCGAGGGCGACGGAGGTGGAGGCCACGCGACGCGAGGAAGCGGAAGAAAAGCGTGGCCCGTGCGCTCGCGCCTCGTGGTGGCCTGGCGTTGTCTCCTTTCCTGTGGATTAGGACGACGAGTAGGGGGCCGTAACTGATAAGACTTTCGCGGGGAGCAGACGAACCTCGTGCTCGTGGGGGAGAACATGACGGGTGGGCCCCCGGCGAGGGGAACTTATTTGTGGGCCCCGCGCGCTCGTGGTTGGCTCCAAGCATTTGTGGAGATGATTTTTTTGTCCAAAAAGAACAAAGGCGGCTATACCTTGCTTGGGTCCTCGGAAATTACTGTGCAAAAAAGATGGACGATAATTTGTGGGTCTGCTACCGTGCTAGCCTCACCGACGTGTCTAACTAACATCTGTCCAGGGCACACCGTATGCACTATGCAGATGTATGTATTATCCTATTGTATATTAGCTGTATTTTTTCTGGTACGTGCCACGTGGGTCCGTTCATTAACGAAGTCTCACTTTCGCAAAAAAAAAAAAAGTCTCACCACCATTGAATTCCTGCAATGGATTACTCAGGCTATGGCCGGCGCAACCGTACTTTGGCCGTACGAAGGATCGTCGCTTTAAAAATGGAGGCGGTTAACTTCCAGTCATGTGCGTCATAAAATCAAACTTCGAATTTGATTTTAAAACGATTTCGTAAATAATCCAGAGATAGTTCGTATAAAATTTGGAAAAAATGTAAATATAAAACATAAAACTAGCTAGTGGTGGCCACATCCGAGGTCTAGGCGTCGGTACATCGCCGCGGCGTAGTCATCCTTGTTGTTGAAGGGCTCCAGCTTCGGCGGCGCGTGGCCGATGCAGTCTTGGCCGGCATCGCCGCGCTTGCTTATGCATGCGGAATACAGTCATAAATTTTGTAGTTTATTGTGTTAATTTTTTTATTTTACATATTCATTACTAATACTTGCAAAAGTGCACAAGTTTTATTTCGCACTTTTAGGAAATATACAAATATGGAAGGAAATCACTCATTCCGGTGAAATTGAAGTTTTCTAGAATATGTCCTTGCATAACTGTTTTCGAAGATTGCTATGTTAGCCCTGAAGACGCCGTTAAACGGAAAAAAAATTCAAACATGAAAGTTGTTGGAAATTTGTAGCTAATAATTTTTTATATAATCGAACTCCGTACGCGCCATTTGAACCCAATTACTTCACAATATACATGAGCAGTTTCGAGACTCCAAAAGTTTGTGATGTGATTGACTCAAACTCCTTCCATATTTAAGGATTTCGGCCAAGCCACGATTTCATGGGATAATAAAGGGCATAGGTGAGTCCTAGGAAGGTTCTAGAGGTGTCCAAGAGCTATTGGATCAAAGGGACATGCATCAAGTGGCCTAAATTGCATCTCCACCACTACATATTGAGAGGAAACTCAACTTTTGGAGGCGAAGGGGCCAAGGGCCACCGCCCCCAAGGGAAACCGCTACCCATAGGAAGTCGGTGGCGGCAGAAGGCACCTCTCCATCACCATCTACATCACCTCAAACGGGTCGATTACTCGGGGCGTTCTGTCATTGTTGTGGGTCCTTCGCTTTCATTACATCAATGTGGATTACCTCTAGATAGCAATAAAGCTTTTTCAGCTATTTGTAATTCGCGATTTAATCACGAAACGCGCTACTTCTAATGTAAGGATTGCTAAAAGGAAAATTTGGGAAAAGGAACCCATTGTATGGGAAATACTTCAAGAAGTTATGCGAGGACATCCTGTACTGTTAAATAGAGCACCTAGCATGCATAGATTAGGCTATACTATTCTTTTCTATGTATTAGATTATTCGTCCGAGCCATATCAAATTGAAAATATCTGAAATCCAATTCCATTATAGAAATTGGAATCAAATCCATTCTATATAGAAAAATGCATTTGCTAATTAGAGAAATAAAAAAAGTTCAATAAATTCTATAATTTTATTTAAAGATATCCTCTACTTAAGCATATCAAGCTAACTTTATCTGTAAGAAGTTTTAGTATTTTTTTATAAGTATTATTAAGTATAAGTCGAACTTTAAATTTCGAACTAGTTAATAGCTAAGATTAATAAATAAGATCTGAGATTTTACGGATTTCCTATGCGGATCAAATAACGTCTTATAATAAGAAGAAATATTTCTCGGTATCAATCCCTTTGCCCCTCATTCTTTGAGAATCAGAAGGATCCTTTTCGAGTTTCCATTTCTTCATTTGGAATCTGGGCTCTTCTATCTTCGACTTATTTTTTTTTTTGCTTTACTCTTTATTTATTTCATTTCGATTTTTCCCTCTTCCTCTATCCTCTAGGTACAGCGTTTGCATCAATAGAGAACCTTTTCCTCTGTATGAATCTATATTATTCCATTCCAATTTCTTTCCGACACTTCCCAAGAAAAATCCCGAATTGGATCCAAAATTGACGGGTTAATGTGAGCTTATCCATGCGGTTAGGCTGTTATCACCAGAATTTGACCGAGTCAGAGGTGGGCCGCGATCAAGATGGATTTGAAGAATATACATGGGAGAAATACGTGAATCGGCATGTTATGCAAAGTTTGGGCTAGTTGGCCCGTGTATATGTAATATAGTAGGATACGTGTCGTTTAGGTAGAGTTTGTCTCGTACACGGTGGGGATTATTCCCACGTTAGAAAGTCCCCTGGACTATAAATATGTATCTAGGGTTTATGAAATAAACAACAACCAACGTTCAACACAATCAATCTCGGCGCATCGCCAACTCCTTCGTCTCGAGGGTTTCTCCTGGTAAGCACCATGCTGCCTAGATCGCATCTTGCGATCTAGGCAGCATAAGCTTTATTTACGTTGTTCATGCGTTGCTCGTGCCGAAGCCTTTTTGATGGCGAGCAGCGTAGTTATCTTAGATGTTTAGGGTTAGCATTGTTCTTCGTATCATATGCTCGTCGTAGTGCAACCCTTATACATCTAGCCGCCCTTACACCTATCTTAGGTGTAGGGGCGGCACCCGCTTGATCATTATTTAGTAGATCCGATCCGTTACAGTTGCTCCTTGTTCTTCAAGGATTAGTTTAATATCCACAATAGTTAGGCCTTACAAAGGGTTGGAGGATCCAGCGGCGTGTAGGGTGTAGTTTGCTAGCCCTAGACAGGATGTTCCGGGGATCAACCTCGTGTTGGTTTTTAGGCCCTGTCTAGGATCGGCTTACGATCACCGTCACGCGAGCGCGAGGCCCAATCGTGAGTAGGATGATCCGATTATGCGGTGAAAACCCTAAATCGTCGTAGATCGCTTTAGCTTTATCTTGATCAAGCAGGACCACCATATATTCGTACACCTCGTACGAATCATGGGTGGATCGGCTCTTTGAGCCGATTCACAGACAACCTCGAGAGCCGATCGAGGCTCGTATTTAACGTTTACGTGTATGCCATGCAGGAAACTAAGCGAGGCATCATCCAACACCTTCCCGACTGGTATAGATCAGGTGGCACGCCCTTGCGACAAGCATCGGACGTGTGACCGGAAGGCTTTGCGGGCCGTCGCTCCGAGGGACCAGGGCCGGCCGCAGCCCTAGTTGTTCCCGGCTCTACGGTGTTGCCGGTCGCTGCCCGCCGGTGGGTTTCGACCGCAACACATTTCGGCACGCACGGTGGGACACTCCTTCGACATCCACCGCATCGCCATCTACATCCGAGATGGCGGAAAGCACTCCGGTCAAGTACGAGGATCGCGACCGACAAGCTCAAGAAGAAGCATGACGAGATCAAGGCGGTCCTCGAAGCCGACCTCATCGGCTCTTTCCACGGAACCCGCTCCCATGGCATCGAGTGGAAGGGTTCTCACCGAAGGCGCGCTCGATGGAGTGGACATGTCCGCCCGTCGAAGAACGCACCTGAGTCGCTGCGTCGAGAGATCAACTTCATGGTGGCTCATTCTGCTGCACCGCCACTCGAGAGCCCGGTGAACACTTTGGAGCGTGTCGCTCGCGCGTGATCCAGGAAATCATGAGCCATCGGTATTCTCCGTCGGGACCAGCTCTGGGGACTTACAAAGGAGAGATGCCACTCCGGTCTCGGTCCACCGCCTGCCGTTCGCGTTGGCAGCACTCGAAGTGCCGAACTCATCGGCATACGTCGTCTACAAGATTGGTGGTGATCCTAGTGACTACCAATCCCTACCCGAGGCGCCCAAGGAGATCCCGCACGGTACACGTGCGCATACGTGCCGACTGCAGTACTGGGCACTCTCGAACCGTGCACAGCAAGCGAGGGCCTCCGGAACAGCGAGGAGGAATGTCGGGAGCAGATCTTGAGAAGCAAACGTGGTTAGCTAAGTACGCCACTCCGACAAACCTCCGCAGCTCGGATCCTGCAGCTTGGCTCAGAACTCGGAAAAGCAAGCATGGCTGGCTAAGTATGCCACCCCAGCGAACCTTCGGGGTTCGACGGATTCAGCCATCACCGCGGATCAGATTTGTACAATTACGAAAGATCGGTTCGGCATGATGCCTGAAAAGGAAGACATTCGGCTATACCAAGCCGTACCCCAACGAGTACGAATTGATCCCGCTACCACCCAAATATCGGCTCCCTAACTTTACAAAGTTTAGTGGATCGGATGGTTCCAGCTCCATCGAGCATGTGAGCCGATATTTGGCTACAGTCAGGCACGATCTCGAGCATCGGACGAGCTGCGTGTGAGGTTCTTCGCACGACTCCCTCACGGGATCGGCTTTCGGTTGGTACACATCGCTGCCACCGAACTCAATCCGGACTTGGAAGCAGTTGGAAGAGCGAGTTCCATGAGCAGTATCACTCGAGAGGCTTCCGAGGCTGGCATTGCCGATCTAGCACAAGTACGACGAGGCGCGGGAAACAGTGTCGAATACATCCAGCGCTTCAGGACCGTGAGGAACCGATGTTATTCGGTTCACGTAAGTGAAAAGAAGCGATCGAGTTGGCGGTGGTGGGTCTCTCATCATCGATCAAGGACGTGGCCTCCCGCAGCACTACCCTTCATTGGCGCACATGGTGCGAAGCCGTCGACATATGAACAGCGCCACCCGGATGTTTACCAGGACAAATTCAAGCGTGCGGTAGTCCTGGGTTGAGGCGAACGAGGATGAAGGTGCTGCGGAAGATCGAGAGGTAGCGAGTGGCTGAATGGACTCGGGCGGCGGCCCGTGTCCTGCAAGTGGGTTAAGCCACAAGTCCCTCCAAAAGGGTTCGACTTCGACGTGACCAAAGCTGAGCAGATTTTCGACCTCTTACTCACGGAGAAGCAGCTAAAGGTACCCGAAGGCCACAAGATCCCCACGGTGCAAGAGCTGAACGGAAAGCCATACTGCAAGTGGCATAACACGTTCACCCACACCACTAACGACTGCAGGGTGTGGCGTCGACGATCCAAATGGCGATAGAAAAAGGACGGTTAATTTTCAACCAGCACGCCATGAAGGTCGACACACACCCCTTCCCCGCCGTTAATATGGTGGAGTATACTCACCATGGAAGGTGCCGGCCAGATTTCTCGTGCAATATCAACATGGTAGGACCTCGGGCACCACTCGGTAAGGACGGAGATGAGGGCAGCTCGCTCTCATAGCAAAGACACGAGGAAGCCGCTCCACGCGATCGGCTCCGCCACGACGGCAAGCGCTACGTCGCAGAGGGAGAAGTGAAGAACATAAGATATCAGCGACCTCTCTCTGATCACCTCCTCAACAAGTACGTGAGTCAGTATGACCAACGCCGACGATACAACGACGATGATGAAAAGGATCGCTCCGGCTAGGGACGACAGAGACGTCGTCGGCATGATCACGACGAGGAGCGACATGAGCGCCACGCCGGTGGAAAAGTCGAGGGAGCAAGACGGACGTGGATAGGCACCGAGACCGCCCCTTCTTCGACATCTGCTGGGATTCGGGAATGAGCCGATTGCCTGCAATCGGCAATTGCCCGAATGCAAACAAAGGAAGAAGGATGCAGCTAACGTGTCCGTGTTCAAACGTCTAGGGCCTCTCCCGTCTCGGAACAAGCATGCCGAGTCCGCTCCGGTGGAAGATCTCGAGGAACTAGAGGACGATGATGAAGAAGACAAGTATCATCGGCCAAGGTGGTGCCCCGATGGGCTCGGCCTGTTCCTGTAAGCGAAGGGTTCGGCGCTCTGCGTGGGTTGGAAGAAGCTGAAAGGTTATACCTGCACACGTTGAGGAAGGCACGGCCTGATCTGGCCGCCAAAATTCAGCGAACCCTGGACGAAGAAGGTCAGCCACAAAGAAAAAAGTGGCGCCCCATCGAAGGAAAGCCGATGATGAAACATCGGCTGGCACAAACATGGTGCTCGTCCTTCCAACGGAGTTTGGTGCTCCAGGATTACACGAGGCACCCAATTTCGACGACTGCGAGCAAGTTGACGTGACAAAGGATGGGACTAGGTTGGTCTTATCCCCGGGCCCGACCGTGTAGCGAACGCAGCGTCTATGGACAAACGTGGCGATGCCGATCCAGGAGATCGGCCCCAAGGATTTATGGAGGAACATCGCAAAAAACCTTCATCGAGCAAGCAACGTGGAGGCCGATTCCAGCAATCGGCCAAAATTATCCTCACCATCCATTCTGCCTGGGTTCAACATTTGATCCAGCAGGGAATACCTAAAGAGCCGATACCATCAAATCTCTTGAAAGAATCGGCTCGGGGGCACTCTAGGTGGATAAAACACGAGGATATGAAGTAGTATCTTTCAAATGCCCAAGAGCCCAAGATATTCTTTGATGATGGGTATTGAAGTATGGGGGCCGATACATAAATCGGTCGTAAAATTCAAAAAAAATTAAGCACGGACCGATGCGCGCACATCGACTTAAGGACAGAAAGCCGATGCATGACCATCGACTCAGAGGTATAACTGTTATAGCAAGGAGGGTCAATGGAGCAGGAAGTAGGCCACGAAGAGAGACTCTAATGGAAGAACTCCTCAATGGAGTGGTTTGGTGGCTCAGATCCTCTCTTCAAGAACCTCCGGATTCTTTTTGCGAGTAGCGGCAAGTTTGAGGGATCATGACCCTGACCGATGCCAAGAGCAGCATGGACGTGCAGATCAGGTAAAGATGGTTTGCATCAAATCCACCAAAGGAAAGGGGCCGGTCTGACCAGCAAGGCGCAGGAAATGGACTGAAGAAGCTCGGGGGGCAGCTCACCCTGAAGGTTCTCTGCTCTGGGGAGCCGATGTTGTTGGAATCGGCTGGTTCTGCATTATAACTTGGAAGCCGATGGTGACACATTTGGCTGATTCATTACTGTTCTCGTCTTGGATGGGGCTTGGGGGCAGCTCGCCCAAAAGGTTCTTGGCTCTGGGGAGCCGATTTGGTTGGAATCGGTTGGCTCTACATCGCAACTGTTCTGAGGAGTGGTGCTTTTGTTTACAGAGATATCAGTTTTAGCATCCAAGCTGATTCCGCAACAGCCCGTGGCGCCCCGCTTCCAGACTAAATCGCCGCTGCTGCGATTATGCACGTGCCAAGTGCTATCGTCATCGGCGGAGCTGGCTAACTTGGAGGGATGACTGAATTGGCCTGTCTCGCAGATTATCGTGAGAAACTAATTAATGCGTTGCCACCGGACATTGAGCATTGGTTAGGCTAACAATCGACAAAGTCAGATGAGGAAAAATCGGCTAAATCAGCATAAAGGACATCGGCAAAATCAAAGGAAGTTTTTTCATTGATAATAAGATTTCTTACAAAGAGGAGCCGATTGTTCAACAAAGGGAACAGATTACTACGCCTAATCCTATGCTAGCAGATCCCTACTCTAAGGGCCGTTTGTCGTGTCTTCGCCGTCGGCTGGGTAGCCGTCGTCGTTGCTCGCTGTCGGCGAGTTCCGTCGTCTCTGCCATACGGAACCTTCAGCGGAGGCTTCTTCCTCGTCATCGTCATCATCCTCATCCGACCAAGCCCAGCCATAGATGCGCTTTGGCGGCGGTTCGTCGGAGGAGGTGTCGTCCTCCCGTTCCTTCTTCGTGTCCTGGAGGAGATGTCTTCGTCTTCGTGCCAGCCTCTTCTTCTTTGGGTGATGGAGGTGAATTTACCCGGAAGGAAGGGTCGCTCGTCGTCGCTCTCCGCCTCCGAGTGCTCGTCGATCGGGGAATCGGAGGTCATCCTCCCGTCGCGGTCTAGGGGCATGGCCCCATCTCGACCAGTACGAGGTCCTCGCCCTTCTGGCACGAAATCAAAGTCCCACTCCCGCTTGTCCCAACGCTTGTTAGCGCGCCGGCTGTACGCCTCCATCTCGGTTGTGCTTTCGGAATCGACTCGCTTGAGGAGGAGGATTGGAGGGAAACGGAAGAGGAGGAAGAGGACGACATGGCTATGAAAGGAGAGGGTTTTTGGTCGACTGCTAGTCTCTGGAGACAGAAGGATGAAGAGGTGAACTGTTCGATGATATAAATAAAAGGGGATGGAAAAGAGGTTTATTGCTCGAGCGAGCTTCCAGGAGGTGGACCCAAAGTTGTCAAATCGTGCGAGAGAAGTTGAGAAGGCAAATCATCATGAAGAATACTGCGACTGGTTCGACTCCGCCACGACATGACCCTTCGAAGTGAAGCGTAGTGGTTTTGAAATTGTCATTACCAAAACCAGGGGGGCATGTGTTATCACCAGAATTTGACCGAGTCAGAGGTGGGCCGCGATCAAGATGGATTTGAAGAATATACATGGGAGAAATACGTGAATCGGCCTGTTATGCAAAGTTTGGGCTAGTTGGCCCGTGTATACGTAATATAGTAGGATACGTGTCGTTTAGGTAGAGTTTGTCTCGT
>NC_061514.1:97260657-97291995 GCF_022539505.1 Lolium rigidum | reverse complement strand
TTCTTTATTTTTGGATTTCTCAAAATAGATCCACCGGGTTTTGAGAAGGTTAGGGTTTAGGTTTTTCTTATTTGATTTCTCTTTTCTTTTATTTGGTTTGTGATCTTCACTTGATCACTTTAGGGTTTTAGGGTTTATCACATAAGCATAATAACACTCATCATGGCAAAACACAAGGATTGGGTATGAGCACTATGCATAGCACTCTATTTAAGAAAAGTTTTTGTTGGTTCTCATTTTTGGAAAAAGGAAATTTAGTTTATCTTTGTTTTGAAATTTGGGGTGTTACAAACCCTTCCCCCTTAAAGAAATCTCGTCCCGAGATTTTAAGAAAAGTTAGGTTCCTAAGAGAGATTGAGCATTTTATTAACAGGAGGACATACTTGGCATGGTCCGGGGTGCTTCCCGAGCTTCGATGGCGGTCATGTGGTAGAGACGGCCGTTGTTGTTGTTCCGATTCCTTCTTCCGGCAAAGCGGCGCTCGTTGCCGAGCAGTGTGCTGCGGTATTGGCGGCAATCCTGGCAAGCTTCTTGGGGCACTCATTGGAGAAGTGACCCACAACTCCACATTCGTAGCAGTTGACGGTGGACTTGTCTTTGGGGTTGACGGGAACAGTGTTGCTTCCAGTCTTTGGGCCTGTGTTGTTGTTGTTGTTGTTCCCGTTGTTGTGGGTATTGGGGTGGTTGTTGCTGGTGTGATTGTTGTTGTTGTTGTTGTTGCCTCCGGGCTTCGGGGGTCCTCCGTTGTTGTTGGGGCGATAATTCTGAGCAGGGGGTTTATTGTATCTTGGGGTGAATCCTCCAGTTGAGTTGTTGCGGTGCTTCTGGGTATGGTGGGGTCCACTCTGGTTCATCATTCTTCTCTTGCGGTTCTCATTGGCTTGATGCAGCTTTCCTTCCATCTGTATGGCTGAGTCCACAAGGGCTTCTAAGTCAGCGAACGGAATTTTCACTAACACAGTTTGCATCTCGTCATGCAGTCCGTTCAGAAATCTTTCCTTCCTCTTCTCATTGGTGTCTGTCTCATCCGGGGCGTACCTTGACAGAGTAAGAAACCTGTCGCGGTATTCCACCACGGACATTCTTCCTTGCTTGAGTTCCCGAACTCGTCTCTCATTTTCTTGATCAGTCCTTGGGGCACATGGTATTTGCTAAACTTGGTCTTGAAGTCTTCCCGAGTCATCATTTGTCCAGCATTCATTGCGCGGGCACTTGTCCACCGGGCTCTTGCGAGGTCCCGACGGATAGTGGGTGGCAAACGAGACTTTCTCTGCGGCTTCTACTCCCGCAACTTCTAGGTTGTTCTCCATTGTCCGGAGCCGGTCATCTGCGTCAAGTGGCTCTTCAGTCTTGCTAAACATCGGAGGGTTGGTGTTCTGAAAGTTCTTGAGCTTTGATCCTGGGTGATCATGGTTTCCATGGCCTTGATTGTTCTGAGCTATCTGTTGCAGTGCAGTTAGGTTGGCTTGTCGTTCAGCTCTCGTGGCTTCGCGATCTTCCATCATCATCTGGAGCATCTGCATCATTGCGTCTTGGTTGCGGTTTGGTGGGGCCATCTGAAGATTGAGATAGATGATAAGATAAGAGGGAAATTTCTAGGGGTTTGTTTTGGTTAAATTTTTAAAAGGTTCATAAAAATTTTGAGTAGTGTTGCGGGGTAAAACCAACAACACTTTTTCATTCATACCAAGCATCACACATTACAAATCTAACACACCGTTGGTTTGAAGAACCATTCATCGCTCTACGATACAAGGGGGTCCTGATACAAACTCACACCTACGATAGGGCCTTAATAATACTACTCTTCAGGGGGAATTCTTCGTCTTCACTGTTGAGGTGCTTGGCGAAGGGCGAGGGCGTTGTCCAAATCCCTGCGGGTTTTGTATCGCTCGAAGTCCTGAGGGGCTTTATAGGGGTTCATCTTTGGTTGTGGTGGGGGCATGGTCATTGGTCTTCCCATGGAGTCGTGTCTTGGGTAGTAGATGAAGCGAGTGTTCTTGATCTTGTCCTCATTTTGTCCACACAGACGGGAAATTGCTTCTTGCATAGCTTTGTCTAGTCCTTCCTTCCAGGTGTTTCCCGTTACGTGAAAACCATATGGTTTCCCATACCGGGGCTTCAAGCTTTCTTCCTAGGTCAGCGGAAACTTCCCACCGGGGTGATCCTCCCAACTGATTATTGAAGGATGTTCCGAAGAATTCGGGTACGGGTGTCCTAGATATTCCACTAGTTGCTTCAATTCCTTTTCGAACCTCAGTTCTCCTCCGTGACCAAGCTGATAGCATTTCCATTGGTATTCCATCTGTGAGAAATTTTAGATGAGTAAGTTAGAGAAGTGATCAAGTGTGCAAACTTTTATGTAGGATTATAAGGAAAAGTGGAGTATGGATTTCTTATTTTTGAAAAAGATCTCAAGGATAAGGGTGAGAATAAGTTTTCACAATTATTCATTTCATTTGTTTTTGAAACTAAATTTTTCAGGACGTCCATTCTAACTAGGGTCTCCTAAGGTCAACAATGGCTCTGATACCAACTTGTCAACACCCGGATTTTTAAGTCCAGATGCCTATTATGCCATTCATCGCAATCCCAGGAATAGTGTTTTTGCGAGACATAATAGATTGATATCACAACACATCATTTATTACAACACATAATTGTCTTACATCGAGGGATCACATGATCCAGTCTTACATCGTAGTGGATCTAGAAATCCAATTACACAAATAGTTGATATATTGATCAATAGACACAACATATAGCGGAAGCGAAGTAACGGTTGTGGTCCATCTATTCCACAGGCAACTGTTGACGTCAGGAGTGATCCTAGTTGTCGTAGACGTCCCGCTGTCCATCTTCCTCGTACTGCTGTTCTCCTTCATAGCCTGGCCATTTGAATAGCCAGGGACAAAGCCATGAGTACTTTAAAGTACTCGCAAACTAATACTGATGTAAGCACTATCAACTATAGCAAGGGGATGCTAAGCTCTAGGTTTATTTGCATAAAGCCAAGTTTATTTCATAAACATTTAGTAAAGATGCTTGAATCGCTAGACTAACTCAAGTGGGAACATTAGTGTCATTCCCACAACTCGTTGTAATTCAAGTCAAAGTCACCATTTCAAGTTCAAATCACCAAGTCACCCTTCACATGTCACATTTTTGAAAATGGTCCGATGACGGAACGATATGGCCTTTCCAATTGTCCGTAACCGTGGACACGGCTATTCGAATAGTTCTACACTCGCAGAGGTCGTACACTTGTGCCACAATATTTGCAATAATCCGTCGTGGTTAATCGGCCCTGATTTATCATACTCCGTATGCGGACTACCAACCATAACCTTTCACTTATATACTCTAGTACGGGCACCTCTCCCCATGAGCTTGGCCTCCCAGGTGAAAACCAACCTGTTAACCCGGGAACCGCACGAGGCTTGGGCCGGACAATTCACCTCATTCACGTCATATCACATCATTTCTTTTGTAGAGGCAGCCCTCGGCATAACCCCGATGACGCTTGTTTAGAGGGAACCCATACTAAAGCACATAAATTTCTAGTTAAGCCCTTACCCATGTCGGGTATTGTGGGGGTACTTGCAAAATTGGAATGGTATCGCATCCGAACCCAACCATCAGTTTTTGTAAAGTTCACCATGTCATTCACAAGTCACATTCACCTTCAAAATCTTTCAATAGAATGACTCCTCATTCCAAGGTTTTCAAAGTCATTTCATTTCACAAGTTCCCATCTAGAGTAGTCAATTTTATTTGTTAGCACTAGCAACTAATCATGAGGGGTGCTATCTAGCTTTCATTGCTCTAGGCTAAATTTGATACTCTTGTAGTATTCTATCTCTAGACCAAAGTTAACTATAAAAGCAAGTTATAAAAATCAAAGTAAAAGCTTGTAAGAATAAAACTTGGGATGGGATCATGAAGCATAAGGTAAATTGGGAGTGTGCCTTGCTCTAGTAGAGCTTTGCACTTTGCAAGAATATTAGCTGGCAAGAGTATAGCTTGTTTTGGGGTTAGCTTGCATTAATAATAGCTTGCCTTGGTTGGAGTAGTGATCAAAGTTCTCTTCCTCTTCAAAGTAGTCCTCCTCCTCCTCGATGTACTCCTCGGTACTAGCGTCTAAATACGAGTACAATACACACAATTACCACACAAAGCCCAAGTACTAGACTAAGCACACACATAAATTACTCCTACTAAGCTATCACTCATCATGCTTATTAGGTGAGTTGATTTAATTCTATCCTTAAGAAAAATAATTTCCTCTCATTATAAATATTAATTAGAGTTTCTATTTAATTCTCGAGAGAAAATAATTTCCTCTCATTAAATATTATTAAGATTTAATTTCCTTCATGAATAAGATGTGACCTAGGTTGACTAAAGTCAACCTCTTCACAAGTATCAATTTGGAAGTGATTTAAATGAGGCACACCACCTCATGCCTTTTTTATTACTCATGATTAATGATTGAATATCATCAATTAATTTAGTATGAGTTTAAAATTGACCATAGTCTATACCCCATATTAACTTAGTTGAGACAAAATTTAAATGAGACCACTACATCTCACAAGATTTAATAAGTAGCCTTGAATAATTTTAAATACTACTATGAAAATGATTGAATATTTTTAAATAAAAACCTATGGATTATTACTACATGTGTCATTAATTCGCATTGAATCCTTTGGGGTAAGTATTTAAATGAGAGGCTACACCTCATATAGTTTAATACCACATACCAATGATTAAATGAGGTGTATCACCTCATACCATTTAATAACACTACATATGATTTAAATCTCTAAGTAATTCATATAAGTGAGTTTGGCCAGGGGTCCAAACATCACATGAATTCATTTGAGACAAGATTTAAATGAAGTATAAAACTTCATAAGACTTACTTAATAGTTTTGGACGAGTATCAACTAGTTAAACTAGCCATATTATCCACTACTTAAACTAGGGCATGATCATACAAAGTGACCACACCATTTTACTGCATAAACAATTGGTGTAAGTCAAATGTGAGCTATTAGAGTTGGAATTAACTTAATATCTATTTTGGTTGATTTTTAAGAATTATTTGAATAGGGAAAAGTCCCTGTCTTGTTATTTTTGTCATATTTATTCTACAACGAATTTGACCATGAGGCCAGTGGCATGTTGTAGAGAATTTTAGTGGCTTTCCAATAATATAAAATTTACTGAATTTGGTTTATCCAATTTGAAATGGTTGAATTTCAAAGTTTGGGCAGTATTGAATATTGTTTGGAATTGTTTAAATTGAGTTTGAATCAAAAAGGCCGGCGGGAAAAGCTAACGGGCCAGAAGATTTGAAAACGGCCGGGGCAGAGTTGGGCCGGCCCAGCAGTGCGTCCAGCGCGCAGCGGGCCAGCTGACAGGGGGACCCAGCTGTCATTGGGTTTAATACCCGAATCGGTACGGGGAAAGATGGCCGTTAGATCAAAACGCGATCGCACGGCCCCGAGTCGTCGTCGTCATCGACGAGAAGGGCTTACGAGTGGCGGCGAGGCTAGGGGGTCGACGGCGCTTCTGGACTCCGGCGAGGGGTGGCGACGGTGCTAGGCGAGGTTGTCGTCGATGGCGAGTCGATTGGTACTGGTGGCGGCTCCGATGGTGCCCGAATTCGTCGGCGGCGATCTCGAGCACCTCTCGCGGGCTTCCGGCGAGCAATTGGCCGTCTAGCGGCGGCGATGTGCAGTGGAGAGGGGCGGAGGAGGTTCAGAGAGAGGAGAGGAGTGGATTTGCTGTGGAGATGAAGGCGCGGGGAGTCCCCTTTTTATAGCAGCGGATGGAGGCAGGGTGTTGCGGCGAAGTCGAACATGGCGACGAGGCTGCAGCGGGCTAGCGAGCTAGGCGAGGGCGCGGCGCTGTTCGAGCACGTCCGTGCGGTTCTCTCGGCGAGTGACGGCGAGACTAGGCGGTGCCCAACTCGGTCGGGCGCGTGCAAACATCTGCGCGGCCGTGGCGGAGGGTTTGGTTGTTTCCGGCGACGGCGGGCACGGGTCAGCGACGCGAGGATGTCCGTATGGTTCCTGGTGTGGCGGTGAAGCTCAACGTGCAGCATGGGGGTCCAGGGGTGGCGTCGAGTGCTGGGGCGGCGCGTGCTCTGCGCTGCCCGTGGCGCGCGCGTGTGCGACGCCCACGGCATGCGCAGGACGTTGCGGGTCTGTCCGTGTCTGGTGTTGGCAGGTCGCTCTCCGGCCATGGCGGTGCTAGGCACGCTCAGTAGGGTGTGGTGGCCTCATTTGGCAAGGGGGCCAGAGCTGAGGAGGAGAGGGAGAAGAGGAGGAAGAACATGGCCGGCATGGGCCGGCATGGCCATGGCTAGGCCATGTTGTGCCCTCCTCCTAGGGTTCCTGTGGGTTGGCTAGAGTGAGAATGGTCAAGGGAACCATGTAGAGTAGTTAGGGTTAGTAGGGTTGGGGTAGACACTATTCCAAATAGTGTTGGCATAGTTCCCTATTTGTATTTCATCAATTTTGTCCAAATTTGGTTTAATTCAAATAGTTGACCACTTTGAAAAGGGTGTGTTTGGTTTGGTTCTAAGTGACCAGAGGCAAAGAGAGGTGGTGGTGGAATTTAGAAAATCCAAGAATTGCAAAAAGGCTAAGTGTGAGATTGTTCACCTTAATAAAAAGTTCCAACTTTGCATGTGTGTAGATTTTGATCCAAAAAGAATTTGGCATATATTTCTTCACATAAAATGTTCACCTTGATGTCCTCTTGGATGACATGCAAAGAGTGGTAAGAGTTTAGTTTGAAAATTTTGAAGTGTAGGGGCTCAAAGTGGGGACCAGATTATAATGGGCAGATTTGACCATTATTCTATGTGACCTCAATTTTTATTTGAATTCGATTTAATTGGTGTTTCTATGATTCACAAAGTTGTAATATGAGTTTAATAACATATTCCAACTAATGGTGAAGATCAATTTGGTCTAGGGTCAAAATTTATAAAAATGGCATAGAGCCATATGTGAGGGTTTGTGATTTTCTAACCTTTGATTCTTTTATTTTTCTTTTCTTCATTTTGACATAAGTGAGATTGATTTGGTGTTAGCTTGAGTTAGGTGAAAGGTTCAAACCATTTTGAGGTAATGGAAGTGGCTAGGTCCATATTTTAATATGTTGGTTAAGTGTCACATATGCCTCTATGCATATGTTTGATTTTATTTTGTTTATCACTTGAATTGGTTGATAAGTACTTTATTGAGTGTGTTGAGGTATTCCAAATCATCTACCAATGTTAACACTCAAGTTTGGAGCCTTTGCACAAAGTGGCCATAGGCTTGCATATGCCTTTCTCCTATTTAAGATCTTTCCTTTTTAATTTATTTTTCAAAGGTGGGTGACAAGAGGGATGAGGTTTAGGGTTTAGTGGGGTTCACCATGGTTCACCACTATTTAGAAAAATAAGAGAGGTAGGGTTCAAGAATTTACACATTAGGGCTATATGCCCACATATGTCTTTATTCTTTATTTTTGGATTTCTCAAAATAGATCCACTGGGTTTTGAGAAGGTTAGGGTTTAGGTTTTTCTTATTTGATTTCTCTTTTCTTTTATTTGGTTTGTGATCTTCACTTGATCACTTTAGGGTTTTAGGGTTTATCACATAAGCATAATAACACTCATCATGGCAAAACACAAGGATTGGGTATGAGCACTATGCATAGCACTCTATTTAAGAAAAGTTTTTGTTGGTTCTCATTTTTGGAAAAAGGAAATTTAGTTTATCTTTGTTTTGAAATTTGGGGTGTTACATGTGGGCCCCACGTGGCCCCTCTCTGACGGTTCTCGGGTGTTCTGGATGCTTCCGGGCAAAATAGGAACCTGGGCGTTGATTTCGTCCAATTCCGAGAATATTTCGTTACTAGGATTTCTGAAACCAAAAACAGCAGAAAACAGGAACTAGCACTTCGGCATCTCGTCAATAGGTTAGTTCCGGAAAACGCATAAATATGACATAAAGTATGCATAAAACATGTAGATATCATCAATATAGTAGCATGGAACATAAGAAATTATAGATACGTTGGAGACGTATCAGCATCCCCAAGCTTAGTTCCTACTCGTCCTCGAGTAGGTAAACGATAACAAAGATAATTTCTGAAGTGACATGCCATCATAACCTTGATCATACTATTGTAAGCATATGTAATGAATGCAGCGATCAAAACAATGGTAATGACATGAGTAAACAATTGAATCATAAAGCAATGACTTTTCATGAATAGTACTTCAAGACAAGCATCAATAAGTCTTGGATAAGAGTTAACTCATAAAGCAATAAATCAAAGAAGAGGTATTGAAGCAACACAAAGGAAGATTAAGTTTCAGCGGTTGCTTTCAACTTATAACATGTATATCTCATGGATATTGTCAATGTAAAGTAATATAACAAGTGCAATATGCAAGTATGTAGGAATCAATGCACAGTTCACACAAGTGTTTGCTCTTTGAGGTGGAGAGAGATAGGTGAACTGACTCAACATAAAAGTAAAAGAAAGGCCCTTCGCAGAGGGAAGCATCGATTGCTATATTTGTGCTAGAGCTTTTAGTTTGAAAACATAAAGAGAGCATAAAAATAAAGTTTTGAGAGATGTTTGTTGTTGTCAACGAATGGTAGCGGGTACTCTAACCCCCTTGCCAGACAAACCTTCAAAGAGCGGCTCCCATTTTATTTTATTTTTGGGTGACACTCCTTCCAACCTTTCTTTCACAAACAATGGCTAACCGAATCCTCGGGTGCCTGCCAACAATCTCATACCATGAAGGAGTGCCTTTTTATTTTAGTTTTATTATGATGACACTCCTCCCCACCTTTGCTTTCTCAAGCCATGGCTAACCGAATCCTTCGGGTGCCGTCCAACAATCACGTACCATGGAGGAGTGTCTATTTTTGTTAATTAATTTGGGACTGGGAATCCCATTGCCGGCTCTTTTTGCAAAATTATTGGATAAGCGGATGAAGCCACTAGTCCATTGGTGAAAGTTGCCCAACAAGATTGAAAGATAAACACCACATACTTCCTCATGAGCTATAAAACATTGACACAAATAAGAGGTAATAACTTTTGAATTGTTTAAAGATAGCACTCAAGCAATTTACTTTGGAATGGCGGAGAAATACCATGTAGTAGGTAGGTATGGTGGACACAAATGGCCTAGTGGTTGGCTCAAGGATTTGGATGCATGAGAAGTATTCCCTCTCGATACAAGGCTTAGGCTAGCAAGGTTATTCGAAACAAACACAAGGATGAACCGGTGCAGCAAAACTCACATAAAAGACATATTGTAAACATTATAAGACTTTACACTGTCTTCCTTGTTGTTCAACCCAATACTAGAAATTATCTAGACCTTAGAGAGACCAATTATGCAAACCAAATTTTAGCAAGCTCTATGTATTTCTTCATTAATAGGTGCAAAGTATATGATGCAAGAGCTTAAACATGAGCACAACAATTGCCAAGTATCAAATTATTCAAGACATTCTACCAATTACTACATGTAGCATTTCCCGTTTCCAACCATATAATAATTAACGAAGCAGTTTCAACCTTCGCCATGAACATTAAAAGCTAAGAACACATGTGTTCATATGAACCAGTGGAGCGTGTCTCTCTCCCACACAAGGATGAACTTATTCAGAGAACAAAACGAAAATAAAAGCACACAGACGCTCCAAGTAAAATACATAAGATGTGACTGAATAAAAATATAGTTTCACTAGAAGAAACCTGATAAGTTGTCGATGAAGAAGGGGATGCCTTGGGCATCCCCAAGCTTAGACGCTTGAGTCTTCTTGAAATATGCAGGTATGAACCACGGGGGCATCCCCAAGCTTAGATTTTTCACTCTTCTTGATCATATATCATCCTCCTCTCTTGACCCTTGAAAACTTCTGCCACACCAAACTTCAAGCAAACTCATTAGAGGGTTAGTGCATAATAAAAATTCACATGTTCAGAGGTGACACAATCATTCTTAACACTTCTGGACATTGCACAAAACTTCTGAAAGTTAATGGAACAAAGAAACCCATTCAACAAAGCAAAAGCGGCAATGCGAAATAAAAGGCAGAATCTGTCAAAAACAGAACAGTCCGTAAAAATGAATCTGAAAGGGGCACTTAACTTGCTCAAATGGAAAAACTCAAAACTAATGAAAGTTGAGTACATATCTGAGGATCACGCTCGTAATTTTGCAGATTTTTTCGAATTTATTACAGAGACTTATGCCAGAATTCGTGACGGACGACAATGCTGTTTCTGCGCAGCGATCCCAAATATAACATCAACTTTAACATAGAAACTTTACTTGGCACAAAAACATGATAAGGAGAGGTTGCTACAGTAGTAAACAACTTCCAAGACTCAATAAAACAAAAATTTCTGTCGTAAAATAAACACATGGGTTATCTCCCAAGAAGTTCTTTCTTAATAGCCATTAAGATGGGCTAAGCAGTTTTAATGATGCACTCGCAAGAAATAGTATTTGAAGCAAAAGAGAGCAGCAAGAGGCAATTTCAAAACACATTTAAGTCTAACAAGCTTCCTATGCATAGGAATCTTGTAAATAAACAAGTTCATGAAGAGCAAAGTAACAAGCATAGGAAGATAGAACAAGTGTAGCTTCAAAAATTTCAGCACATAGAGAGGCATTTTAGTAACATGAAAATTTCTACAACCATATTTTCCTCTCTCATAATAACTTTCAGTAGCAACATGAGCAAACTCAACAATATAACTATCACATAAAGCATTCTTATCATGAGTCTCATGCATAAAATTATTACTCTCCACATAAACATAATCAATTTTATTAGTTGTAGCGGGAGCAAATTCAACAAAGTAGCTATCATTATTATTCTCATCATCAAATATAGGAGGCATATTGTAATCATAATCAAATTTATCCTCCATAACAGAGCGGTACTAAAAGACTACTATCATTATAATCATCATAAATGGGAGGCATATCATAATCAACATAAAGTTTCTCCTCAATACCCGGAGGGCTAAAGAGATCATTTTCATCAAAACCGACCTCCCCAAGCTTAGAATTTTCCATAGCATTAGCAACAATGGTGTTCAAAGCATTCATATTAATAACATTCCCATTAGCATGCATATAAAGTTCCATGGGTTTTTTAATTCTCTCTTCAAACACATCATGTCCTAATTCAAGATAAAGTTCATAAAGATCTCTCATATTTTTGTTGTTTTCCATTATGCCTAACTAGTGTAAACAAGAAACAAAAAGATGCAATTGCAGGATCTAAAGGAAATAGCTTCGAGTACTTACAACGGCGCCGGAAAATAGCTTAGTAGCCGAGATCCAGAGTGTGAGTACCTTTTACCTTTCCTCCCCGGCAACGGCGCCAGAAAATAGCTTGATGTCTACGGGTGCTTCTATTCTTGTAGACAGTGTTGGGCCTCCAAGAGAAGAGGTTTGTAGAACAGCAGCAAGTTTTCCCTTAAGTGGATCACCCAAGGTTTATCGAACTCAGGGAGGAAGAGGTCAAAGATATCCCTCTCAAGCAACCCTGCAACCACAAAGCAAGAAGTCTCTTGTGTCCCCAACACACCAAATACACTTGTCGGATGTATAGGTGCACTAGTTCGGCGAAGAGATAGTGAAACACAGGTGGTATAGATGGTGGTAATATTGCGAGAAAGTAAAGATGCAGTAAAACAAGTAAACAAGCGGCGCCGTAAAATAGCTTGCCGGCGTGGGAAGCAATTCTTTGTGGTGGAAACAAGGCCTAGGGATCATACTTTCACTAGTGGACACTCTCAACATTGATCACATAATAAATAAGTTCTCTTTCCTTTGTGCTACATATACTCTTGTTGGATGATGAACACCACTAATTGTGTAGGGCTACAAGAACCCTCAATGCCGGAGTTAACAAGCTCCACAACATTCGATATTCATGTTTAAGTAACCATAGAGCATAATAGATCTTTGCAAAATAGACCAAGTACTAACATAGCATGCACACTGTCACCATCACACTACGAAGGAGGCATAGATCACATCAATACTATCATAATGACAATTAACTCCACAATCTACAAGAGATCATGATCATAATCTACGACAAGAACTACACAATGCACACACTGTCACCATTACACCATGCAGGAGGAATAGACTACTTTAATAACATCACATGAGTAGCACATAGATAAATAGTGATACAAAACACATTGCAATCATAAAGGGATATAAATAAGCACTTCACTACGCCATTCATAACGGTGAATAAGTATTCCGTGAAATATAGCCTAAGAGACCCACACGGTGCACACACTCGTCACCTTTACACACGTGGGACAAGGAGTCTCCGGAGATCACATAAGTAAAACCCACTTGACTAGCATAATGACATCTAGATTACAAGCATCATCATATGAATCTCAATCATGTAAGGCAGCTCATGAGATTATTGTATTGAAGTACATAGGAGAGAGATGAACCACATAGCTACCGGTACAACCCCGAGCCTCGATGGAGAACTACTCCCTCCTCATGGGAGACAGCAGCGGTGATGAAGATGGCGGTGGAGATGGCAGCGGTGTCGATGGAGGAGCCTTCCGGGGGCACTTCCCCGTCCCGGCGGCGTGCCGGAACAGAGACTCCTGTCCCCCAGATCTTGGCTTCGCGATGGCGGCGGCTCTGGAAGGTTTCACGTACCGTGGCTTATTCGTCTCGGGGTTTTAGGTCAGGGGCTTCTTATAGGCGAAAGGGGAGCCTCGGAGGGGGTCTGGTGGGGCCAGACACTAGGGCGGCGCGCCTGGCTCCTTGGCCGCGCCGCCACCATGTGTGGGCCCCACGTGGCCCCTCTCGGACGGTTCTCGGGTGTTCTGGATGCTTCCGGGCAAAATAGGAACCTGGGCGTTGATTTCGTCCAATTCCGAGAATATTTCGTTACTAGGATTTCTGAAACCAAAAACAGCGAGAAAACGAGAACCGGCACTTCGGCATCTCGTCAATAGGTTAGTTCCGTAAAACGCATAAATATGACATAAAGTATGCATAAAACATGTAGATATCATCAATATAGTAGCATGGAACATAAGAAATTATAGATACGTTGGAGACGTATCAGCCATCTCCATCAACGCCACCGCCTCCATCATCTCCATGAGTAGTTCCCCCATGGACTACGGGTTCTAGCTGTAGCTAGTTGGTATTCTCTCCCCCATGTACTTCAATACAATGATCTCATGAGCTGCCTTACATGATTGAGATTCATCTCGATGTAATCGGTGTTGTGTTTGTTGGGATCCGATGGATTGTTACATTATGATTAGTCTATCTATAAAGTTTGTGAAGTTATTGTTGTTGCAATCTTGTTGTGTTTAATGCTTGTCACTAGGGCCCGAGTGGCATGATCTTAGATTTAAGCTCTATACTTATTGCTTAGATTGTATCTACAAGTTGTATGCACATGTATATGTCCGGAACCAAAGGCCCCAAAGTGACAGAAATTGGGACAACTGGCGGGGAAGGCGTAGGTATGAGGATCACATGTTTTCACGGAGTGTTAATGCTTTGCTCCGGTGCTCTATTAAAAGGAGTACCTTAATTTCCAGTAGATTCCCTAGAGGCCCTGGCTGCCTACCTACTGGTAGGACAAAAGATGTTGTACAAGTTTCTCATTGCGAGCACGTATGACTATATATGGAAAACATGCCTACATGATTAATAATCTTGATGTTCTGTCTTAATGCTATTTCAATCCTATCAATTGCCCAACTGTAATTTGTTCACCCAACACTTGTTATTGGAGAGTTACCACTAGTGTAGATAGCTGGGAACCCCGGTCCATCTCTCATCATCATATACTTGTTCTACATGACATTGGAAGTAGTATCAACTATTTTCTGGTGCCATTGCTCTCATATTACTGCTACTGCTGCTTTGTTACTGTTACTACTGCTCTCATATTACTGCTGCTTTCACATCACCCCTGTTACTAGTGCTTTTCCAGGTGCAACTGAATTGACAACTCGGTTGTTAAGGCTTATAAGTATTCTTTACCTCCCCTTGTGTCGAATCAATAAATTTGGGTTTTACTTCCCTCGAAGACTGTTGCGATCCCCTATACTTGTGGGTTATCAAGACTATTTTCTGGCGCCGTTGCCGGGGAGGCATAGCTCTACTCATAAGTTCACCTGGGGAGTACACTCTACCTCTTTCTCTGCTTTTATTTTATTTTGTCTTGCTAGTTTATTTCTGTCTAGTTTTATTTTGCTTAGTTTAGTTTTGTCTAGTTTATTTTTGTCTTGTTTTATTTTCCCTATATACCCGAAAATCCATAAAAATTTGAAAAACCTAAAAATTAAAAACTGCTATTATGGGAGAACCTACAACCTATTTGGAACTTATAGAATTATATAATAATTATAGAGAATCAAGAACGGGAAAAGTTATGAGTGCCGTGATAGAAAAATTAAATACAATTGCTAAAATCTTGCTTAAACGCCATGATATAAACTGTTGCTGTGAACATGATACTAAACATCTTAAATTTCAATGTGGCTTTAGTGAGGAAGTTTTAATTAAGAACTATAATTGGAATAGCTATATTCATTTTGGGTTCGAAGAGGTAGAACAATTTGTCATATTTATGGGAGCCTCCGAGATAGAATCATTCATGTCTAAAAATTATGAAACTTGTGCTGTTTGTAAGGACCTTAAAGATTATGTCTCTTCTATCCTTAATTTTTGCATAGAAAGCTACAGTGATAATCCTTATATCATTGATTATAAAGAGAGACTCATTAATACACAAGAATGCACTCACAATTTGCAGGAACTAGTGGAAGAAGAAATTGATGAACCTGAAAGCTCATTGGATGAAAAAGAAGAGGAGAGTGATGAACAAAAGGAGGAAGAATGGATTAGCTACCCATGCCAACCTTCTAATGAGAGTAACTCTTTATCTCTTACACTATTTGATTGTCCTCCATGCTTACCAAAGGAGGTTGAATGTTATGTTCTTGTGGATTCTCTTGAAATATTCCCTATGAGTAAAACTTGTGAGAATAATTATGCTACTGTTATTCATGATAATCCATGCTACTTTGATAAATCTTATGATAATGCTTTGTTTGTGCCTGATGTCGAAATGCATGGTACTAAAGAGTTTTGCTTATTAGCAAATGTTTATGATAAATCTCTAGATGATGGTCCTATGTTACTTGATAATATTAATTGTACTACTAATGAAAATGGGATTGGAGAGTTCTTGACTTTATCTATGAGTCCCATATCTTTTGAGATTGATCAATCATCTTGTTATATTATTGATAAAAGAGGGTTTGAAAGTTTTAATCATATTATTTCTGAGCTTGATAAAAATTATGTGTTTGTGAATCATGAAAAGTATGCTTTATGTGATAGTTATGTTGTTGAGTTTATCCATGAAGCTACTGAAAATTATTATGAGAGAGAAAGATATGGTTTTAGAAATGTTCATGGTACTAAAACACCTCTCTACATGCTGAAAATTTTGAAGTTACTCTTGTTTTATCTTCTTATGCTTGTCACTTTGTTCTTCATGAATTTATTTGTGTACAAGATTCCTATGCATAGGAAGTGGGTTAGACTTAAATGTGTTTTGAATTTGCTTCTTGATGATCTCTTTTGCTTCAACTCTTAATTCTTGCGAGAGGATCTTTGAAATTGCTGAGCCCATCTTAATGGCTATAAAGAAAGAATTTCTTGGGAGATAACCCATATCTTTATTTTACTACAGCACTTTGTTTTATTGTTGAGTCTTGGAAGTTGTTTACTACTGTAGCAACCTCTCCTTATCTTTATTTTATTGCATTGTTGTGCCAAGTGAAGTCTCTAATAGAAGGTTGATACTAGATTTGGATTTCTGCGCAGAAACAGATTTCTATCTGTCACGAATCCGGGCATATTTCTCTGTAGGAAACTCAGAAAAATCTGCCAATTTACGTGCGTGATCCTCAGATATGTACGCAACTTTCGTTAGTTTTGAGTTTTCTGATTTGAGCAACGGAAGTACCATTTTAAAATTTGTGTTTACTGGCTGTTCTGTTTTGGCAGATTCTGTCTCTTTTTTTTGCATTGTCTCTTGTGGACTTTAAGTGAGGCTTTCTAGACGTGGAGAGCTGTAGCTAATGTTTTATTGAGTTCTTGCAATGTGTCACTATAGGACCAAGGTGGATTAAAGTTTTTTGAGTACTAACCCCTCTAATGAAGTTTATGAGAAGTTTGGTGTGAAGGAAGTTTTCAAGGCTCAAGAGAGGAGGATGATATATGATCAAGAAGAGTGAAAAGTCTAAGCTTGGGGATGCCCCCGTGGTTCATCCCTGCATATTTCAAGGAGACTCAAGCTGTCTAAGCTTGGGGATGCCCAAGGCATCCCCTTCTTCACCAACTTATCAGGTTTCTTCTATTGAAACTATATTTTTATTCGGTCACATCATATGTGCTTTACTTGGAGCGTCTGTGTGTTTTTATTTTTGTTTTTGTTTTTGTTTGAATAAGATCGGATCCTAGCAGTCCTTGTTTGGGAGAGAGACACGCTCCGCTTTTTCATTTGAACACTTGTGTTCTTCGCTTTTAATGTTCATGATAAAAGTTGGAAGCTATTGCACTTATGGTTATTTGGTTGGAAACAGAAAATGCCTCATAATGTCTTGGATAATTTGACACTTGGCAATTGTTTTGAGCTCTCAAGTAGATCATGATTAATCTCTTGCATCATGTAGTTTAAACCTATTAGTGGAGAACTACCGGTAGAGCTTGTTAAAATTGGTTTGCATGATTGGTCTCTCTTAAGGTCTAGATATTTTCCGGTAAAAGTGTTTGAGCAACAAGGAAGACAGTGTAGAGTATTATAATGCTTGCAATATGTTCTTATGTAAGTTTTGCTGTACCGGTTCATACTTGTGTTTGCTTCAAATAACCTTTCTAGCCCAAAGCCTTGTACTGAGAGGGAATGCTTCTCGTGCATCCAAAACCTATGCCATTTGTGTCCACCATATCTACCTACTATGTGGTATTTCCTGCCATTCCAAGTAAATACTTCATGTGCTACCTTTAAACAATTCAAAAGCTATTATCTCTTATTTGTGTCAATGTTTTATAGCTCATGAGGAAGTATGTGGTGTTTTATCTTTCGATCTTGTCATTTACTCTGGACAGACTTTCACAATGGACTAGTGACTTCATCCGCTTATCCAATAATTTTGCAAAAAGAGCTGGCAACGGGGTTCCCAGCCCCAATTAATAACTTTAATTAATAATTCTCTTCACGTGTTTTGCCCTGATCTATCAGTAAGCAACTTAATTTTGCAAATAGACACTCCTCCATGGTATGTGAATGTTGGAAGGCACCCGAGGATTCGGTTAGCCATGGCTTGTGTAAGCAAAAGGTTGGGGGGAGTGTCAACCATAAATAATGAAACCAAAATACATGTGTAAACAAAAGAGAAGAGAGATGATCTACCTTGCTGGTAGAGATAACGTCCTTCATGGGAGCCGCTCTTGAAAGTCTGGTTGATAAGGTAGTTAGAGTACCCATTACCATTCGTTGACAACAACAAACACCTCTCAAAACTTTACTTTTATGCTCTCTATGTGATTTCAAAACTTGAAAAGCTCTAGCACATGATTTTATCCCTGCTTCCCTCTGCGAAGGGCCATTCTTTTACTTTTATGTTGAGTCAGTTTACCTACTTCCTTCCATCTTAGAAGCAAACACTTGTGTCAACTCGTGCATTGATTCTTACATACTTGCTTATTTGCATTCATCATATTACTTTGTGTTGACAATTATCCATGAGATATGCATGTTGAAAGTTGAAAGCAACCGCTGAAACTTAAATCTTCCTCTCGTGTTGCTTCAATGCTTTTACTTTGAATCTATTGCTTTATGAGTTAACTCTTGTGCAAGACTTTTGATGCTTGTCTTGAAAGTACTCTTCATGAAAAGTTTTGCTATATGTTATCTATTTGTTAGCAACTATAGATCATTGCCTTGAGTCACTTCATTCATTTCATATGCTTTGTAATAGTATGATCAAGGTTATGTAAGTAGCATGTCACTACAGAAATTATTCTTTTTATCGTTTACCTACTCGAGGACGAGTAGGAACTAAGCTTGAGGATGCCGATACGTCTCCAACGTATCAATAATTTCGACGTTCCATGCTTGTTTTATGACAATACTTACATGTTTTGCTTGCACTTTATGATGATTTCATGCGTTTTCCGGAACTAACCTATTAACAAGATGCCACAGTGCCGGTTCTCGTTTCTCGTTGTTTTTGGTTCCGTAAAGGCTGTTCGGGCAATATTCTCGGAATTGGACGAAATCAACGCCAAAGATCTTATTTTTCCCGGGAGGCTCCAGAACACCGAAGGGGAGTCGGAGGAGAGCCAGGGGGCCACCACACACGTGGGCCGCGCGGGCCACACCCTGGCCACGCCGGCCTAGTGTGGGGCCACCCTGTCGCCCCTCCTGCGCCGCCTCTTCGCCTATTTAAGTCCTTTCGACCTAAAAACGTAGTACCAATTGACGAAACTCCAGAAAGACTCCAGGGGCGCCGCCGCCATCGCGAAACTCCAATTCGGGGGACAGAAGTCTGCTTCCGGCACCCCGCCGGACGGGGAAGTGCCCCCGGAAGCCATCTCCATCAACGCCACCGCCTCCATCATGCTCCGTGAGTAGTTCTCCCATGGACTACGGGTTCTAGCTGTAGCTAGTTGGTATTCTCTCCCCCATGTACTTCAATACAATGATCTCATGAGCTGCCTTACATGATTGAGATTCATCTGATGTAATCGGTGTTGTGTTTGTTGGGATCCGATTGATTGTTACATTATGATTAGTCTATCTATAAAGTTTGTGAAGTTATTGTTGCTGCAATCTTGTTGTCTTTAATGCTTGTCACTAGGGCCCGAGTGGTATGATCTTAGATTTAAGCTCTATACTTATTGCTTAGATTGTATCTACAAGTTATATGCACATGTCTATGTCCGGAACCAAAGGCCCCAAAGTGACAAAAATTGGGACAACTGGCGGGGAAGGCGTAGGTATGAGGATCACATGTTTTCACGGAGTGTTAATGCTTTGCTCCGGTGCTTTATTAAAAGGAGTACCTTAATTTCCAGTAGATTCCCTAGAGGCCCGGCTGCCACCGGCTGGTAGGACAAAAGATGTTGTACAAGTTTCTCATTGCGAGCACGTATGACTATATATGGAAAACATGCCTACATGATTAATAATCTTGATGTTCTGTCTTAATGCTATTTCAATCCTATCAATTGCCCAACTGTAATTTGTTCACCCAACACTTGTTATTGGAGAGTTACCACTAGTGTAGATAGCTGGGAACCCCGGTCCATCTCTCATCATCATATACTTGTTCTACATGACATTGGAAGTAGTATCAACTATTTTCTGGTGCCATTGCTCTCATATTACTGCTACTGCTGCTTTGTTACTGTTACTACTGCTCTCATATTACCGCTGCTTTCACATCACCCCTGTTACTAGTGCTTTTCCAGGTGCAGCTGAATTGACAACTCAGTTGTTAAGGCTTATAAGTATTCTTTACCTCCCCTTGTGTCGAATCAATAAATTTGGGTTTTACTTCCCTCGAAGACTGTTGCGATCTCTATACTTGTGGGTTATCAGCGGCGCTGACAGTTGCTGCGAGTGGCGCCCGGCGTTGCTACTAGCAGCGCCATGCTTTGCAGCCAGCGGCGCCGGCAGTTGCTGCGAGCTAGTAAGCGGAGGCTTTTCCGTTTTCGGCACCCAGCAGTCGACGTTGCCGGAGATGCTAGCGGAGAGGGCGACGGTGCTGATGGTGCGAGCAGTGGTGCTACCGGCGGGGCGCGTGGCAGTTCTACCGACGCGGGGGATGGAAGTCCGAGGACGATGGCGCTGTAGATCCTCTCGTGCGGTTGCTTTTCTTCCTTTCTTTCTCGGTTGCGCTGGGGCGTTGACCCCGAATGAACGGGATTGATTAACCGCATCTAACGGCTGGCGACCCGGGGATCGAAGGATTTAATCCCCAGGGACGACCAGCACTGCCCTATGGATAAAGCAACAAAGAAGGGTCTGCGCTATTGATGTTGACTGATATAGTGGAATGGAGCTTGCCTGCGTGCGTGCTGACGTGGCATTGCAAAGAAGAACTCAACTCAAGGCAGGTTAGGTACATGTATGCATGTCTTGACCAGGTCAAGGTCTAAACCTGCCGGTGAGTGGCGAGTGGCTTCTTCTAGGTCACGTGCGAATATACGAAATCGGGTCAATTACACGCAATTCGTTCCAAGTGCAGGGAATCTGGTTTTATTCGCGCTTCCACCTGATCGATCTACCCTAGGTGCTCGTTCATATGAGTATTTCTATACTGGGATAATCTGAGTTACCTTCAAAAGAATCCTAGAAAAAGGGAGTACTGATTAAAGCCCCGTGCTTTTCTTCTACTCCCTCTGACTTTTTACTTCATGTTTTAGTTTTAAGTTGAACTTTCTCAAATTTAATCAAGAATAAAAAAATGAACAATCATAATAGATCCTCGAAATAGGCGAAAGTTTTTCTCAACCGGCAATTCTTCCTTTCGTGCAAAAAAAATTGTATTATATGGCATATTCTATTTCTCAAATTTGACCAAGAATATAAAAAAATATCAACAACAATAATACCTCCACAGAACAGGCTTTCGCCCCACTTTTAAAAAAACCTAATGGCATAACCATTACAAAGTGATGCGGATATCCTCTTACAAAGCAGATTAAAGATAAACAATGAAAACAAGGAGAGCCGAAGCCTGCCAACAAAGACACCAGAACGAGCCAATGGATACCGGAGATCACGACGACGCCCTCAAGAGGGTAAAGACGAAACACACCGCTGTTGATGAGACCGAGACGGTTAAGGGTTTTCACCCAGAGGCTATAGCACTAACGCGGAGAATGTAGCCGCAACGACGCTCGCAAGAGGGTTATGACACTCACGGGCATCACTGGCCATTGACATTGAAACGCTACGCTTTCATCCAAAAAAATATCAACACCCTGTCAACATCTACAACTTTTTCTGAACATGTAGTTATTCCTTTCGTGCGAATACGCTCCTTCCCTCCGCACTGCAACGTGAGGAAAGATAGAAGATTATATTATAAATGTGAAAAAAATCAACAACCATAATACCTCCTCAAAGCAGACTTTTGCCCCCGCTTTATAAATAAAACCAAACTGATACAAAGTGATGAGGGGACCTCTTACAAAGCAGAACAAAGATAAATAAAAAAGAACAATGATAACCGGAGCTTGCCACTAAAGACACTAGAACGAGACGATGGATACCATAGCTCCATGCCAATGGCCCCAAGAGGTTAACGACGCAGCGCACCGCCGTCGACGAACCCGAGACAGTCAATGCTTTCACATGGAGCCCTAATGCACAGAAGGTAGCCGCAATGATGCCCTCAAGAGGGTTATGATACCCGCAGGCATCGTCTTCGTTAGCATCGAAACACTAAGCTTTCATCCGAAAAATAACAACAACCCATCAACATCTACATTTTTTTCTCAACCGGCAGCCTTCGGTGTGAATGCCCCTTCCCTAGACACTGCAGCGGGAGGAGAGCGAGAAAATTGTATTATGTTGCTTATGGGCGGGTCTCCTGATTTTTCTGCTTATGGCCGACCTTCGCAATGCTTTATTCTTACTATGGTCGACCTTAGAGACTTTTATGGCCTAGCCTTGTTTCCACATTTGAGACGTCCTACTGCAGAGGACATCCAGGAGCGATCATGGCAAGATAGAAGACAACCCCTGGCTAGCTCAAATTCAGGAGTACATCATTCAGTTACACATTGGACGGTTTGGTTAGCTATATCTAGCTATCCACAAAACCTCTCCTTGACAAAACGGCAAAACACTACTATATAGCCTAGTGGCACACTAGATCAGGGATAAGCCACTGCTATTACTAGGCCTAGTTGATCCCACCACGTGCCATACCTAGGCACATCTAGGTGTAGTGCGCCACTTGATATGTCTAGTACGGGGGCTAAAAAAAGGGGTGGTGCATCATGTCTTGGTGCGTAGTGGTGCCCAAAATTTCCACCCCTACCTCCTGTGGAGGAAGTGATGAAATTTCAAATTTCTAAATCCTTTGAGATAGCCATGTTTCGGTAAAATGGCTCTGGATTTCGCATACGACCTCCAATGAAAAATATTTTTATATAAAAATGTATCTACATAAAAAGTTACATGTGGTTTTAACGGGCCATGATGTTTACTGATTTTCTAGATTCCTCAAAATCAAAAAGGCAAATAGAGTTTTCGAAGGTTTTATTTGATGAAAAAAATTCAAAAAAAGCACCAGGACTTGTGGTGTGCCACCGCTAAGTTTTAGAGGTTAAGATGCACGTTCCAAGCTCCCAATGTGTGTAAACAAACACACGATCGTGTGCTCTTGATTATGTGTTTTGATTGGTCAAGGCAAGTCCCTCTCCTTCATCCACCCTTATCCTTTCTTCTCTCCTCCCTCCTCCCACACTTCCCTTCATCCACCTCCTCTCTTACCTTCTCTTCTCTTCTTCGTCCGATCGCACCTCCTCTGACACCGACGCCCCTGTTCTGGTCTCCTCTCCGGCTCCTCCCGCCTCTCCTCCCTTCTCCCCCCTCTCCTCTTCTCCCTCGTCTCCTCTCCTCCCTTCTCCCTCCTCTCATCTCCTCCCTCCTCTGCTCCCTCCTCTACTCGTCGCCTCCCTCATCTGCTCATGGCCACCGGACCTTCCCTCCTTTGCTTCGGCTCCCATCCCTCATCTACTCTCCTGTCGAAATTGGAGCTCACAGAGAACGTTTACCAAGATGCGGAGCAGAACAAAATTTGAAAAAATCGCAAAAAGTTGAAAACAAATCATAAAAATAGTGCTAGATCCAGATTTCAAAATTTTACCAGTGACGCATTAAGTTTCTACCGGTGGTGCCACTTATACATGCTAGTAGTGGCTCACCAGTGGTGCACCACTTCTAGCTGTTTTCCTAGTAGTGAAATTTCAAGCCCTACCGATGTGTAGCAAGTAGCAACTAGCAAAATTGACAACATACCGAGCCTTGTACTCATTGATATAGCATGGTGAATTGTTGTAAAGACAATGCTGTAATAATCACACTGACATGGTAAACTCAGTGATATAGCATGGTGAATTACTACATGAGGCGTTCATGAGTACTTAGCATAGCACATGTGGCATGGATCGCAGCACATCTAGGATGGATAATGACAAAACAGCCCTGGGCTGGCTTAGAACTGCATCATCACAGGCAAGAGACAACCCACATTCTGCAGTGCAGGAACACAACTGCATCCTTCGTTAAATACATCATACAAGACGTTCATCGTTTACAATAGTTCGGAGGGATGACAACAAGACATAAGAAACACCATTGCTGAACTTTTAAAACTGAATCATCACAGGACATGCAGGTGTGCATTCAGATGGCCAACACAGATAAGACTTCTTCTTGAGAATTGGGTCTTGAAGAGCATTCCCAAGAGATCGTCGTCAATGTCTTGGGCTAGCTCTGCCTTGAATTCTGCCTGCCATGCTCTGGTCTCTTCCACTTTAGCGAGGTAGTCATCCTCGACCTCGACGTAGCCATACTTGTCGTACTCGCTGCGTATCCAGGCCTGGAACTCTCTGTAAGCCTCTGCAGAATTAGAAAACAGGCGCGCCTCGTCGTAGAACTCCACCGTCTCCTCGTCCATCTCCTCTTCCGCCGACGGGACCAAGTCAGGGTTCCAGCTCTTCAGGTCCTGGATATAACGAGGGAGATCGAGCACCCGCGGCCGTGAAAGGATGCGATCGAGATCCTCCTGCGGCAGCCGGATCATCTTCTTCTTCGCTGGAGCTTCTTCCTCTTCGCCTTTGGCCATCCCCGCCGTCATGCTTCTAGTGATGCGCTGATTCCCCGCCGTCATGCTTCTGGTGATGCGCCGATTGGACAAGCTCTCCTCATCGGCCATCGGTGGATCTGATCTCCCTCGCTTCTCAATCTACTGCGCCGTGAGAATCTGGTAGGAACCCTAGCACTCAAATTGGAGGACGTGCAGCCGGCCTTGTCTGCAGATTATAAAGACGGCAGGATCGAGTCGGTGTCGGACTCGGATCACTTGGAAGCGAATGTTGCTGGCGACGGAGTTCCTCAGCAGGCCGCCAGACCGGGCTTCCAAACACGATTGTTGGCCCTTAATACGCCCTCCTGTATAAAGTAGGTGCTCCCTAAAAAAAAGGTGCTAGTACACGTGGTCCATGCCAACAGCCTCTCACCGGATTTTCTTCATGCATCTTGGGTGCATTTTACCCAGAGGGGCGAAAAAGCACATCGATAGTACAATTGTAGTCTACAAACATTAAGTTTCTATATCTCCATTCTTTTCACCATGAAGTGTCTGTTTTCCAGGATTGGCAAAAACGTTACTAGCTAGAACTATCTAGTGAGCTGATATTTTCGCCACAACTACTGAACTGCGTGCCACAAGCGAAGGTCTTGGGGGTAACTACGGATGCGGTTTTTTGATCATATGTTGGCTTCGCGTCAGCAAAGACTCCTCGCTGCCAGACACCGCTGCCTTTGCCGCCCTCTTGCTCGCCGACATGCTTCTGGTGATGCGCCGATCAAACAAGCCCTCCTCACCGGCCATCAGGTGATGTGATCTCACCGGGCCGCGAGATTTGGGGAAGAACTGAAGAACCCTAGCTATCGAATTTGAGGGGGAGCAGCCGGCGTTGGAGACTTACTTATTTTATTTATAAAAAACTTTAATGTAATAATATACTAAGAATTTTCTCCATATGTTGAGACCAAATTTATTCATACAGTTTGAAATATGTGTTCACGAAAATTTAAGATAAAAGGTCAAGTCTAGATGTGAAAATGTGACACTACTACTACTATAAGCCAGTTATATAAAAAATACTATTTGTTTTAAAGTAGAATGACCACGGGACGCACAAATTGGCAACTTCATGACCAGCCTGCCACATTTTGTGACATGTTGACTGAAGTGCCCACCCGTGACAAGTTGATATTTAACAGTTGTGTTGTTCTCTTCAACAAAAAATTTATGTCGAACAAACATTACCACAATAACTTATCAATGCACCATGATTAAAACACTTGTGTATGTTATGTCCCAGCCAAAAGATTATACACAAATTATATTCTACAAATAAAATTTGTTGCAATGGAATTGATATCACTATAATAGACTCCACTCGGTACAGTCAAGAGGCGGTCCGCATCATCTAGTCTTAAGTCCTCCCCGCAACCAGGCTTGAGTTAGGGCCTCAATGTATCCCAAGTACCGTTTCAAAAAAAATGTATCCCAAGTACATGCTTCAACTTTGCAACAAGTTTCCAGTCATCAAGAGATAAATCGTCCTGTTGGTGGCAATGCATGTTTAAAAAAATAATTAGCAACTCGTATATATGCATACAAAAAAGGCGACTGCGGCACAACATGTGTAGATGAAGAAGAAACATTGGACTTGCCCTGTAGGTTTGTTTAAGAAGAAGGATCGAACGCTCTGTAATGTGGCTCACAAGCTCGTCCTCCATCTCGAAGTGCACTCCGTAACTCTTTTTCTGCTCATCAGGGTTGCTCCCGGTGATCTGTTCACAGCCCAGTAGATGTAACATTAGACAGAACGAAGTAAATCAAAAAAAAACGTTAGGACTGAGGATAATGCCAACCTTTATCGTCACCATTTGCCCTTTTGTGGCCATGTCGACTTGCGTGTCATTGATTTCAATAGAGGCAATCTTCCCGATATCTATGAAATCCTTGCTAGGTATGACTAGAGGGGTTCCCACCTACATGGCAATGCAAGATGAGGAATAGTTGTACATATTTTTGGGCGTATGAGACATAAGGGATTCCCAGTCGATGATTAAAACATAGCAAAACCGTGATTTCATATCTTCATATCGAATATCGGTATCATGTTACACATGGGAAAAGGAAGACATGAACATACAAGTAAAGGGAATTTTCTGAACATGGGTACTTCTGAACCCGATATTACGTAGTTTGGAAATAAGTTACATAATGTATGGATCCTTAAGTTACAGACAGGTCGGGTGGGGCGAGTTTCCTTTAAACTGTTCATTCGGAACTTGTAATTTTTTTCTAAGCTACATACTTTCAAATTTAGGATTACAATGTGACACATGCACATATATTGCATCCTCTACATAGGGAAAAAAATTAAATTTCTTGGTGGCATGGAAATACGGATTTTGGGGCTAGCCCGTTATCATGTACTCTTGATCTCGAGTTCCAGTGTGTATTTTTGTCATACAAGCCCTTTATATCGGACAAGTTTTCTACTACTAGGTACTTCATCCCTTAGGGATTATAAGATCAGGCATATTTCTAGGTGGAAATTTGACCAACGTAATATAATTTATATATTATAATATATTATTAGAAAGTTTAGATATTATACTTTCTATTAATTTTATTTTTTATGTTTATATAATTTATATTACGTTGATCAAATTGATAATTTGGAGCCAGACTTATAAAAATAGTGCTAGATCCATATTTCAAAATTTTACCAGTGACGCATTAAGTTTCTACCGGTGGTGCCACTTATACATGCTAGTAGTGGCTCACCAGTGGTGCACCACTTCTAGCTGTTTTCCTAGTAGTGAAATTTCAAGCCCTACCGATGTGTAGCAAGTAGCAACTAGCAAAATTGACAACATACCGAGCCTTGTACTCATTGATATAGCATGGTGAATTGTTGTAAAGACAATGCTGTAATAATCACACTGACATGGTAAACTCAGTGATATAGCATGGTGAATTACTACACGAGGCGTTCATGAGTACTTAGCATAGCACATGTGGCATGGATCGCAGCACATCTAGGATGGATAATGACAAAACAGCCCTGGGCTGGCTTAGAACTGCATCATCACAGGCAAGAGACAACACACATTCTGCAGTGCAGGAACACAACTGCATCCTTCGTTAAATACATCATACAAGACGTTCATCGTTTACAATAGTTCGGAGGGATGACAACAAGACATAAGAAACACCATTGCTGAACTTTTAAAACTGAATCATCACAGGACATGCAGATGTGCATTCAGATGGCCAACACAGATAAGACTTCTTCTTGAGAATTGGGTCTTGAAGAGCATTCCCAAGAGATCGTCGTCAATGTCTTGGGCTAGCTCTGCCTTGAATTTTGCCTGCCATGCTCTGGTCTCTTCCACTTTAGCGAGGTAGTCATCCTCGACCTCGACGTAGCCATACTTGTCGTACTCGCTGCGTATCCAGGCCTGGAACTCTCTGTAAGCCTCTGCAGAATTAGAAAACAGGCGCGCCTCGTCGTAGAACTCCACCGTCTCCTCGTCCATCTCCTCTTCCGCCGACGGGACCAAGTCAGGGTTCCAGCTCTTCAGGTCCTGGATATAACGAGGAGATCGAGCACCCGCGGCCGTGAAAGGATGCGATCGAGATCCTCCTGCGGCAGCCAGATCATCTTCTTCTTCGCTGGAGCTTCTTCCTCTTCGCCTTTGGCCATCCCCGCCGTCATGCTTCTAGTGATGCGCCGATTCCCCGCCGTCATGCTTCTGGTGATGCGCCGATTGGACAAGCTCTCCTCATCGGCCATCGGTGGATCTGATCTCCCTCGCTTCTCAATCTACCGCGCCGTGAGAATCTGGTAGGAACCCTATGATGCGTCTCCGACGTATCGATAATTTCTTATGTTCCATGCTACATTATTGATGATATCTACATGTTTTATACACATTATATGTCGTATTTACGCATTTTCTGGAACTAACCTATTAACAAGATGCCGAAGTGCCGATTCTGTTGTTTCTGCTGTTTTTGGTTTCAGAAATCCTAGTAAGGAAATATTCTCGGAATTGGACGAAATCAACGCCCAGGGTCCTATTTTGCCACGAAGCTTCCAGAAGACCGAAGGGAGTCGAAGTGGGGCCACGAGGTGGCCAGACAACAGGGCGGCGCGGCCCAGGCCCTGGCCGCGTCGGCCTGTCGTCTGGGCCCCTCGTGCCGCCCCTTGACCTATCCTTCCGCCTACTTAAAGCCTCCGTCGCGAAACCCCCAGTACCGAGAGCCACGATACGGAAAACCTTCCAGAGACGCCGTCGCCGCGAATCCCATCTCGGGGGATTCAGGAGATCGCCTCCGGCACCCTGCCGGAGAGGGGAATCATCTCCCGGAGGACTCTTCATCGCCATGATCACCTCCGGAGTGATGAGTGAGTAGTTCACCCCTGGACCATGGGTCCATAGCAGTAGCTAGATGGTCGTCTTCTCCTAATTGTGCTTCATTGTTGGATCTTGTGAGCTGCCTAACATGATCAAGATCGTCTATCTGTAATACTATATGTTGTGTTTGTCGGGATCCGATGGATAGAGAATACTATGTTATGGTGATTATCAATCTATTATTTATGTGTTGTTTATGATCTTGCATGCTCTCCGTTATTAGTAGAGGCTCTGGCCAAGTTTTTGCTCTTAACTCCAAGAGGGAGTATTTATGCTCGATAGTGGGTTCATGCCTCCATTGATATCTCGGGACGAGTGACGTGAAAGTTCTAAGATTGTGGATGTGTTGTTGCCACTAGGGATAAAACATTGATGCTATGTCTAAGGATGTAGTTGTTGATTACATTACGCACCATACTTAATGCAATTGTCTATTGCTTGCAACTTAATACTGGAAGGGGTTCGGATGATAACCTCGAAGGTGGACTTTTTAGGCATAGATGCATGCTTGGATGGCGGTCTATGTACTTTGTCGTAATGCCCAATTAAATCTAACTATATTTATCATATCATGTATATACATTGTTATGCCCTTTTCTATTTGTCAATTGCCCGACTGTAATTTGTTCACCCAACATGCTTTTATCTTATGGGAGAGACACCTCTAGTGAACTGTGGACCCCGGTCCTATTCTTTACATCGCATATAATCTACTGCATTTGTTTTTTACTGTTTTCTTCGCAAACAATCATCTTCCACACAATACGGTTAATCCTTTGTTACAGCAAGCCGGTGAGATTGACAACCTCACTGTTTCGTTGGGGCAAAGTACTTTGGTTGTGTTGTGCAGGTTCCACGTTGGCGCCGGAATCCCCGGTGTTGCGCCGCATCACATTTCGCCACCATCAACCTTCAACGTGCTTCTTGGCTCCTCCTGGTTCGATTAAACCTTGGTTTCTTTCTCGAGGGAAAACTTGCTACTGTGCGCATCATACCTTCCTCTTGGGGTTCCCAACGAACGTGTGAGTTACACGCCATCAAGCTCTTTTTCCGGCGCCGTTGTCGGGAGATCAAGACACGCTGCAAGGGGAGTCTCCACTTCCAATCTCTTTACTTTGTTTTTGTCTTGCTTTATTTTATTTACTACTTTGTTTGCTGCACTTAAACAAAATACAAAAAAATTAGTTGCTAGTTTTACTTTATTTATTGTCTTGTTCTCCATATCAAAAACACAAAAAAATTAGTTACTTGCATTTAATTTATTTTGTTATCATGTCTAGCCCTGTACTTGTTTTTATTTTCACTAGTTAGGCTTAATGGAAAACAACAAAAAAATTAGAGATCTTTATGAACTATATCTTGAATTAGGACATGATATGTTTGAAGAGAAAATTAAAAAACCCATGGAACTTTGTTTACAAAATAGTTGTAGCAATATTATTAGCATGAACTCTTTGAACACTATTATTGCTAAAGCTATGGAAGAATTTAAGCTTGGGGAAGCTGGTTGTGATATTTTTAGTGCCCCAAGCATGGAGGAGAAAATTTACTTTGATGATACTTTACCTCCTATATATGATGCTTGCAATGATGAATATGATATTTTCAGTCCACCTACTATTGAGGAGAAAATTAATTATAATTACAATATGCCTCCTATATATGATGATTATGGTGATGAGAATAATAGTGATAGCTATTTTGTTGAATTTGCTCCCACTACAACTAATAAAATTGATTATGCTTATGTGGAGAGTAATAATTTTATGCATGTGGCTCATGACAAGAATGTTTTATGTGATAGTTATATTGTTGAGTTTGTTCATGATGCTACTGAAAACTATTATGAGAGAGGGAAACATGGTTATATGCATCTTAATAATATTAAGTTTCCCCTCTTTATGTTGAGAATCTTGAAATTGCACTTGTGTTGCTTTTCTATGCTTGTCACTTTGTTCTTCATGAATTTATTTTTGTACAAGATTCCTTTTCATAGGAAGTGGGTTAGGTTTAAATGTGTTTTGAATTTGCTTCTTGATGCTCTCTTTTGCTTCAACTCTTATTTATCTACGAGAGTATCATTAAAATTACTGAGCCCATCTTAATGGCTATAAAGAAAGAACTTCTTGGGAGATAACCCATGTGTTTATTTTACTACAGCAATTTTTGTTTTGTTGAGTCTTGGAAGTTGTTTACTACTGTAGCAACCACTCCTTGTCATGTTTTTGTGCCAAGTAAAGTTTCTATGCTAAAGTTGATGTTATATTTGGGATCGCTGCGCAGAATCAGCATTGCTGTCTGTCACGAATTCTGGCACAAGTCTCTGTAGAAAATTCCAAAAAATCTGCAAAATTACGAGCGTGATCCTCAGATATGTACGCAACTTTCATTAGTTTTGAGTTTTTCCATTTGAGCAATTCTAGTGCACCTTTCAGGTTCGTCTTTACGGACTGTTCTGTTTTTGATAGATTCTGCATTTTATTTCGCATTGCCGTATTTGCTATATCGAATGAATTCCTTTGATCCACTAATGTCCAGTAGCTTTGTGCAATGTCCAGAAGTGTTAAGAATGATTGTGTCACCTCTGAATATGTGAATTTTTAACTGTGCACTAACCCTCTAATGAGTTTGCTTGAAGTTTGGTGTGAAGGAAGTTTTCAAGGGTCAAGAGAGGAGTATGATATACTATGATCAAGAGGAGTGAAAGCTCTAAGCTTGGGGATGCCCCCGTGGTTCACCCCTGCATATTTTAAGAAGACTCAAGCGTCTAAGCTTGGGGATGCCCAAGGCATCCCCTTCTTCATCGACAACATCATCGAGGTTCCTCCCCGAAACTATATTTTTATTCGATCACATCTTGTGTTCTTTACTTGGAGCGGCGGTTTGTTTTTGTTTTTGTTTTTGTTTGAATAAAATGGATCCTAGCATTCACTGTGTGGGAGAGAGTGAA
>NC_061514.1:97239329-97260557 GCF_022539505.1 Lolium rigidum | reverse complement strand
GGGAGGCTCCGAACTTCCCTTCAAGTCGGCCGGTGATCATCCACTCGCCGTTCCCCGGGTGGGGGTGTCGTGGATCCGGACGCCATGGAACTTGGGAGGTGGACGTTCGAGCCTCTCGGACACAAGGTACAAGTCGCGCTCGAACACCAGACTTCCTCCGTTCTCCAGGTCGTAGGTCTCCGTCTGGACGTAGGGCTCCATCTGAAAGTGAAATAGATGAGTAAGTTAGAGATGTGACTAAGTGTGGCAATATTTTAGATGTATTTAAAAGGAAGAGCATGGTCATTATTTTTGAAAAGATCCGGTAGAAGAGAGAATGAGTAAGTTTTTCCCAAGTATTCACTCAATTTGTTTTAGAAACTAAATTTTTCGGAACGTCCATTCTAAACTAGGGTCTCCTAAGGTCAAACAATGGCTCTGATACCAACTTGTCAACACCCGGATTTTTAAGTCCGGATGCCTATTATGTCATACATCGCAATCCCGTGAATATTGTTGTTGCGAGGCATAATAGTTAAGTATCACAGTCATCATTCATTACAACTCATAAGGTCTTACAAATTGGAATCACATGATCCATATTACACGAATAGTTGATCTAATGATCAACGAACTGATCAACGAACAAACACAAGTTCATAGCGGAAGCGTAAGATACAAGGACTCTATAGTCCACAGGCCAACGCTTGACGTTAGCAGACTCCTAGTTGGTGTAGACTTCCTGCTGACCGTCCTCCTCGTACTCGTTGCTCCTCTTCATAGTCCGGCCATTTGAATAGCCGAGGGACACGCTCGTGAGTACTTTATGTACTCGCAAACTAATACTAGTGTAAGTGCTAACATTTCTAGTAAGGGGGTGCTAAGCTCTAGTTTCTTTGCATAAAGCTAGTTTGAGTTCACAAGTATTTACTAAAGACTTATTCATGTGCTAACTAACTCAAGTGGGAACATTAGTGTCATTCCCACAACTCTGTTGTGTTTTCAATATAATCCAGTCATCATTCACCATTCATTTCAACAACATGATCAAAGTCTAATACTGGAAACTGTATGGCCCTTCCAACCGTCCGTAACCGTGGACACGGCTATTCGAATAGATTTACACTCTGCAGAGGTTGCACACTTGTGCCACAACATTTGATTTCATCCGTCGGGATTTCCCCGAATCATCGTAACACAGTACGCGGATCATCAACCATAACCTTTCATTTACGAACCCTAGTATGAGCACCTCTCCCCATGAGCTTGGCCTCCCAGTGATAACCAACTGTCATCCTGGGAACTGCACAGGGCTTGGCCGTACAATTCACCTTCAATTCACATCATTCATCAACAACGGAGGCAGCCTCAGCATAACCCCTATGATGTGTGTTCAGAGGGAACTCATACTAAGATACGTAAACTTCTAGTTAAGCCCTTACCCATAATCAGGTATTGTGGGGGTACTCAATAATTGGAAAGGTATCGCATCCAAACCAATACTAGTTTTTAATCAAAAATCACCATCTTCTCTTGGTCATATTCACCTTCAAAAGTCATTCATTATTCCACCACACATGTTCCCATCTAGAGTAGTCATATTTAATTTAGCACTAGCATCTAAGGATGAGGGGTGCTAAGTACTTTGCGTTGCTCCTAGGCTAACTTTGATACTCTTGTACTAATCTAACATTAACCCTCTTGAATTAGGAGACAATAGTACAAAATAACAGTAAGTAAAACTTAAAAATAAAACTGGGAATTAGGCTCATAATATAAAGTAAATGGGTGGTGCTTGGCTCAGGATGAGCTAGCACTTTGCAAGAGTATTATCTTGCCTTGGTTGGGAAACTGGTCAAAGTGATCTTCTTCTCCCTGACAGTAGACCTCCTCCTCCTCTGGATACTCCTCGGTACTAGCGTCTAAAATGCGAATACGGGATACACAATCATCACACCAATTTATTTACTAAACTAAGCACACACATGATTCACACACATTAAACTAGCATCACATGTTACTATTATGTTGGTGGATGGGTTTTTCTTATTAATTAGGAAAATAATTTCCTCTTATAATAATCTTAAATGTTGCCTTGAATTATTCAGAGAAATAGTTTCCTCTCATTATCTTTTTAAGATTTAATTTCTCTTATGTATAATATGTGACCTAGGTTGACCCAAGTCAACCTCTTCACACTTATCATTTTGAGAAAATGATTTAAATGGGGTGTAGCACCCCATACAATTTAATTCTAGCATGGTAATGCTTTAATATCATCAACAATCCATATGAGATTTTATGACCAGAGTCTTCACCTCATATTGGATTGTTCATGACAAGATTTAAATGAAAGAAAAGCTCCCATATGATTTACTAATATTTTTGGACAATATCTTTGACTAGAAAATAGCCATAAGGGCATTTACATCAACTAAGCCATGATCATTTAAAGTAAGCATGGCATATTTTTGTAGAAACAATTAGTATAAGTGAAGTGTGAATTATTGGAGGTGGAAGTAACTGAAAAGCATTTATGGTTGATTTTTAAGAATTATTATAAGACAGAAAAGTCCCTGCCTTGTTTATTTTGTCATTTTAATTCTACAAAAGATCTAGGGTTCTATCCAGTGGCATTGTGTAGACAATTTCATAAGGTTTCCAAAAATATAAAGTTTGTAAAATTTGGCTGAGTGGATTTGTCTCTATTAAATTTCACAGTCAGCATCAGATTACAAATTCTAGTTATTCTGGAAATTCGAATTTGAATCCATGGGCTCGCGCGGGAAAATACTGGGCTGCACAGGAAAAAGAAAACGGGCCGGCCCAAGTCTGCGTCCAGCGCAGCGGGCCGCCTGACGGATGGGGGCCACGCGTCAGCGGGGTTTGGCCAGCGAAACGGTACGGCTAATGTGAGCCGTGCGATTAGAACACGATCGCACGGTCCACGCGCGTCGTCGTCGACGGCGGGCGAGGAACTCACCGGCGGCTGCAGTAGGGGGTCGGAGGGCGCCTGGGGGCTCCGGCGATCGCCGGCGGGGTGCGCCGCGACGTTGTCGAGGACGAGGATCCCCCTGGTAGCAGCGGCGCTTCCTGGGGTGGCCTCCTGCTCTTCCTTGCTCCGTGTACCGGCGGCGGCAGCGACCTTGCAATTGACGGCCTCCGGTGATGATTGGTTGGAATTGAAGTGGCGAGGAGTGGTGTGGTGATGAGTGGAGGCGAATGGTGTGCTCGGATCGGTGGGAGGAGTCCCCCTTTTATAGCATTGAGGGGTGGCCGTGGGGTGGCGCGGCAGTCGTCGACGGCGTCGTCGTTCCAGGGGCTCCAAGGGGCAAGTGATGGGCGCGCGGCGTTGGCGACGTCCAGACGAGGCTGACGCGCTTGTCGGTGAGGAAAACGAGGGGCTACAGCGGCGGCGAGCTTGACCGGAGCTTGCCGGTCATGGCGGGATGCCGTGGATGCTTACGTCGTCTGCGGCGTTCCCGCGGGCCAGCGGCCATGTCCTGGCGGTTCCTGGAGTTGTCGCGCGTCGACTGGCGCTGAGAGCAAGGGCGGAGGTGACGCGATGACGCCGGGCACCGTCGTGCTCTGGGCGTCCAGTGTGTGCGCCATGCGCGCACTGGCGCGACATGGGCATGCCTGGGCACGTCTGGGCGCGTCAATGCCCGCGTGTGTGCGTGTCGTCTTGGCCGAGGAAAGGCATGGGCGTGTCCAGGGATGTGAGAGGAAGCCAGTGGGCATGGTGGTGCAGGCCAGAGAGGGCCAGAGGTGAGAGGGGCATGATGGTGGCATGCCATGCCACGGCATGGCATGGTTTCGACCATGTTGAGCAAGTGGAGGGGGGAACACTGGTGCTGATGGGTGTGGTGAGGTGAGAGGGGAGTGCCAGGGTGCAGAGAGGTCAAAGTTGGACCAAGTCCAAGTAGAAAGTTGAGGTATGGGCTCAAGATTTTACCCTGCCTGCAAGGTGTTTGACATAATGCCCGCAAGAAACAAATTTTCGAATTTTGAGAAAATTTTTATTGGAGTGCACTCATATATTAAATAGAGCCTTGTGGTGGTGGTGGTGATCCAAATAGAATTGATTTGCAAAAATTTAGGTTGCATGTGATCTTACATATGTGACAAAGTTCCAACTTTGCTTGCTTCCCATTTGAGATTGGGGATGAATTTGGGGTGGTGGCTTTGGGCAAAGTTGGAGTGCTTGATGTTGTCTTGGATGAGGTGAAAAGAATTGACCAAGTGTAGAAGTGAAAAGTGAAGATACAGTGGCTCAAAGTGAGTACCAGATTATAAATGCCACATATGACCATAATCATATGTGAGCTCATATTTGTTTCAATTTTGATTTCAATTGTGTTTGATTGTTTCCAAAGTTGTTAATATATGTGTAGTAACCAATTACACTCAATGGGGCAAACCAAATTGGCCTAGATCAAAGATTTGTAAAAATGGCCTAAGCCTCATGTGTGTGTGAGATTGATTTTTATTATTTCTTTTCCCCTTTCTTTTTATTTGGGTTTGGATGATCAAGTGATCATTGCTAGGGTTTTAGAGTGAGAGAGAACACATAAGCAAACATCATGGCAATTGCACACTCAAAATAATTAATAAAGTGATCTACATGCATAAACCTATATGATGAGAAAAGTTTTTGTTAACCCTAATTTTTGGGATCTTGACTTTCTCTCTTGTTCATTTGATTGAAATTTTGGGATGTTACAGGGACGCTCAAACGTATCTATAATTTTTGATGCTCCATGCTTCTTTTACACCAATTGCTATATGTTTTGTTTACGTTTCGTGACATTTTTATGCATTTTCTGGAACTAACCGATTAACAAGATGTCACAGTGCCAGTTTCTGTTTTCTGCTGTTTTTGTATTTCAGAAAAGTTGTACGGAAAATATTATTGGTATTGGATGAAACAAAAGCCAAACCTCATATTTTTTCCGACACAAAGACAGAGTCCAAAGCAGAGACGGAGGAGGGCACCGAGGTGGCCGCACCATGCCATGGCGCGAGCCCACCTTTGGCCGCGCCTGGTTATGGTGTGGGCCCCTCGGGCGCCCACCGACCTCGCCCTTCCGCCTATATATTGCCTTCCTCGCGAAAACCCTAAAGACCAGAGTCATATTCCCCGGAAAGTTCCGCAGCTCCGTCGCCATCGAAGACAAGTTTCGGGGGTTAGAAGTTCCTATTCCGGCACCCTGCCTGGATGGGGATTGACCCCCAGAGCCATCTCCATCAACTCCACCGCCTCCACTTCGACTTCATGATGGTTTGTGAGTAGTTCCCCCGTGGACTACGAGTTCTTGGCTGTAGCTAGTTGGTACTCTCTCTCCCATGTACTTCAATACAATGATCTCATGAGTTGCATTACATGATTGATATCTAGATGATGTAATTGATGTTGTGTTTGTTAGGATCCGATAAATTATGGAATTGTGATCAGATTGTTCATCATGTTATCATACTATTGTTTATTGAATATCTTGCATGCTCTCCGGTATTTGTGGTTACCCTGATCAAGTAGTTGCATGTATCTCCAAGAGGGAGTATTTATGCTAGATAGTGGGTTCAGTCTCTATTTAATCTGGGGAGTGACAACAACCTCTAAGGTTGTGGATGTGTTGTTGCCACTAGGGGTAAAACAACAATCATTTGTCCAAGGATAGTTGTGTTGTTTACATTATCACTTTACTTAATGCAATAATCTGTTGATTGCAACTTAATACTGAAAGAGGTGCAGATGCTAACCTGAAGATGGATTATTTAGGCACAGATGCATGCTTGATAGCGGTCTGTGTATCATGTTGTAATGCCCAATTAAATATTATAGTAAACTTTATATTCACCCAACACATGTTATTTGTTTGGAGAGTTACCACTAGTGTAGATAGCTGGGAACTCCGGTCCTTCTGTCATCATCATTGCTCTACAGTCAACTACGCACTGGAATATTTTCTGGTGCCATTCCCTCTGTGTTACTGCTACTGCCGTTGTGTTACTATTACTACTGCTCTCATATTACTGCTGCTTTAACATCACCCCTGTTACTAGTGCTTTTCCAGGTGCAACTGAATTGATAACTCCGTTGTTAATGCTTATAAGTATTCTTTGTCTTCCCTTGTGTCAAATCAATAAATTTGGGTTTTACTTTCCTCGAAAACTGTTGCGGTCCCCTATACTTATGGGTCATCAACGAGCTTGACATAGAAGAGCCTCGCAGAACCTAAGTAGCCCGAACTTCCTCCACGTGAAACGTGCGCAAGATATAGACAATGATGATGGCCGCACCACAGTCCATAGCCTTCTCTCCCCTCCGTCTATGGGAAGGAACGCATTGCTGCTCGCCTCTGTCGTCACATGAAGCTCACAAACATGAACGCAACCGAGGACGAGGAGGTAGCCCTTGTTCACTTGATGTCACGACGTTGTAGGGCTATGGTAGCCTCGCCCTGACCTTCTTCTTGCATAGAGGCACATGGGCCTCGTAAGCCATCGCTGTCGAGGGAGTTAACGCCTTCCTGCACAAGGTGGCGGAATCAGGCCTGTCACCGCCCTCGATGTCTCACCTCGGCCATTGGTGCTATAGGCGAGACCTTGGTTGCCTCTTTGGATGGGCTGCTAGACACGGGAGCTCGCAGCACATGGTAAGTTACCATGCTTGTCTTCCCCGAAAATCGGTGGCTTTTGTTCGGAGTCTTCAATGCAATAAGTTTTCCTAATTATTTTGGACAAAGTTAGTCGCTCAATCTTAACAGTTGTAATTTGGGAGCAAGCAACTCGAATTATGACACTCGTAGAAAAAAGGGCTTCCGTCCAGCCCCATTAGTCGCGAAAATGTAAGAAACGCGACCAATGGGGTCTTTAGTCGCGGCTCGGGTGGCGAACCGCGACCAAAGGCCTGGGCCCAGCGCGCTCGGTGGCCAGCTGGTGGACGGGAGGGGCTTTAGTCGCGGTTGGCCAGGCCAACCGCGACTAAATGTCCTCGAGCTCGGCCCAAGGCCTTTAGTCGCGGTTGGCCGTGCCAACCGCGACTAAAGGCCCATCCCTATATAAAAGGGCCTCAGCTCACTGCACTTAGCCATTTGGTGCCACTTCTCTTCACAAACTTCACAAGGGGGTGTAGGTTTGCTTTTGGCTCCTCTTATGCACACAAGGTGTTTGATGAAATGCCCCAAGAGCATGAAACAAACATGATATGAAGTGTCGGAGCCACACTTGATCGAGCTTCCTCATTTATTTTTTCCACCTCGATCGCGGTTAGCAACTTGAACCTTTCATATGTGTCATTGATAAAATATGCATATGTGTGTATTTCATTGTTTAATTTCTATTTAGTTTAACAAATGCATGATGGTTAATTATATATTTTGTATTATAATAATGCAGATGAATCGGCAATGGATGTACGCTAACCGACTCTCCGGCGAATTCACTACGGGTTTGAAAGATTTCCTCGTAGTGGCTAATGCGAACAAGCAGGGGGATTTTGTTATCTCGTCCATGTGTTGGCTGTAAGAATCGAAGGGTTACTCTTCCTTAAGGGAAGTTCACTCGCACTCTGATTCGGCATGGTTTCATGCCAAGCTATAATTGTTGGACCAAGCATGGAGAAAGAGGGGTTATAATGGAAGAAGATGAAGAAGGGGATGACATCGATGACAGCTATCTTGATCATTTCAGTGATACTTTCATGGAGGATGCTCAAGGTGGGGAAGGTGAAGGGGAAGGTGATCAAGAAGAGGCACGTGATGAGCCCGCTGATGATCTTGGTCGGACCATTGCTGATGCACGGAGTCGCTGCGAAACTGAAAAGGAGAGGGAGAATTTGGATCGCATGTTAGAGGATCACAAAAAGTCGCTGTACCCAGGATGCGATAATGGTCTGAAAAAGCTGGGCTGCACACTGGATTTGCTGAGATGGAAGGCACAGGAAGGTGTAGCTGACTCGGGATTTGAAAACTTGCTGAAAATGTTGAAGAATATGTTTCCAAAGAATTATGATCGATTTTCTATCTTGTTGACAATTAAGAAAGCTACACATATCGTATTAATTACCTCTTCATTTTTTATCAAAATAAAAAATCCCAATTTGGTCAAAATGGAATTGGGTCATGGATGACCTCATATTGTTTCCTTTTTTTACATCTATCCAGAATATTCGATATGAAGAAGAAGAAGTTTACCGTATCTGAAAAGACTGAAATGGATAAGGAAAAAAGTAATAGTACAACGTACGTAGCTTAATTAGCAACACAATATACACACTGCGGTGTAGAACCCAAATACCCAATGACACGCATTAAACAAAAATAAAAGGTTGCAATATAGTGATATTTTTTCGATAAAGGGAATATATTAATATCAAAAGATACCAAATATACCCAGCATCTACAACAGCGCAACACCCTAATAGCAGTACAGATGCACACAGCCAAAAAAGAGAAATAAAAACTAAGAAATAAAAATCCCGCCACAGTATCCCAGGTCTAGCAACATCAATACATCCACCACCAACACAACACCAGAAATACAGACTCTCCAAAAACGACGCATCCAAGAAGGAAATAATGCACCAGCGCCGTCGTCGTCATAAATAAATATATTGATATTTATGCTTTAGACAATTTTTTCACCTTTCTTTTTATTGCAGTCCACATTAAATCCACATGGTACGTGGTGAGTGGTGAGGGTGAGTAATTAATATTCAAGGTACCATGCATAAATATAAGCATGATACACTTTTGAACAATTTAACTTCTAGAACAAATCGATCTGGAAAAGATAATAGGAGTACAACGTACGTAGCTAGTACTCAGAATGTATCTAACTAACCGCTAGCCATTAGTTAACTGAACTAGTGGATCCAGGTTGATTGATCCATCCATATTAATGTAGTGTCAACCGAGTAGCTTTTTCCAGGCATGCCGTCCGGGCTCCGGACCAGATTCAATCACCCTCGTGCCAAAATTAATCTGTGAAATGGGAAAGGCGGAACTAAAAAAACAGGATAGTATATGGATTCCATTCGATCCATATTATTTGATGCTAAAATAGATGTATCTACAACTAAAATATGTTTAGATACATCTATATTACCATCAAGTACCATGAATTAGAGGGAATATATTAATCGAAAAGTCGACCCGCTACTTCTTCTACTCTTGTATGCGACAAAATACATGTCTTCACATCATGCAAATGCATGTCATGACCACAACCACTCACGGTCAACCACACACAAACCAGATGAAGTGGAAAAGGATGATTCTCTACATGATATATTTCGCAAAGAAATAAGTTTCAATATTGCTTTTTCAAAACTTACATGAGTGGTTCTTTAGATTGGGCGTGGTTTAGATAGAAATCACAATTATATAATGGAGCACTCTATGAACCGAGAAGTATGGTTGTAGGGTTTTGCTTAAGTGTCCCCCTCTTCAAAATTTGGTTGTTGTGGATGGTCAGTATCTACAGGTACTCCTTCATGAGCTAACTTAGCCCCTTCAAGTTTGGTTGCATATTTCAGAGCTGTAATCTGAACGTGAATGTCTGATCTGTTAATTTCCATAATAATCGAGCAGAAATGAACTCTATAATTGATTAAGTGATGTGCAACCGTGTGGTGTCATTTGGTCCGGGGCCAGGTCTTGGAGACTTCGCATGCAACTTGACCCAGCAAAGAGCATCTATTCTAGACTGCAAGATGTTGCTGCCTAACCGTAAATTCCTCTATTTTTCTTCTGGACTCGACGTGACCACAAACACCAATTGACGCACGCATCAAAAATCGCAGATACAATGTATGTAGAGCTGGTTAACACATGCCAGTGGAGTGTTACATTCCTCTAACGATCTAACCCATGAATCTATGGAAGAGCCAAGGAAATCAAGATTTCAGTTTATAGTTCGTTTAGGTAACTGACCAGGAGAGTGACACATACTAGCTAATAAACACGTGCCTCGATCAGACAAAAGGAAGTAACACACGCGAAGGAACGTACGTACGCACGCACGAACCGGCTAAGCAATAGCGCTGCAGGCGAGGTGCGATGGATGCAACGACATCTTCGTCAGTATGATATGGGGATACGAATTATGCTGAGACATTTCGGATGCTAATAATATATGTGCCACTGGGAAATGGATGAAATGGATGAGAAGGTCAAGTGCAATGGACCTGCACATTGACTCACGTGCGCCTAAGCCTCGATCACGAGTTGCAGTATCATAATCGTCGCACTCAGCACATCTCACCCCACCTAGGTTAGTAGATAATTGTCACTAATGTGGTGGAGTGTGCAGCAGTGGCTACCACTTGATCGCAAATAAGCCAGCTACGACGAAATTCATTATCAGGTATGCTAATTGGCAGCAATATGCTTTGGTTTTTGCTCCTCATGATTTGGGTGAATTGGGATCAAACTCCACTACAGATAGTCCAATTCAGATTCAATGGCTTTAGATTTTGCTAGCCTACGACTGAGAGAAAATAGTTACACACATCTATCCACACCATCTATTTTGTGTTGAGATCTCGTTTGTAAACTTTCTTTTTCCCCCTCCCAAAACGAAAGCAAAATACTCCCTACATCCCATGAAGCATGTCGAAAATTTATCTAAATTCAAATACATCTAGACACTAAATAATAGTTAAATCCAATTTTTGACAAATCTCAAACATGTTCCATACAAACTTGAAACTTTACATATCAACAACTTATTGGAATTACTCCCTCCGTCTCATGAAGGTTATTTGAGATTTGTCAAAATTTGGGTGACTCCCTCCGTCCCACGAAGATTGTCTGAGATTTGTTAAAATTTGGATCTAGACACTAAATAGCATTTAAATACATCCAAATTTTGACAAATCTACCACAACCTTCATGGAACAAAGGGAGTACAATGTATGAAAATTAATTCGGAATATTTTTATATTTTTTTAAATAACAAAATTACTAGTACATTCCTTATTTTAGATATTTGCGGTAGATCCAAAGTTATTTTTAGTACATTATACTTCTGATGTGTTCTTGATCTGCAAAGTTTTAAGTTTGTAGTAATTTATTTCACGGAAGTTCAGTTTTGTTCTCACACGCATATGCTCCATTTATCCAAAAATAAAATTTAAAATATTAAAAATTCAAGAAAAAAATCACATGTATATCTCCACTTTCTACGTGTGCACGCAATGTTTTGTTGAAAACCAATATGTTTTGTATGCCTTGTTTAAAAGGGGCATAAAATGTCTTGAAAAAATGTCTTATTTTAGCACTGAGGTTTATCCTTTTGTACACAAACTGCGCAAAAGATCGGTTTTTGTTGAAACTTGTGAGCACGTAGGATGTGAAGACATACACACTGCATTTTTTGTTGTTGTGTTTTTTGATATTTTCGAATATGTTTAAAATGCATTTCAAAAAGAGGAGCATATGCGCCTGGGAGCCAAAACGCCGCGCCTCTTCGTCGGGCAAAGATTGGGAGAAAAGAAAGAAACTTTATGCACGAACCTCAACATTAAAACGGATGGTGTTGACAGGGTTGTTTATCTATCATGGTGCTCTATCACAATATTTTCCTTCACCGTAACTACAAATCGGAATACGTTGCCATCATTACTGAATTATTATCTCAGGCCTAATAGGCAGAGCATCCAAAACAGTTAAGGAAACCCACCAAACAGAGCATTTTTGTCAAGTGTCAGTGAAAAAACAGAGTATTTTTCTCCACGCCTCCCCAGCCAACTTCTTTGCCGCCACTATATAACTGCCGTGCTTCCAACCGTTAGAACTCAAGATCGAAAGAAAATCCAATGTCTGATCCTAGCAGCACCGCTTCTTCTTCATCTTCTTCTCCACGCCTCACCACCGGCGTCGTCAATTTCTTGACCCGTCGCGCCATGACCACGCACCAACGAGCAGCAGCAGCATGCCACCAGCTCCCGACCGCTCAACTCCACTCGCCGGGCTCCTCCACCAGCTCGGCCGACTCCGCGCCGTGGCATCGTGCCCCGGCCACACCACCTCTGCTCCCGTTCGACACCAACGACGCCGACGAGATGCTCCTGCTCGACTTGCTCTTCCACTCCCAGAACGCCCCCGTGCAAGCGCCCAAGACGGAGACGCCAATGAAACAAGAGGCAGACGAGGGGCACAACGGCGGCTGTGGGCGTGCGTTCCGCGGGGTGCGGAAGCGGCCGTGGGGCAAGTTCGCTGCGGAGATTCGGGACTCAACGCGGAACGGCGTCCGCGTGTGGCTGGGCACCTTCGACAGCCCGGAGGCGGCGGCGCTGGCGTACGACCAGGCCGCCTTCGCGATGCGGGGTGGCGCCGCCGTGCTCAACTTCCCCGCGGACCATGTCCGGCGGTCGCTGGACGGCGCCGGCGACGACGTGTGCGGCCGCGCCGACGGGGTGTCGCCCGTTCTGGCGCTCAAGCGACGACATTCTATGCATCGGAGGCGGCCGCTTGCGGCGAACCGGAAGCCAAAGGTCGCCCGGCGGCCGGAGTGCGTGATGGAGCTGGAGGACCTCGGCGCAGATTACCTCGAGGAGCTGCTCGGCGCCTCCCAGGACGACACAACCTCCGCCGCCTCCATTTCATGGTGCTGGAGCCAGAGCCACCACTCCGTCTGACTTTGCAGTGAGCATGATCGACAAGAATAGTGTTGGTGAGAGTTGTTGAAGATGATGGACCGGTTTCTTTCTTTTCATCCATGTCTTTGTGATAGCCCGATTGTGTTGGACAATTCAGCTAGACTAGTTTCTTTAGGATCCATCGATTTTCTTCTAGAATGGAGAAACCCACAACATGGTAAGAATTCTTCTTTCGAAATGGGGAACCCGTCCTCTCCATTGATCAGAGCACGCACTCGATCGTCAACAGATTAAGGAAGAGCGTGCACACTGTCTATAAGTTCTGAAGCGCCAAATATTTTGGCTTCAATTCAGTGAAACTGGTTGTTGTGAATAGTTCCACAAATTCAGTTTAAAAGAGATTGTTGTTGGTTTTGGACTTTTGGTGTTGACGGGTAAAGTGGAATAGAGCTTGCAAAATGAGAACTCGAACTTAAGCAGACATGCAGAAAAAAACTTGCATGGATGCATGTCTTGACCAGGTCCAAATTAACATGCATATTTTTTTAGACAACCAGGCACAAGGCCCTGCTTTATAGAAAAGCACCTAAAAATATGCATGTTGGTGAGTGAGTAGCTTTCTTGGCCACGTGCGTGCGTAATAAAAAATAATAGTTATGGTGGTCGATTCGAGTATGTGTGTATATATTCAGGTTGGCACATCTGACCTGATAGTAGCTTGTGCTACTATGACCAACCAGTCACGATCAAGAGCGTGTGGCATGCAAATTAGCTCTTCAACTCTCAAATAGTCCATGGCCCATGGAATTGGATACTACCACCGTTTTAATAAATAGAGCTTATATTATTTTAAAAAAATCATGCAAAGTTTTGATCAAATTTCTACAAAAAATCATTAATATGCAACAAAAAAAATCAATATCATCTGATAGATCATGAAATATATTTTCATTTGATATCTATAGAATATTTTATTTATCGACATTTTTTAATAGTTTGATCAAACTTTACTTGACTTAACTTTTCAGAAAAAAAATATAAGCATTATTTATTAAAACGGAGGAAGTAGTAACTTGCCTTCGTCTGACAACCTTAATCTTACCGATTATGACCATCAATCTAAGATTAAGATGCATGGGATATTGATGACAGTGATGACACACGTCGGAGTGATCAACACAGCAAGAACAGTTGACAGTCCACAAGCTGTCATGGAAGTAGTACACATGTTCATGTGTGGAATGAGGTGGGCAGGAGCCCAGGACAAGCAAGCTACCCACCGGATATAGCTTGTGGCGCAAAACCATCTATAGGTTGCTCTCATTCCTTCGAGTGATAAACATCAGTTTTGCATGATTCAATAAATTGGTTCGGGTCTTGTCTCTTCTCTTTTGGCAACAACCTTCATACCTGGTACACATTAGTAGTAATTAATAAACATTGGGCTTTTCTTTGGCAGGCAATTCAATATAATTTTTGGACGTCGCCATTTTTGTTAAGCGATCTATTTGCATGCACATGTAATTCATCGTTTTGAACTGAAGGCTTGCTACTTTTTTATGAATAGAGCCCTGACATTAAAAAAAATCGAAAGTATAAAATATCTCAATAATAATAAAAAATTACAACAAAATCCTTGATATGCCCTTCGTTTTCAACGTCCAAAACGTGTGCCGCTCCTTCACGAGTCGACCTGACGTTGTTGGTTGCGGACGGGAAGTCGTCAAACGGCTATAGAGGTCCACATCTGTCCCAGAAATGGAGAGGAAGGAATAACCACCAATGAAGGTCCATGACGATATGGGGACCCCCCCCCCCCCCCTAGCCAGAAGAAGTCCCCGTGAACCACACCACTCCCGCAAGTTTCTCGACGTCATCATCGAGATGGGGCTAAAGTCAGGGAGACTATATTAAAGAAGACGCTGCGGCCACCACCTGAGCGCCGCCCCACCAAACCAAAACCGTAAGGTCGAGATCGACCCTGCTCCATGGCCCGAAGGCCACATAAGCGAAGTAGATCGCCGGTGGCGCTGAAGGGAAGCAAAGAAGCCCTCGTTGCCTCTTGAGAGTTTCTCAGGAACAAAGGGGTACATGAGGTGGGTTTGTTTTGAGGTGTCGCAAGGCTCGTTGCTTTTTATCATAGACAATGTCAGCCATTTACTCTTTGATTGATTGGTTGTAAGAAAGACCCTAGCATGTTGTTGTGCCCATATAATCAGCACGTGCAAATTGCATAGTTTTATATGTACTCCTTCAGTTTTTGTTTACTTCGCGTTCTGGTTTTATTCAAAGTCAAAATTTCTAAATTTTAACTAAATATTTGGAGAGTATCAATAATTACATTATAAATTCTATGGTATTACGATCTTCATGAAGTAAGTATGTGTTTTTTTCCTTTCTTTTAGTCACCCACTTAGAGTAAAGTGAGTAGGCAAGTGTTCATGGATAGTTCAATGACTTGGATAATATGTGTATGCATTATTTGTAACTTAAATTATTTTGAGATACATATAAAAATCGGTTTCGGTACTTAGTTGTCGGTTAAATATTTTATTACTTTGAGTGTGAATCTCACTCGACAAACATATGACTACATGTTTTCGTTTCTCTTGCACCCATTGATATGTGTCGTTGAACTTACTAATATAAACAATAATGTATAGTATTCCAGTCACAACATTTTTAATTATAAAAAGGGATAATTCTATAATAGAATGTAGTACTTTGATGAATCATAAGACGTTTCTAATGTATATTATTGTCCTATTGAATTTTTGAGCTAAAGTTTCTTTCATTTTACGTGTAAATATTAGATGTTGTGTGAAGTTTGCAAACACTCTTGTAACATGACCTTAGAATAGAGCCCACACGTACATCAACCAATGCATGCGTTGTTGCTGACCAAGCATAAGTGTCGGAGATCTATTGAATGGAAAAGTTGGCCATGAGAGGATGAGTAGTAATCTAGTGATGGGGCAAACCAAACATAAATATCTATACTTATTGGCACCTCATATAATATAGATATTTATGTTTTATTTTCACTAAACTAAATAATTATACTCCAGTATTAAGGTATTTGACATGCTTATATATTATAGATTTAAAGAGAAGGAAATAGCCCCAATCACACACATATATACATTGTAGATTTCTAATTTGCACAAATTTATATCTGAATGTAATTTTTTCATCCTTTCATCTTCACTTATATTAGATGAAGCATGGTTCAATAAAACTTCCTAAACTAAAAACATAAAAAAACATCTTATGTCAACTTAATTCACATGGGTGTATTGTAATGGTCTGATGGGATTGAATTTTCCAACAGGGAAGTTTGAACTTTACATATGAAACAAAATACATATTTGATGGTATTAGGAACAAAAAGTATATTAATTCTGATTATATATTAAAGATAGTTTTAGTGAAAAAACTAGGTAAGATTTATTGACATATCAATGTACTACGGGTACAAAAATTTAGTACAAATATAGATGACTGATATCTTTGTTGGCTTGTGTGGTGACCCTGCATACCACTGCATGTTGTAGTATGCCAGTCGTTGATATAACATTCACGAAGTACCATTCCGCAAATATTACATCCCTCAGAGTAGTACAACAGAACATAGCAGGGTCCATAACTCATTCATACATTATTACAAACCAAATGTACATGTCATCTTGGAGCTCCTCCTGGGTCCAAAGAGGTTTACTCCTGGGTTCGAGGTGAACCCAACTTAGCTTACAATATAAGAGTTTCACTAGACTTAACATTTATTCTCTCGAGCAGCTAAGTATTAAGAGTTCGCGCTGCTCGGCTTCTACTACTAATGCTGGGTACTTCTAGGCTTGGTCTCCTCCGGAAGCCTCCCCGGTTCCGTAGACTATGAGGTAGTCTACACCTTCAATACCTCCAGAGAGGTCTGGTTCTTCATAGCCGATGAAGTCGGCTCCTTCAGGGTTGTTGTTGTCCTCCTCCGGATGATTCGGACAGGTCTAGCCGGGGATTTAAGAGTGGTATGAGTACGAGCGTACTCAACAAGTTCATATTAGGAAAGAGGTGTTTAATGCTCTAACTACGATACCGGACCGAAAGTCCGATACCATGCAAGTTTTGATAACCATTTCTTCAAAAGGTTGTTTTTATTCGGAAGAACTATGTCCGTCGGCCTTCACCGGTTTACTAGAACTTCATGGAGTTCCTTTCCGGCAGCGTTCGCAGCTCCGTATCCCGAACGGGGAGTGACTCGGTCACGATTCGTTACACTCGCGGAGGTGTGTTTCTTTACCCATAAGAGATCTTAACCTTGGTGCCAACCGGGCGCGCAACCCGTCCACACTTCCTTTGGTGTGAGGCCCGGTATAAGGTCCTAGCCGTTCATATTCCTCCGCTACCTCGCACACCCACCCTTTGTTGCATGCCCCGACCCTGGGTCCTCGTCGGTCCCATTATTCCCGTAATTTCAGGGTGGACCCCGACCACGACAACAGTTTGGGACTCGTTAACCAAACTCCTTCGCCGGTAGCTGCAACCCATCATAGACCACATTACCGTGGGGAATTAGAAGGGGATCCCCACCCTCAAGTTGTTCCGCAAGCCGCAACCGCTACGGTAAGCACTGCTATACCGTGGGGAATTAGAAGGGGCTCCCCACCCTCAAGTTGCTCCGCAAGACACAACTGCTACGGTAAGCGCATCCGTTGATGAACGAGAGGTGGAAATACAATTGGCTACTCCGTCCCACTCCAGATCTTATGGTGAACACGAGTTATACGGCACAAGAATCACTGGACGACATTTGTTGTTTAATCCTAGATGGATATAAACCCTTGCAATGGAACCTCCACCATATCAACACAATCCATGGTTCCATTGCCCACCACATAGTCATATTCATAGTTATGAAAATAGTGGTTTTGCTTTTTATGCAATAGTGATAAACATAGTACTTTGCAAGTAATTTGGTAAAAATACTCAAATGACATGAGCAAGCGATGAACTTGCTCGAATACCGCAAAGTGTTGCAGTTTGATGGTGTGGACTGACCCTTGTCCTCTGTTTCTGAAAAATAGCATCATTGTCCGATAAGGGCAATGGTTAAAGAAGCAATTATGCATGATTCCAGTTTTAGGGTTTGTTCCCCCCTTTCTCGGTGTTTATTATTTTTTTGGTAGAAGGTTTATACTAAGAATAATTTGGGGATACTTGTTTAGGGAAAAATACAACCTTGAAATATTGTCAAGGTGTTTTTGAGGTCCAAATTTATTAATGGACTTAATTTTGATTTTAGAAAATAATATGTGATTCAAATGATTATTTAAATCAATATATTAAGACTTATTCTTGATTATATTCATAAATTCTTTTACATATTTTATTTAGATAGGGAATTTTATGCTGATCAATTTTCATATTTTTAATTATTTTTTTAGAGCTGTTAAATAATTATAGTGATTTTCCAAAGTTTATGCATTTTAATAGAATTTGTGAAATGGCAGAAATGCCCCTGGGCCCCACCTGTCAGGGTGGCCCAACGGTTTGGCTAGACCAGCTCGGGTCCAACCGACCCGAGCGGTCGGTCGCTCACTTCCTCTCCACGCGCCGCTCGTCCTAACCCTAATCATCTCCCTTGCTCTGGCGACCCGCGTCGCCACCGCCGTCGCCGAATTAATCCGACCAACTCCGGCGGTCGCCGCCGGCGAGATGCGGCGCATCTGATCCGCCGTTCAACGGCGCTTCAGATCCACCGCGCCGATCTGTGCTTCGCTGCTTCCTCGTCGCGTCCCCCTTCGCCTCTGCTCGCCTGTCGTGGTGTGCTGGGGCGAGTTGGTCGCCGCCGACGCGCTTGGTGCCGAGGCCGTGTGCCTCGTCGTGCCTGTGCTGGAGCTTCCGCGCTTCGGCGACCGCCTGGCTTGGCCATGGCTTGGCGCTGCCGTGGCCAGGCTGTGCCGCCGTACCGCCATGGTGACGCCGCCGCGCAACTCCAGGTTAGTACGCCTCCATCATCTCCCTTCTTACCTCCTCCTCTATTCTATGCTCTAGTCACCAGCCTGCCTCTCCTCATGGAGATGCCGGCACTGCCATGCTGCTGTTGTGCTTGGCTTACTGCTGTCGCCACAGATCCTAGCTTGATGTGCTGTGCTGTTCTTGCTCAATTGCTCACTGTGCTCCCTAGCTATTTCTGTTCATTGTAAACTCTGGCTGTGGTCCTCCTGTGATTGCTCATGAGCATCCAGTGATGCTCATGACCTACTGGCATGCCCCTATTCTTTTTACTATCATCTGGGCATACTGTGTGTGCTTAATCGTGTCCTAGGCTTGATCTTGGTGGTTAATTATTGCATACTTGCAAGTGCTAGTGCCCTGGATATAATTATGGAGCTCTATTCTTTTATCTGTGATGCAATTGTTCAATTATTTGGTTCATACATGATGCCAGTAATGCCTTAGCACGCCCTGGCATGCTCTAACCAACTCCTGATGATCATATGATCATCAGTTGCTTGCAAATACTGCTGTGTTGTGTCTGTACCTCATGCTACTCAACCTGTGATGTGTGTGTGTCACACAGGTTTGCTCTGGTGTGTGCTGGTGCTGGTTTAAACCTCACCTGTTGCTTGCAATGATCCATTGGATCATCAGCAAGGCTCTGATGTTTTGATTATTTGTATTGTTCACTTATCTATATTGTCTGGATTTCCTGAAATGGATAAGTGATGTGAACTGCTTGCAGTGGTGATCATCCAATTAATTGTGACAGGGCTAGATGGATGCCAACACTTGTTGTGTACCCTAGCCCTTCTTTTGAACCCATCTGGGTGATGATATCTGTGCAAGGCTGATTGGTTTGGCTATTCTAGGGTTTGAGGTGACCCTGGCAGTAACTTGTGCTGCCCTAGGGTAGCTCCCCTATTTGTTGGTTGGCTGTAATTTGGTGGATCTCTCACTGGAAGTATCCATGCTGTTTTTCCAGTGCCTTTGCTCGTTGACAATGCAAATAGACAGGATCTGTCTAATATCTGATGGCTTGCTTGGCTTTGTGTGCTGGATGATTTTGGAATGGCTAGATAGGGATTAATCCAGGTTGGATTTCTCTGGTATGTCACTTTGTTGACATGCCAATGTTCCCCTTGGAATCTCTCTCTGTCTATTCTCTAGTTTGCTTGCACCAAAAGGCCTAATAGCCAGATGATGATACAAACTGGGTTTCATACCCACCTTGCTTCTGTGATGCAAGTGTATGCTTATTTATGAACAAAACAGAAGTTTTGCTCAGGGTTCTTTTATGTATACCTCACTCCAGCTCCTAGAAATTGAGTGTTGGTGTAGAGGGTTGCTTCGTGTTGTGCTTGTGGTTGATTTACTTGCCCTCGCTCCTCCTGGTGATCTTGTGAGGCTTGATTTGGTTCAGTGGTGATCTTTGGACAGGTTGAACAGCTCTGGCTGTTCTTCCTGTTCTTGGTGTTCTTACCCTTTGGAGATTCTGCCGATGGATTGGCTAGGGTTCACTGTTGAAGAGGTTTATATATGGATGTCCTCTTCCTTCCCTGGTCGACAGCTTGGTCTGGCTCAACTTGGTGACTCACTGATGCTGTGTGTGTGTTGTGCCACATGCACAGGCAGTGCTACGGTGTTAAGCATGCACACCTGATGTGTGTGCTGCTTGTGTGTCTGTGTGAACCAGATCCTGTGGACTTGGCTCTGGAGAGGATCAGCTCGGCAGCCTGATCTTATCCCCTTTACTTCTATTGTTTGCTAACCTGCCAAGTGGCTTTGCCACTTGGCTTAATGCTTTGTTTGCTGTGTATGTGTGCAGGTATCAAGTGCTGATCAGGATGAACTCAAGATCATCAGGATCAAAGAATTCATGAAGATCACAATGTAGCTTAGGTTATTTAGAGATCTTGTAATTTTCCTTTTTCTTTTTCTATTTAATCAATTCTTGTAATATGTTGTAATTCATTTATATTCTCTTATGAATATTGTAAAGACAATGTAATTTGTGTGTTGATCAATAAAGCTCAAGGTTTCTCTAATGAGCTTTATTATTTATTACTTGTATTGTTTATTATTGATTATATACTTAATGATTTTCCTCAATTGAATTATTTAGGATAATTATTTAATGTTTGAATTTAAAATTCAAATTCAACCTTGGTTTGAATTCAACCATGTCATATTATTTATAGTTCCACCATGCAAACTCTCCCCTCTCTTCTCAAAACCCTAACTAGTGAAAAGAGATGCAAGTTTGTCGCACTCTCGAAACCCTAACCCTGTAAGGTGTCGAGAGAGAAACTTGTCCCCCTTCAATGTAGTTTTTGTTTAAAAGCGCGAAATTTCCCCAGAATTTACTATGCAATGCACATCCCTTTCTAAAATCTACCCCTCGATCGTCACTAAACCTGGGACATTACAGCCTTTCCCCCTTAAAGAAAACTTCGTCCCGAAGTTGTGGTTGTAATACCTGAACATAGTCTCTGGGGTATGTTTTCCTCGGGTCCTCCTCTTTTTCCCGGGTGGCCTCCCTCTCGGGATGATGCTTCCATTGTATCTTGCAATACTTGATCGCCTTATTTCTGAGTTGTTTCCCAGCTCTCCTCGAGAATCTTGGCTGGCTTCTCGATATAGGTCGATCT
>NC_061514.1:97198498-97239229 GCF_022539505.1 Lolium rigidum | reverse complement strand
TCTTTACTTTGTTTTTGTCTTGCTTTATTTTATTTACTACTTTGTTTGCTGCATTATATCAAAACACAAAAAAATTAGTTGCTAGCTTTACTTTATTTACTGTCTTGTTTGCTATATCAAAAACACAAAAAAATTAGTTACTTGTTTTACTTTTACTTAATATCATGCATGTTTTTATTTCACTAGTTAAGCATAATGGAAAACAACAAAAATATGAGAGATCTTTATGAACTTTATCTTGAATTAGGACATGATGTGTTTGAAGAGAGAATTAAAAAACCCATGGAACTTTATATGCATGCTAATGGGAATGTTATTACTATGGATGCTTTGAACACCATTGTTGCTAATGCTATGGAAAATTCTAAGCTTGGGAAGCTGGCTCGATGAGCATGATCTTTTTAGTCCCCAAGCATTGAGGAGAAAATTTTCTTTATGATTACAATATGCCTCCTATATATGATGATAGCCACTTTGTTGAATTTGCTCCCACTACAACTAATAAAATTGATTATGCTTATGTGGAGAGTAATAATTTTATGCATGAGACTCATGATAAGAATGCTTTATGTGATAGTTATATTGTTGAGTTTGCTCATGATGCTACTGAAAGTTATTATGAGAGAGGAAAATATGGCTGTAGAAATTTTCATGTTACTAAAATACCTCTCTATGTGCTGAAATTTTTGAAGCTACACTTGTTTTATCTTCCTATGCTTGTTACTTTGCTCTTCATGAACTTGTTTATTTACAAGATTCCTATGCATAGGAAGCATGTTAGACTTAAATGTGTTTTGAATTTGCCTCTTGATGCTCTCTTTTGCTTCAAATACTATTTCTTGCAAGTGCATCATTAAAACCGACTGAGCCCATCTTAATGGCTATAAAGAAAGAACTTCTTGGGAGATAACCCATGTGTTATTTTGCTACAGTACTTTGTTTTATATTTGTGTCTTGGAAGTTGTTTACTACTGTAGCAACCTCTCCTTATCTTAGTTTTATGTTTTGTTGTGCCAAGTAAAGTCTTTGATAGAAAAGTAAGTACTAGATTTGGATTACTGCTAGTTCCAGATTTCTTTGCTGTCACGAATCTGAGCCCACTCTCCCGCAGGTAGCTCAGAAAATTATGCCAATTTACGTGCATGATCCTCAGATATGTACGCAACTTTCATTCAATTTGAGCATTTTCATTTGAGCAAGTCTGGTGCCTAATAAAATCCATCATTACGAACTGTTCTGCTTTGACAGATTCTGCCTTTTATTTCAGCATTGCCTCTTTCGCTATGTTGATGAATTTCTTTGATCCATTAATGTCCAAGTAGCTTTATGCAATGTCCAGAAGTGTTAAGAATGATTGTGTCACCTCTGAATATGTCAATTTTTATTGTGCACTAACCCTCTAATGAGTTGTTTCGAGTTTGGTGTGGAGGAAGTTTTCAAGGATCAAGAGAGGAGTATGATGCAATATGATCAAGGAGAGTGAAAGCTCTAAGCTTGGGGATGCACCCGTGGTTCACCCCTGCATATATCAAGAAGACTCAAGCTGTTTAAGCTTGGGATGCCCAAGGCATCCCCTTCTTCATCAGACAACAAGCTAGTTTAAGAGGCATACTAGGGACTTCTTTGTTGTCTATATATCACACATGTACTAATGTTTCGGTTAATACAATTATAGCATGATATATAAACATTTATCATAAACATAAAGATATAAATAATAACCACTTTATTATTGCCTCTAGGGCATATCTCCTTCAGAGAGACACGCTCCACTGTTGCATATGGACAAATATGTCCTTAGGCTTTACTCATAATAATCAAGGTGAAGGTTGAAACTTCTTCGTTAAATTGTTATATGGTTGGAATTGGGAAACGCTACATGTAGTAATTCTAAAATGTCTTGGATAATGTGATACTTTGCAATTGTTGTGCTCATGTTTAAGCTCTTGCATCATATACTTTGCACCCATTAATGAAGAAATACATAGAGCTTGCTAAAATTTGGTTTGCATATTTGGTCTCTCTAAGGTCTAGATAATTCTAGTATTGAGTTTTGAACAACAAGGAAGACGGTGTAGAGTCTTATAATGTTTACAATATGTCTTTTATGTGAGTTTTGTCTGCACCGGTTCATCCTTGAGTTTGCTTCAAATAACCTTGCTAGCCTAAACCTTGTATCGAGAGGGAATACTTCTCATGCATCCAAAATCCTTGAGCCAACCACTATGCCATGTGTCCACCATACCTACCTACTACATGGTATTTCTCCGCCATTCCAAAGTAAATTGCTTGAGTGCTACCTTTAAAATTCCATCATTCGCCTTTGCAATATATAGCTCATGGGACAAAATAGCCTTAAAAACTATTGTGGTATTGAATATGTACTTATGCACTTTACCTCTTATTAAGTTGCTTGTTGTGCGATAACCATGCTTCGGGGACGCCATCAACTATTCTTTGTTGAATATCATGTGAGTTGCTATGCATGTCCGTCTTGTCTGAAGTAAGAGAGATCTACCACCTTAATGGTTGGAGCATGCATATTGTTAGAGAAGAACATTGGCCGCTAACTAAAGCCATGAATCATGGTGGAAGTTTCAGTTTTGGACATATATCCTCAATCTCATATGAGAATAATAATTGTTGCTACATGCTTATGCATTAAAGAGGAGTCCATTATATGTTGTCCATGTTGTCCCGGTATGGATGTCTAAGTTGATAATAATCAAAAGCGAGAAATCCAAAATGCGAGCTTTCTCCTTAGACCTTTGTACAGGCGGCATGGAGGTACCCCTTTGTGACACTTGGTTGAAACATGTGTATTGCGATGATCCGGTAGTCCAAGCTAAGTAGGACAAGGTGCGGGCACTATTAGTATACTATGCATGAGGCTTGCAACTTGTAAGATATAATTTACATAACTCATATGCTCTATTACTACCGTTGACAAAATTGTTTCACGTTTTCAAAATAAAAGCTCTAGCACAAATATAGCAATCGATGCTTTCCTCTTTGAAGGACCTTTCTTTTACTTTTATTGTTGAGTCAGTTCACCTATTTCTCTCCATCTCAAGAAGCAAACACTTGTGTGAACTGTGCATTGATTCCTACATACTTGCATATTGCACTTGTTATATTGCTTTGCATTGACAAACTATCATTGAGATATACTGTTACAAGTTGAAAGCAACCGCTGAAACTTAATCTTCCATTGTGTTGCTTCAATACCTTTACTTTGATTTATTGCTTTATGAGTTAACTCTTATGCAAGACTTATAGATGCTTGTCTTGAAGTACTATTCATGAAAAGTCTTTGCTTTATGATTCATTTGTTTACTCATGTCATTACCATTGTTTTGATCGCTGCATCCATTACATATGTTTACAATAGTATGATCAAGATTATGATGGCATGTCACTTCAGAAATTATCCTTGTTATCGTTTGCCTGCTCGGGACGAGCAGAACTAAGCTTGGGGATGCTGATACGTCTCCGACGTATCGATAATTTCTTATGTTCCACGCTACATTATTGATGATATCTACATGTTTTATACACATTATATGTCGTATTTACACATTTTCTGGAACTAACCTATTAACAAGATGCCGAAGAGCCAGTTGCTGTTTTCTGCTGTTTTTGGTTTTAGAAATCCTAGTAAGGAAATATTCTCGGAATTGGACGAAATCAACGCCCAGGGTCCTATTTTGCCACGAAGCTTCCAGAAGACCGAAGGAGAGTCGAAGTGGGGCCACGAGGTGGCCGGACAACGAGGCGGCGCGGCCCGAGGCCACGGCCGCGCCGGCCTGTCATCTGGGCCCCTCGTGCCGCCCCTTGACCTACCCTTCCGCCTACTTAAAGCCTCCGTCGCGAAACCCCCGATCCGAGAGCCACGATACGGAAAACCTTCCGGAGACGCCGCCGCCGCGGATCCCATCTCAGGGGATTCAGGAGATCGCCTCCGGCACCCTGCCGGAGAGGGGAATCATCTCCCGGAGGACTCTTCATCGCCATGATCGCCTCCGGAGTGATGAGTGAGTAGTTCACCCCTGGATCATGGGTCCATAGCAGTAGCTAGATGGTCGTCTTCTCCTAATTGTGCTTCATTGTTGGATCTTGTGAGCTGCCTAACATGATCAAGATCATCTATCTGTAATACTATATGTTGTGTTTGTCGGGATCCGATGGATAGAGAATACTATGTTATGGTGATTATCAATCTATTATTTATGTGTTGTTTATGATCTTGCATGCTCTCTGTTATTAGTAGAGGCTCTGGCCAAGTTTTTGCTCTTAACTCCAAGAGGTAGTATTTATGCTCGATAGTGGGTTCATGCCTCCATTGATATCTGGGACAGTGACAGAAAGTTCTAAGGTTGTGGATGTGCTGTTGCCACTAGGGATAAAACATTGATGCTATGTCTAAGGATGTAGCTGTTGATTACATTACGCACCATACTTAATGCAATTGTCTGTTGCTTACAACTTAATACTGGAAGGGGTTCGGATGATAACCTGAAGGTGGACTTTTTAGGCATAGATGCATGCTGGATGACGGTCTATGTACTTTGTCGTAATGCCCAATTAAATCTCACTATATTTATCATATCATGTATATGCATCGTTATGCCCTTTTCTATTTGTCAATTGCCCGACTGTAATTTGTTCACCCAACATGCTTTATCTTATGGGAGAGACACCTCTAGTGAACTGTGGACCCCGGTCCTATTCTTTACATCGCATACAATCTACTGCAATTGTTTTTACTGTTTTCTTCGCAAACAATCATCTTCCACACAATACGGTTAATCCTTTGTTACAGCAAGCCGGTGAGATTGACAACCTCACTGTTTCGTTGGGGCAAAGTACTTTGGTTGTGTTGTGCAGGTTCCACGTTGGCGCCGGAATCCCTGGTGTTGCGCCGCATCACATTTCGCCACCATCAACCTTCAACGTGCTTCTTGGCTCCTCCTGGTTCGATTAAACCTTGGTTTTTTTCTGAGGGAAAACTTGCTACTGTGCGCATCATACCTTCCTCTTGGGGTTCCCAACGAACGTGTGAGTTACACGCCATCACCCTAGCACTCAAATTGGAGGACGTGCAGCCGGCCTTGTCTGCAGATTATAAAGACGGCAGGATCGAGTCGGTGTCGGACTCGGATCACTTGGAAGCGAATGTTGCTGGCGACGGAGTTCCTCAGCAGGCCGCCAGACCGGGCTTCCAAACACGATTGTTGGCCCTTAATACGCCCTCCTGTATAAAGTAGGTGCTCCCTAAAAAAAGGTGCTAGTACACGTGGTCCATGCCAACAGCCTCTCACCGGATTTTCTTCATGCATCTTGGGTGCATTTTACCCAGAGGGGCGAAAAAGCACATCGATAGTACAATTGTAGTCTACAAACATTAAGTTTCTATATCTCCATTCTTTTCACCATGAAGTGTCTGTTTTCCAGGATTGGCAAAAACGTTACTAGCTAGAACTATCTAGTGAGCTGATATTTTCGCCACAACTACTGAACTGCGTGCCACAAGCGAAGGTCTTGGGGGTAACTACGGATGCGGTTTTTTGATCATATGTTGGCTTCGCGTCAGCAAAGACTCCTCGCTGCCGGACACCGCTGCCTTTGCCGCCCTCTTGCTCGCCGACATGCTTCGGTGATGCGCCGATCAAACAAGCCCTCCTCACCGGCCATCAGGTGATGTGATCTCACCGGGCCGCGAGATTTGGGGAAGAACTGAAGAACCCTAGCTATCGAATTTGAGGGGGAGCAGCCGGCGTTGGAGACTTACTTATTTTATTTATAAAAAACTTTAATGTAATAATATACTAAGAATTTTCTCCATATGTTGAGACCAAATTTATTCATACAGTTTGAAATATGTGTTCACGAAAATTTAAGATAAAAGGTCAAGTCTAGATGTGAAAATGTGACACTACTACTACTATAAGCCAGTTATATAAAAAATACTATTTGTTTTAAAGTAGAATGACCACGGGACGCACAAATTGGCAACTTCATGACCAGCCTGCCACATTTTGTGACATGTTGACTGAAGTGCCCACCCGTGACAAGTTGATATTTAACAGTTGTGTTGTTCTCTTCAACAAAAAATTTATGTCGAACAAACATTACCACAACAACTTATCAATGCACCATGATTAAAACACTTGTGTATGTTATGTCCCAGCCAAAAGATTATACACAAATTATATTCTACAAATAAAATTTGTTGCAATGGAATTGATATCACTATAATAGACTCCACTCGGTACAGTCAAGAGGCGGTCCGCATCATCTAGTCTTAAGTCCTCCCCGCAACCAGGCTTGAGTTAGGGCCTCAATGTATCCCAAGTACCGTTTCAAAAAAAATGTATCCCAAGTACATGCTTCAACTTTGCAACAAGTTTCCAGTCATCAAGAGATAAATCGTCCTGTTGGTGGCAATGCATGTTTAAAAAAAAAATTAGCAACTCGTATATATGCATACAAAAAAGGCGACTGCGGCACAACATGTGTAGATGAAGAAGAAACATTGGACTTGCCCTGTAGGTTTGTTTAAGAAGAAGGATCGAACGCTCTGTAATGTGGCTCACAAGCTCGTCCTCCATCTCGAAGTGCACTCCGTAACTCTTTTTCTGCTCATCAGGGTTGCTCCCGGTGATCTGTTCACAGCCCAGTAGATGTAACATTAGACAGAACGAAGTAAATCAAAAAAACGTTAGGACTGAGGATAATGCCAACCTTTATCGTCACCATTTGCCCTTTTGTGGCCATGTCGACTTGCGTGTCATTGATTTCAATAGAGGCAATCTTCCCGATATCTATGAAATCCTTGCTAGGTATGGCTAGAGGGGTTCCCACCTACATGGCAATGCAAGATGAGGAATAGTTGTACATATTTTTGGGCGTATGAGACATAAGGGATTCCCAGTCGATGATTAAAACATAGCAAAACCGTGATTTCATATCTTCATATCGAATATCGGTATCATGTTACACATGGGAAAAGGAAGACATGAACATACAAGTAAAGGGAATTTTCTGAACATGGGTACTTCGAACCCGATATTACGTAGTTTGGAAATAAGTTACATAATGTATGGATCCTTAAGTTACAGACAGGTCGGGTAGGGCGAGTTTCCTTTAAACTGTTCATTCGGAACTTGTAATTTTTTTCTAAGCTACATACTTTCAAATTTAGGATTACAATGTGACACATGCACATATATTGCATCCTCTACATAGGGAAAAAAATTAAATTTCTTGGTGGCATGGAAATACGGATTTTGGGGCTAGCCCGTTATCATGTACTCTTGATCTCGAGTTCCAGTGTGTATTTTTGTCATACAAGCCCTTTATATCGGACAAGTTTTCTACTACTAGGTACTTCATCCCTTAGGGATTATAAGATCAGGCATATTTCTAGGTGGAAATTTGACCAACCTAATACAATTTATATATTATAATATATTATTAAAAAGTTTAGATGTTCTACTTTCTATTAATTTAAATTTTTATGTTTATATAATTTATATTACGTTGATCAAATTGATAATTTAGAGCCAGACTTATAATCCCTAACGAAGGGTGTATTTATTAGGTCTTGACTGCTTAACAGATTACGTAGTAATAAACAACATGCTACGACATTAAGGTTGAATGAGAAGAAAATATAGTGTGTGATTGACAAACCGATCGATATACTAGCCAAAAGTGAAGTTACCTTGGCTATTCCGTCAATGATTTGCACAGCAAGAACGATTGGATTCGTCTTGTTCAAGACAAGGCTCGGAAGGATCCTGAGAACACATGGGAAAACAGCTTCTTCTGCCATGGGGGTCGCCGGGTCTGCTTACGGAAGTAAAGGGGTTGACGAACCAAATTCGTGACAACACGCCGGGATTTAGGGTTAGGGAGCTGGGAGCGGAGTTTTCTTTGTTTTCGGAGGGAAGAAACGAGGGTGTCTAGATTTGAGGCGGCGGCTCGCTCGCTATTTAACGAACCAAGGAGACCCAGGCACCGGCGACGCAAACCAAGACGTGTTCGTGAAGGACTCAGCGAAGCATGTACGGCCAAATTTCGTTTTTCATATCAGATCACTTGTCTGTTTTTTTTCAATTTATTTTTTGCGAATCGTATGATTTTCTTTCCTAGAACAAAACGGTGGTCCAGTCTGGTTGGCCATTGAGGTTCATCTGGGACGATGAATAAGCTATGGATAGGGGGAAACTCAAAGTGTAGCCCGAGCTATACATCTCCTGTTTTTTTACAAAATTTGAATTCAATATTTAAAGTTTTAAAAAAATCTGAAAAAAAACTGGATGTAGCAATGATGTACTTTACCGCTGTGCAAATTTTCAGGATGAAATACGTTATACTTGAGGCTACACAAAAATAACAAATTCTGACAAATGTTGGAGGTTTCAAAATCTGTACTATTCATGTTTTCAAATCCATTGATTTATGAATCTTGCACAGCCCAAAATACTTAGTCTTTTGTATTGCTTTTTTTCACAGTCATAGAGTACATTATTGTCTATCTATAGAATTTTTGTTCCTAATTTTTTGAAACTATAAGATGCCATTTTCAAATTTTTGAAAAAACGGGCTACATGTAGCCCGAGTACAAAAAGCCACACTCATGGATAGGGGGAAATTGCAAAAAGGAAAACGAGCATTATAAGGGCCAAACTTAGGCACCGCTAGCCGCGCTCAGACTACCACGACGCCCCACCGCCAAGTGGCCGCGCCACCGCCAAGAAGACCCCCGGGCTACGTCGGACCGTCGCCTGGCTGAACCACACCACCGCGGGGCCGCCATGCAACACGCCACTGCTCCACTCACACGGGGAAGGTTCGGTTGCCGCCGCCGGCACCGCAAATGCAACACCCTGCTTCCCGCGCTGGTGGCAACAGAGAGGAGGAGGGGAGAGTCAGCGGGCTAGAGTTTGCCCCTGCTCGCCCACTCGAGGTTCGAGAAAGGAGCTAGAGGGAAAGGGGAGGGGATTCGAACCAGATCTGAGTAGACGACACCCTCACAAAGTTGGCACTTAATTAACGTGTGGGGCATGACAACTTACTTCATTTTTGTTTTGAGGGTTCTAGACTAATTCAGGATTTTGTAGATAATATTTTTTAGCTCGGTGTATGGCGCAACGGTTGGTTCCTTGACTAAAGGTGCAAGTGGTACATCATTAGGTACCATCTACCCCCTTTAGTTTTAAAATTGAACTAACTTTTCTAAAATAATAATATCATGAAAAAAGAAGTTAGTTTATTTTTTGGGAGCGATTATTTCTCAGTCGACTCAGAACTAATTTCGTTCTCAGTCACATGATATCAACACATTTCAGTTACAATTCAAGTTGCAGCTCATGATTAGCACGAATCACAAAGCAAATCAAATGATGTAAAACTTAACTGAGCACGAATCACATAGCAAATCAAATCTTTTATTTTTTATAGTAAAAGAGGATAGAAATTAGCTAATGATGATGGACCGCTTGCATCTATTGGCTTGACCCACCCAACCAATAGCTTGCAAGAGAACTCGTAAGACATGCCAAATAAGGATTTTTTTTTTGAAGAAAAGCTTGTTCCGTCGAAATCAAAACGGGAAAGAGGATTTCCGACCCCACCCACCCTATCCATCTCCACTGATATCCGTACAAGCTTCGCGAGGCGGACAAGGTGAAGAGAAAGCTCCACCAGCCAGCCGCGGCCCCACCCCCGCCGCATCGCGGCTAAACCACCGCCAAGCAAACGTCCGGCCAAGGGCGCATTGATTATCCGGCAGGCAGGCGCACGCCGCCGACGAAAACAGCAGTTCGCCCACGCGCGCACGGGCCGGCATGGGCGACGCCGGGGCGACGGGCGGCATGCTCTCCCCGCCGTCCCCGCCGCCGCCGGAGCTGGGCATGGTGGCGCGCGCCGTGCAGCGGCTCGTGGCAAGAAACGACGCGCTCGACGGCGGCGAGGGGACTGGGAGCGGGATGGCGGCGTTCGAGGGCGCTGGCGCACCGCGGATCGGCCTGGCGCAGTACCTGGAGCGGGTGCACCGGTACGCGGGGCTGGAGCCCGAGTGCTACGTGGTGGCGTACGCGTACGTCGACAGGGCGGCGCACCGGCGCCCCGCCGCCGCCGTCGCCTCCAGGAACGTGCACCGCCTGCTCCTCGCCTGCCTCCTCGTCGCCTCCAAGGTCCTCGACGACTTGTAAGTACCTCGATCCATTGCATGCCTTGGCGACGAACTGAAAAAAGTGCACCCATTCACCGCGCACTGAAGTACTGAACTGCATATATATTTTGCTCCATTCGATCATATGCCACGCGAAGTGAAATCAAAGATCTAAGATTACTGTCAGACTCCCGCGGTTCTACCAAGAATAGCCAAAGCATAACCACCATTAACTGATCATGCTGATGCTCACTGACTGCTACGGCTGAGATAATGCCGTGCGATCGACGGAAAGATAGGGTAAGACCAACCACGTCCACATTTAGCTCTGGAAAAATGCGACCACAATAAATCCATTGACAACAACATAAACGGGACTGGAATATACTCCCTCGATCCGTCAGGATTTTTGTCATGGCTTTAGTTCAATTTTTTTTTGCGCATGACTTTAGTTCAAATTTCAACTAAGATCAAACAAGAATTATGCCACGGAGGTAGCACTTGTATGCAGGCCAATTGTGCTTTCAAGTGAAGAAAAGGAAAGGCGTGCACTGGTTTTCATTGTGTTCAGTTACACCTCGTCACATCAGTCAATTGGTTGTTGTACTTGGGCCACGCACTCTTGTATAACGACTGGTAGGTACGTGCACTAGGTTCATGATCGATCCGTATTTATGTCGTCAAACAATAATTCAATGTACATGACAGGTACGTACGTACATTTGCAGATCAAGTGGCCCGTGCATCATGTATAATGCTACCTGCATTTTCTCGAAATAAGCTTTTGTCCCGTTTTATAAATAAAGCCACGTATGATGGCCAAACTGATACAAGGTAGTGAGGAAAATCTCTTACAAAACAGACCGAAGATTAAAAAAAGGGTTTTGCTAGTTCTCAGAGAACTAAGTTCGTGCCCAGTTAAGTCCTACGCTGTTAGATTTGCTTCGTGATTCGTGCTAGTTATGAGTTGCAACTGAGATTTGATAACATCATCTAACTGAAAATGAAGTTAGTTTTCATTTAACTGAAAAATAGCCACACCCTAAAAAAAATGATAGGAGTCGCAACACTCTCCAAGATACAATCGACACTACCTACGTTGAAACCCGTCTCGTTGTGAAGTCACCGGACATCATCGTCTCGTACCCACCAAGTAATACTACCTGTATAATGTCTTGATCAGAGAGATCATGGATGCAACATGCAAGTCAGGATGATTAATAATGGAATCGATAATGCAGTAGTACTACTACATTTGTTCAGCGATCTTTTTACTTGTGCCAGATCGTGGTGAAATAAGTTAACTGAACACACTGTCTTGCAGCCACCACGACAACGCCTTCTTCGCGCGCGTGGGCGGCGTGAGCAACGCGGAGATGAACAAGCTGGAGCTGGAGCTCCTCGACGTGCTCGGCTTCGAGGTCATGCTCAGCCGCCGACTCTACGACCTCTACCACGCGCACCTCCAAGACAAGGACGACACGCGGCACAGCAGCAGGGACGCCGCCGGCGCCGTCGACGAATTAGTCGCGGCCGCCGCGTCGATCAAGATTGAGGAGCGGTCGGCGGACGGAGACGACGACGAAGATAACCGGAGCCAGCTCGCGAACGGCGCCGTCCAGTACGACTGGAACCAGGGGCCAGCGGCAGGGAGCGGTGGCGCCGGCGTGCGGCGGCACTCGTCGTCGCAGGCACCGGCACGGTACTCCTTCTCGGGCCAGACTTCTGACTGACGAGATGTGCAAATTTCACTACTACCCAGATTTGACGTGTACTACGTATATACTAGCATCAAAGATTGATAATGAAGCCAGGTTTAACTGATGTGCGAATTTTTTGTATGCCATGCGTGTACCACTAGATTGTAGTACAGTTATGTTTTAGAACTAGAATTTACAGCGGGTGAAATGTGACGTCAGTGCGATACCAGCCAAGAGCCCAAGAACCGTGCATTCCATCTCGCATGTATTGTACGGCCTAAGGGAGGGTGTGTTTTTCTATTTATTTTCTTCTTGAAATTTGAAAAGCAAATGCAGCAAGATAGAAATGGAAGTCGTCGAGAAAATGTCAATGTGACACACAGAAGGCATGTCCCTTCCCCATTATGTTGTAGTTTCCCCTCTTGAATTTAGTTCTAGGGCAGATTCGCAAAAAAAAAAAAAGGATCTAGTTCTAGGGCTTTGTTATTCAAATATTTGGTGCACGTGAATATCTTGCCCGGGCTTATTGCTTGTTCACCTCGCGGCCAGGAAGTGTTTGTGGGATCCAACCATGGTTCATTTATATTTTCTAGATTTTGATATTTTTTTCTTGATGTATAACTTGATGTTCACATGAGATGCATATAGTTCCACCTAAACCTCCATCTTGGGAGACCCCTTATGGGTTATAGCCTACATGATTATGAGTGGAAGTCGCCATGCTTGCCTTTGCTGCTCCTATGTTTTCGCTACACGTTCAAGAGGTTGTTCAATGATGAATTGTGCAAGTGGATCTTTAACATTCTTGGCGTTTGACGGTGGATAGTTTGATATCCTACCACGACATTGTGTACTCCGTGTAGGCTAGGAGGGCATGCATCTACATAGATAGGATACTCGAGACAGTTTATCCTCATACCACTCGGAAGGTTTCTGAGATGAAAAAAAAATGGAAGAACAAGACACATAATCGAGAGACCTACTTTTGTATCGATGAGACTTCCATTTGTGCAACAAAAGGACTCACATTCAAATGGAAGGCATTCAACAACCTATTTTACGACTATACAAAGCCCTCCCAAGGACGAAGCTCCTCAAATCTACATAATCTCAAGCCATCTTCATCTAGAAGTCGGATCGGTATAGGGCACTCTATACCGTTTCAAACACAATTAGAACCACCGTGTTCATCACCTGAACTCGCCGAGCTACATCATTTATGATAAGTTGTGCAAAATCAAACCCCCATATAATTAATCCAAGTAATATTAGGGTTGTTAACCATGAAAAATGGTTCAGAACCAGGGTACAAGTCGTCCATCGTACCATCTGAGTGTATCGCGACCAAACAAATCACCTGCTCTCACGGGAATGCTCTGGAGGTCTTTTAGATCTCCAATATTTTATCCCTCGACAACGACAACCTTCTTCTTCCTCTAGATTCATCGTTGAGCCAAGTAAAGGCACAATATTGCACTACCTGTCGGTGCCAGCCAAAAAGATGTGCTTCATCAATGATGATCACGAGAGAGCATGCCCTAGTCATCGGCATCCATAAGGCTTGTAGGAGGGTGTGTGCTCTTGGCGAGCATTTATGGTCCGTGACGTCAAGGGAAAACTTGTAATTTTCCTTTTTATTTGTTTCATTTTTCTATTTGTTGTGTGTTGTGCTTGGCCGCGGTGGTCTTTGAGCCTACTTTGAACTTTTGAAGTAATACATGGCCAGGGTAATCGAAAGTAACTAACTCAGGTGCCCCCCTAATCATGCCCCCTATTTATCATTCTATATTTCCGTTTCAAAATTTATCTTTCTTCATATCCATGGCTCTCCCACATTGGTGCTTGCAACGCGCATGGGGAGCCGAAGCGCCACTCACATGCGCCACACACCATATACTGGTGTGGGGGTGGGTGTGTGATTGTAGATCTTGTATGGCACGACTCTACACGTGGCGGTGTTACTTATGTTGGCATGAGCAACACCACTTCTCTGCCTTCCGTCATCGCTGGTGTGGAAATCGAGTGATCTAGATCTCCTTTCCCTTTTCATATGTTGGTATAATTCTAACTAACCATTCAACAACTCCATAAACTAAATGAATACCAAGTTTCAACTCATGAAATCATTGTTTCTAGCAGTATCTCCATCCATCGAAAATAATTGTTCCATGTACAACAAGTCATAACAGTAAAACTAAACATCAGTTAAAAGATCAACCGTTGTGATTGATTTATAATAGTGTATGCATGTATAGGCGAGAAATAACAAAGGGATCCACTAAAAATAGAGAAATAACAAACAGGCCCTGAAGGCTACAAGCCTACAACTCTTACTTGCGCCGTAATAGCTCCACCGTCCAAGGACCAAACTGCAAAACCACCGCCTCCAACGTCATGACAAAAACCAGCCGCTTCCCTCTTTCTCTCTCTTCTTCCCTGCTCCGACATCGCACAGGTAGCCCACCGCGCCCCAAATTACACTTCCGCCCCCGCAGTCCGCCCGCCTCGCCGCGACCGACGAGCATCCCCTAGGGTTCGTCGGAGCCGCCGCCTCCTCCCCTCCCCGTCTCCTCGGCGGCGATGGCGTCGGAGTCCGTTGCGGCGGCGGCGGCGGTTTCGGCACCGGCGGCGGCCGGGGGAGGGAAGGACGACGAGCTGGCCGATCTGGTGCGGCGCCTCGTCGACGCCCTCGCGCGCTACTCCGATCGCCTCCCCTTCGACCTCGATCGCCAGGTTTCCCGCTCGGATCTGTCGCTTCCCCCTCCCGTTAACGTCGCTACAATGATCTGTCTGTCAGTACCTCGTAGCTGTAGCTCAGGATTTTTTATTTTGTTGGCCTGGCCAAGGGTGTGAAAGTGGTTCCATGTTTGGGGGAAAGGCTAGCTGTGTCTAGGTTGTCTGTTCTTCTGCGGTAGCCATTACCTCGTAGATTGCAAAACTTCGATCGATTTGGTAATGTGTTGCTAGCTGCTTTGCAAGCTTCGGGCCCGTATTGCTGGTGTTCACTCTTCGGTGTAAACCATCGGTCCTATATTGCGGGTACTGCGACCAGGTTTGGCAAAAGCCAAAATATCAGGGATTGCTGTGGTCCTTGTGATTTTGATGTGCCACTTAGCTGAAAGAGTCACTTATCGGTACTATACATAGGATTGTGAAAGTTTTGTCCTATCAAATGTCCCCGAAGGGACGAGAATGACGGAAACTTTTCGGAAGGCTAGTAGGTGATCTCAAGAACTGACATACCTCCCTGGTTGGTGATAACGAACCGGTAGTGAACTATTTAATGTTGCGGTATTGTTTTGGTATGCCTAGAGCTAAATTTGTGCTAAGGTTAGATTCGCAAAATGGCAAATACCCTGTAATTAATAGAATGCGGCGGTACTAGACTACACATTAATAGACGTAAACCTGTGCGTAAGCACTTCATGCAAAACAGCAAGGCCTGCGCCATCTATGTTTGAACTTAACTTTGTTTGAACATCAATATGGTTTCGCAGAGTAAGTTCAGCAGTGGACTGGTTGTAGCATTATGTGTTACTTGGCCAGAACAAAAAAAAAATAGCATGTTTTGTTTGTTCTCGAGTACAAATCAAAAAAAAAAAAAAGAGTACAAATTCCCATGGCTTTCCATTTTCATGATATGCTGTTTTATATCCTTGTTACAAGAATTATTCAAGTACTTCCTTCATTTTCCTCCTTCAGAAACTCCGCTCGCTCACCACACTTGCTGCGATCGCCATCACACTCGTGTTTGCTTGGAAACTGTTGAGAGCTCCTCAAGAGCAACCCCGGAGGCCACGCAGACGTGTTGCTCCCTCACCTAGCAACACCAGCAGCCGATCACGGCAAGGTGCATTGACCGGAACGGATGCTTGCTCATCGGCAGATTCAAGAGCACATGAAGCAATCAACCAGCTTTTCCAGCCTGTAAATGTATAGCTTACTTTCTTTGTTGAATATTAAAATTATGTTTATGTTTTTATGACCATGGATTGACAGTTGCTCGTTTCTTGTTCAGCTGACTCTTGAGCAGCTTGTCAGGCATAAACTTAGCGAAGGACGAAGGGTACTACACGGGCCACTGTTTTTTTTTTAATAAAATTTCAAGTGTCCTGTAACCTGTTGAACCAATTTATGATTTTCACTGATGTGGGGATACCAACTTCAGGTTACCTGCCGGTTACTTGGCGTCATTTTGGAGGAAACAACTCCAGAGGAGCTCCAGGTGGGCAGAAACGCTTCTGCAGAAATTGTTATTGGCTTTCATGGACTAATGAAAAACTCATGGATGTATACCTTTCTGCAGAATCATGTCACAGTGAGACCTTCTGTCCTAGAGGTTCTTTTGGAAATCGCAAAATTTTGTGATGTCTATCTGATGGAGCGCGTTCTTGATGACGAAAGTGGGGTAGGTCCACAAAGAACGCTTATGTTATCTTGTTACTTATGTTTTGTGCCAGTTACTGCCACCATCATATGCAAACGGAATGAATGATAAATGGTTTCCATCCCATTATAGCTCATTGATTGCTGTAGAGTTTGCGTTATTACAAACATGGGTTACACGTTACCTAGCTTAGTCTTTGGAGCAGACCATTGTAACCTGATCCCCGCTCACATGAATCATGATGCAGGAAAAGGTGTTGTCTGCCCTGAGCGAAGCTGGGCTTTTTACTAGCGGTGGTTTGGTAAGAGACAAGGTAAGCTTTCGAATCAGAACTTGTGGACATATAAATATATCATTATTTTAGCATTGTATATGGCCAATACATGTCTGAAATATAACTCTGTTTCTTGAAATCTATAGGTTCTCTTTTGTAGTACGGAAAATGGCCGTACCTCTTTTGTTCGGCAACTGGAACCTGATTGGCACATTGACTCGAGTCCTGAAATTGTTCACCAGTTATCTGTAAGTCACAAATGCAGTATTGCCCTTTTTCGCCAACACAAACGGGAAGAGTAGTGTCGTGAAATATGGTTTTGATTTGCTATTTCCTGTTGCAGAGGTTTATCAAATATCAGCTGCACATATCGCCACAACAAACGGAAAGAGCAGCGGCCAATGTTTTCAGCTCTACAAGCTTGGAGCAGTTCTTTGGAGGCCTTGATCAGAGATGATACAATGAGATAGGGTTGGAACATTTACATGGCGTATTTCTTATGAAATCTAACTTAAAATGAAAGTCTGATATATGCTTATGATTATGCTCTAATCTTTTGAATGCTCAAATTTGTAGGTTAATGACTCCAGCGAGCAGTGGCATAGTGAGAACTCAGAGGAAAACCATTGTTCATTTTTTTCCTGAATGATGTAATTCGTTTTTCTTGTATTATGTGTAAAAGTCTTGTGACAATACTAAGCTTTTCTGTGTCGCCCATAAGCTATGGGAAGAGATAGCACCTGTAGCATAACTCATGTATCAACTGTGCCCATGTATAACTAAAATACTTCACAGCTGTCAAAACGTTATGCACTCCGTATTAAAAAAAAAGTTGGTGTGTCATCCTCCTGTTGCAACTTGTGGCAATTTCGGAAGGAAATAAAAAAGCTATTCTGGATTTAACAATACATTCAATGCCACATATGCATCCCAGCGTGGCACTAGAACAGATATGAAATTTATCAACAGCAAAATCCAGCATTTCCTGTCCAATTCAAGAATCTCTACATTTGTCAATTCAGTCGCTGCTCAGAGTTTTTGATTTATTCATATGTTATAACTTGATGAATATCTACCAGCTGCCCTAAAAGCCCTCAGGGCAGCGCTAGTACGTCAACAACCAATGCTGCCCAGAGCAACACAGCTGAAATTAGAATGAAAAAAGAGAGACATGAAGCAAAGCAGAGAGAACAGCTCGCGGAATATAAATTTTACACAGAATTGTAAAATCCGTACAAAAGATGCTACATTTGGCACAAACTACTTATTAGATTGCTGGGATCATCATCATAAACTCAAATAAACAAAATGGCACTGACAGATAGCAACCAGCGGGCAGCGGCACATAAATCTGGCATCCATTCATCTATTCCAACAGAACCCATACATCCGTAAGGAAGCAGGAAGTTTTAACTAGCATGACTTTGGCATGCATGCCACTGCCTACATGCATCTGTATATTTTGGTGCCCACGCATCAATCAAGATGTTGCGCATTTCAACAAACTGTTGCTCGCAGGGTGTAATCCTCCTATTGCAGCTTTGCAGCAATTTCATAAAAGGAATAAAAATAGCTATTCTTGTTTGAACCATGCAATGCCAGTCTCTAATTTCTCAACATAAACAAAGCAAAATGAAGTATTACTTCAAGGTCAAGCATCTCGATCCTACATGTAGTATTCAAGATCTCCAGTGACACAAACTACAGATAGATAAGACATCTTGACTATTCAGTAAAGTTGGACAAAACAGAACCCAACAACACCTCAGATCAGAATACCCCATCATCGTGTTCTTTCTTCAAATCCTACCCTTACATTCTGGAGTTGTCAAAGTACCGAGTGGCATAAACTACAAGCAGGATGCACTATGATAACGACCAAAATCTCTAGCAAGTCAAGTCTTGTCTCGTTCAGTTGGGCTTTTCTTCCTGGCACTTGGAGCATGTGCATGTGAATCCATAATCTGCGAGCTCGGCCTGCCGCTCCTCGTATGGAAGATCTTCATCAATGTAGGAAATGGTAATCTACAGCATTGGAGTGTCAGCACGTGGTAGAACAATTTGGCCAAAGTTTCTCTTGTCGGAATTTTAAGAGGATTTTACATAGCGCTAGAAACGACGTACCTCGTCTCCCTTGCTGATAGGCCCCAGAGCAAGTATCACTGCGTGACCGTCATTATCCTGCAGACAGTATTTCAGCAGATCTTATCAGCATTGCTGACCGGCAGTTTGGTAGGAAAATGGGCTAATCAGCTGGAAGGAAAATATACATCACCTCGTCTCTCTTAAATGCTTTAGCATTTGGACAGCATGAATGATTCATGCAGCTTTGCAGAGGAAAGAATGCCGTCCCTGGAAACAAACAAAAAAACACATTAAATCTATTTAAAAAAGGCACACAGCAGTGCACTGAAGGAGTAATCAAGAGGAAGTAGTACGTACCATCACAAGGAACTGCATAGTCATCACCTAGAGCATCTAGAAATGGCATCGTCACCTTCTCAGCTTCCTCCTGGAATACATTGCATTTCAGATTAAGAAAGCAATTATGCAAGTGCAAGAGTAAAAAAAAATCACATAGAAGAAATTAAGACCACCATCAAACAAACCTTCTTATCATCTGGAAGATCATAAATATGTATGAAATAGTCTTCAACTGGCGATGCAACGACCAAATCACTGGAACGAAAAAGGTGGAAGTATGACTGGAGTGACTATTCAAGTCAAATGCGGCATTACATTTGCTTTGGTAGTAGAAGGTAGAGAGAAATACAATTGACAAGAATATATAAAATTTTCAAAATGAAATAGGGGAAAGCATATTTACTTACAGATTGTTCAGCTCAAACATGCCAATTATATGGCCGTACACCTCAAGGGAAAACACTAGAGCAAGTTAAGGTAAGTTGAATGAAAAAGATAACTACTTATCATATGGGAAACTGAAACAAGTCTTGTAACAGCTAAAAAGGATACATGGCGCACACTCAGCGTCGAAGATCGCATCCTTCAGAAGTTGCAGTGACTGCAAAACACAGAAGTCATGATCAGTCCACCAGTGGATGAAAGTAAAACAGGGCACTTGTGCACTTATCACATCCCCATTGTATATTTTCTCAAGTAATATGTCGACATAGTTACCGTAAATGCTAGATCCCTTATTTCCTCCCTAAATGAATCTTCACCAGAAGCATCAACATCCTGAGGCAAAGCAATATAATCCCACCATCTGCAATCACAAAATATTTTGCACAAATCAGGGTAGTTATTTTAAGAAATATTGAATCAGTAGTAGAAATGATGCTTAGAATTCAAAAAAGATATCCCAGTGTAACCCAAAACAAGGGAGACGAAATGATAAATCCAGCCACAGGTATCAGTTAAAATAATAGGACAAGCGGTTACCAATAGAGGAATATATACTTTGAAGCTTTTACCTCTTCTTGAAGCCCATGGAAAGTGGTTTCCAGGCTTCCATAAGCAAAGAAAAGTTTGATCCAGCTAATTTGTTTTGAAAGTCATGCTGCTTTTTGAGTTTCTTGTACCTCAACAGGGTGAAAGTGATAGCCTGGTATATGAAAAGTATGAGTTCATACATGAGAATCAGGAAACCATAGATGAGTTGCAGTTAGTACATAAGGGAGTGCATTTCTTCTTTTGTTCATTTTATCTGCTACGATTGATATAGCTAGTCTTGTGCAATAAGGCACTAAAGATCAAGAAAGTCGCAGTTTGAACATTCAGACAAACACTAATGACTGACATCGTATCAACTCAAAGTTGATGCCAAAAGCATTGGCCTTAAACGCTGGCTATGTACCTATTTTCTAGTCTTCGAATACATTATTGAAAACACCAGTCGGACAATGATAGAAAATGAGAAACTAAAATGAACATTTGTACATCACATTTTGGCGCTTAGCTTAACAACCAAGAAATAAAAATGGACATATGTTACTAAAGTGAGAAAACAAAAAGTATCCTAAGCATATTAAAGATATGTCTATCACATACCTTGGCAGCAACCAAGAAAATATCATTGGTTCCTGAAAACAAAGAATGCGTATTATCAGATGTCAGCTTGACGACCTCAATCACTACCATAGTTGATCATGGCTGAATTGATATAGCATACATGCCATGAATGATGCTTAGATGATACATATTCAAGGAGTACTGCTAGCTTACCATTAGCATGCTCTATGAATTTGTGAAGAGCAGATCTTCGGGAAGGTTCAGTGTTGGAGCCAGCACAGAGCAAAGAATGGTAGGATTCCCAATCAGAATCAGCACATGATTGGCTACACAAGAATTACCAAGTTAACGTTTCCTCAAGTTTCCAAAATAAAAACTAATGCTTTATCAAGATAAACATTTACTGAAGGAACAATAACAAAGATCATATGCAAGTTGTGCATGACACAATCAGGTTCAGAATTTAACATGGGCTACACAAAAATTAACAAGTTAACATTTTCACAAGTTTCCAAAAAAAAAAATGTTTTCTCAAGATAACAAGTTACCCAAGGAACAATAAGTTATGTGGTCTATACATGACACAATCAGATTCAACTTCAAGAAATAATACAAAGTTTTACATGACGCAATTAGGTTCAACTTTTAACATGATCGACCACTATAACTTATGATGAAACATGGATATCAAACATTTACAGTCAAAAGATTTATGCCTCAATAAACATTCAAAATATCTCTGAATATGAAGTCAAAGAAAAGGTGAAATTGCATATGAACTCAAACCTGCAGTAGCGTTCTTCCTCACATCCATGGCAAGAAACAACTTCTGGTAAAGCAAAATGATCTGAGAAAGGCAGTGACGTTTCACCAGTTATGAGTGATTCTATGACTTCTAGCGGCAAATCTTCACTATTTCCCTTTGTTCCACCAGGAGAGCCAGTGCTCGATCCCGATCCACTTCCATGGCAGTGTCTCTCACTATGGCAGCCAATGCTTGAACCAGCATTTTGCAAGTACAGTCTTTGCCCAATCTGGAACTCTATAGAACCAACGAAGCGGAAGCAGTAACTACACACGACACAGTCAATCTGCAACAGAACACATAAAATAGATATAATATTCCTAGGAGCATCAGTTCACATAGAAATGGAAACAGGAGTGTACACAGGAGCAATTTTGAGAGCAAGTGCACCTTGTTAAGACTGTGTTGCGCGCCAACCAACATTTGATCCTTCAGAATAAGGTCATCTTCAGCAAAATCCTTGTTTGCAAAAACACCTGCAAGAGCCCGTTGGTTCAAATGGCTTGGCTTTTAAGTCACACCAAATTGTAGATAAGCACCATATTTACAGGATTGCTAGCCCATATGACATATGGTAAGTATTCATTCAGTAGCAGTACCTTTCCCGTGCTCGCCGTTGTAGTTCACTCTTACACCGTCATGCTTCTTAGACTGTATGAGCTCATCATAGTATTCCTGAAACGTCAAAACAGAGGTATCATGGTTATGTTGTCGAATGTTACACACAAACCCTTGGCAATACTTGATCTAAATGACAAGGTAGAGCAGAAGAATAAAAGTAAAATCCACCCATAATCTGCCACACAGCAAGGAGCACAGCATTGCTTCCATTCTTCATAATCTTAAAATCACACTGAACTGAATTAATTACAGACGCAAACTACCAGAAAGCTACAAATAGGCACATCGGACATTAAATTTGCACCTCGGTGAAGAAAATAACCAGCTTATAAACACCACTCGTTCAAATTTAGCACAAATAAGATTATTCCCATTCTGTCATAATCTTAACATCACACTGAACTGAATTCCCTACACGCACTAGCTACTGGAATGCTAAAAGGAGGCACCTTGGATCTTAAAGTTCCATCCCAGTGAAGAAAACACGGTAATCAAAGGGTAAATGTTGCAGATAATTAAGAACCAAAAATTTCAACTCTAATCTTTGCCGGAAAGGTAGCAGCTGACCTGCCTCTCTCATCTCACACACCCACAAATCATTCCAAAGCGACGGGACAGCAAAGACATATCCTTCTATACTAGTAAGACCGAACAAATCAACAAACCACAAGTATCACCACCCAAAAAGTGCCCCCAACCCATCACAACATCAGTTCATCCCCGAAATTGGCACCGCGAAGAAGCCCAATCCAACTCCTTCCAGCAAACAAGCAGCGTCCACAACGCCGATAAGTACAATTATCTGTTCCTCAAGCAACCGGGCTCACTCAGCAGACCAGGAAGAGGGATAAGGAACGGACCGGAATGGAAGGGGAGGGGAGGTACCTGGGCGGGCTGGAGAGGCGGGGTAGCTAGGAGCTGGGCGATCTGGGGGGCGAACTCCCTGTCCAGATCGCATGGGCTGGCGCCGCCGCTGCCCCGAGCCATGCCGCCGGAGTTAGCTGGTGCTGTCTGCCGCCGCTGGTTGCTGGGTTTTTGGGGGTTTGTACCGGTAGGTTTCGTTGGGGCCAAGATTGGTGTTTTGGGCATGATGGCGTAAAGTAGGTTTCGTTGGGGACAAGATAAGTGTTCAGCACTGAATGCGCGTTCGATTTTAGAAAGCGTAATCCATCATTGGTTCAACATCCGGTGGTTTTAGCCAAGATTTAAAGTTCTTCCTAATAGCGTGTTATAAAATATCTGGAGAGTTTGCAGTAAATTTTAATAGTTATGTTCGATATGATGCTATTTGTGAAATAGTATGCAATATCGCTCTAAAATATCATAGCCCTTTTTTGTTTAGTCTATTGATCCAAGGACTCAAGTTTTTCTCCTTAGAGTTTACTTGGTACTAGAGTTTTAGTGGAAATTAGCGGGGATAATCCGCTTCAAACTTTCAATCCTCACTTATTATAAATGCATATTTGGTGCTAGAATATAAGCAAGCTTAATCTCCACTTATCTCTATTTTCCCCCAAATTTTAGTGTAATTTTTCAATCCCCAATACTCTACCCCTACCTAATGGATTGGAGATAGGGTTTTGTGCGGATTAGGTGACAACAGAGATTCACCCAATACTCTAGAGTATTATCTCCACTAATCCCCACTAAAAAGTAAAAACACTAATACCAAACAAGGCCTTAAGGAAAAAAGGATGTTATTTTTCGTTTGTCGCGGTGATGAAGTGCAATATGTTGGTTTCTCTTCTGAATCGGAAGATAATATTACTAGTGCTGATGATTCTTAAGAAATAATTTATACTATGATGTTTCTTCATGGAATTTTTTGGCGGAATATTGATGCTAGGCTTCTAAAAAATTGGAAAACTAGTATTACTAGTTGAATGCCCGTGCTTCGCCACGGCTCAATAAACTGATCCAACTAAAAAAAACATTGTAAAACACAAAATTTATGCTTAATTAGTTATGCGTTAAATATGTAAAATGCCATATACAACTCATTTTGGTTGTATGATTGGTTACTATAGAAAAAATAACATCAAACTAAAAGGTGCATGTAATACTAAAAGGTGCATGTAACGCCTGCTACCCTAGCCTACTCCTCGTCATCATCGAGCACCACAAATTCGGGTATATGTCACATAACCTTTAGAAGCACGTGTCAAATAACCTTTACAAACAAACTGATTTACACACGAATTATTTGGAGCTTCCATTCGCTGGCATTGTTGCCAAGCTTCCAAACAGCTCGCTTGGGCAGCACAACACCGGCACCTCCAGCCAGCTTCCCTATCCCTATTATTCTTTTTCATAAAAACACGTTTTATGCAAAGTTGGAACTTGTCAATTTTAGAGAAATTTCGTCTGGCAACAATCTCTGCTCACTTTCTCGAGTCTTTTGTTACCAACCCGCCATTGAGCAACCAGATGGTGCTCCTCACACTCATTGACCCTGTCAATCTATGTCAAATATCGAAAAAAGAAGATACACATGAACTCTCTAGACTTAATAGGTTACATGAGTTTTTGCTTTAAAATAGAGATAAATTTTATTAGGTGAATTTTCTTTGTAATAAGATAGTTTGTTAAGGTTTCAAAAAAAAAGATAGTTTGTTAAGAGGACGGATTTGTTCGGTAGAGACAAGGATATTTAACCTTCAGTCCTTCACCGTGTACAAATTAACATGTATTCTTCATCGGAGATATTACAAAATATTAAGTGCATGATAGTTAGAACACCCTGTAAACATCCGATTTAAATATAAATGCTTCCTTTGAGCATACACAAACGCACGTGCATTCTGTTTCGTATCGGATCAAAGAGAATCCTCTCGTACTTTAGAGCAAAGTATTAAACCTATGGCAACAAAGAAACCCGGAATGCTTACCAACACAAAAGGATGGTCATCTAAAAAAAGAGCACAAGGACGACACCACACCATGATTGCTCATCTCCATCTCTCGTACATTAGAGACACCATTGCACCATCATGCATTACACCTATAGTATCAGATTGAGCGGAAGAGTGATGAAGAGGGGAAACATGTAGAACAATATCCCTGTCTCTTGATCATATGCATGTTCAGAGCCACCTTCAAAACCATGTCCAACTCCATGTATTATCACACCGGTAATCCATCGTTTGGCATCCATGCTGTGGAGAATAGTACCACGCCATCTGTAAGGGTATTTTACCCTTATCCATTATTTTGGTAACTATGACACCGTGCTAGAGTATTTGGACTAATACATGTCTACAAGATAATTCACAGGTATTAGCCAAAGAGGTATAATGGTGTATCGATGGAACAAGAAGGCAACGGAGACCCCCCAATTCGATGAAGAATCAGCAAGGTTTGCAGAGTCTGGCCGGTCCCAGATCCGGTCGGACCGGCCCTGGCGCCGGACGACCCGGTCACCAACCGGACCAAGGACCGGTGCCATCCGGACGAGATCCAGTAAAGAATGAAGAATGGTCCGGTCGGTGTCCGGTCGCCAGCCCGGTTGAACCGGCTGCTCCGGTTCTGGCCCGGTCGGACCGGGCTCCGGACCGGGCGTCCCGGTCGGCAACCGGCCTTTGCGCCTGTGCCATCCGGGCACTATCCGATAAAGAATGGTGTACTGCCGGTCAAGACCCGGTCCCAGCTCCGGTTGGAAACCGGCCGGTCCGGTCGATGGTCCGGTCGGACCGGGCCGTGGACCGGCTCGTCCGGCGCCGGATCCGATCGACCGGGCTCCTCGAGGAATCTGCGATGTGGCAAGTGACCAACGGCCATATTTCGAAGTACACTATAAATAGGCCTTCTTCTACCTCTGAACAGTTAGGCACTACACTACAAGTTGTTCTTGAGCTCCTTCTTCCATACTCCATTGTTAGAAACACCAAAAGCCTCAGATCTCCCTCCTCCTCCACCCAAACTCAAATCCCTCCGGGGAAGGAAGACCCGATCTACCGTTCTACCAAGCCAAATCTTATTCCCCCTTGTATTCATCAAGAAGCTTGCTTCCTAGGGTTCCTTGGAAACCCTAGGTGGGCAAGAGGAGTCCGGAAGCATCCGGGCTGTGGATCTGCTCCGGGCAAGATTGTGAAGGTTTGGAGGCTACCTCAAAGTCTACCACAAGTGAGAGAGCTATTCCTTCGTGGGATAGGCTCCGGAGAATAGGGTGAGCCTTCGTGGCGCGGGGAATCCTTCGTGGGACCTCCACTCCTCCAAACGTGACGTACCTTGTTGCAAAGCAAGGGAACACGGGAATACATCCTCGTCTCCGCGTGCTATCGGTTATCTCTAACCGAACTCCTTACTTGTGATTTAACTCGCTCGTGAGAGCCTTCGTGCTCGAGTTAGTTGTATCCTCATATAGGTTGCTTCACCTAGCTTGCATTAGGCTCACCTTTATATTCCGCAAAGCCTAATATTGCAAAGTAAGAATTAAAATCTGTAGAAACCTATTCACCCCCCCCTCTAGGTTTACCATCTCTATACTTTCAATTGGTATCAGAGCCTGGACTCTTTTTAAGGGCTTCACCGCCTTAAGAGTGAGATGGAAAAACTATTCGAGGGTCTAGATGATGACTCTAACCTTTCGGTTAAAGAAATGAAATCTAGATTCTTGGCATATGAGGCCGAGAAGAAGAAAAAGGAGGATGAACTACAAAGCCAAATGGCAGAAATGTCTGTCATGCTTAAGAACCTAACTACTGGAGGAGCTCCTAGTGGGGTTTCGGCCTCTAAGGAATCCTTCCATGAAGTTAACCGTGACTATCCTAGAAACACTTCACCCATGCCTCATATAAACCATAGTGGGACCGTTCCCCATTTTGATGGAACTCACTTTCCACATTGGAAATCTTCTATGGAATCTCATATTCGCAGCCTGTGAGTGTGGAGCTATGGGAGATCATTCTTCATGGATACCGGGAGCCACAAGATCCCGTTCGGTTGACCTCCACCGAGTTCTACAACCGTCAACTCAATGCCTCCGCACGTGACAAGATTAGAAGTGGCATCAATCGCAAGCTCCTTGATCAAGTCAATGACATCGGCTCCGCTAAAGAGTTGTGGGATCGAATCGTAGTACTCCAAGAGGGAACCGATTTGATCCAATCATCTCTTTACGAGACCGCAAAGCAAGAAGCTCACCGGTTCATGATTCGAGAAGGAGAATCCATAGCCGATGCCTATGCAAGGCTTGGTGCTCTTAGAGTAAGGATCAAGGGACTTGGTGCTGAGAAGTATGATGACGGCTTTGAGATGAATGAAGGATTCATAAAGTCCAAGGTCATTGCAATGATTGCTCGTCAAGCAAGAAGATACCAACCTTGCACTCAACTTGCAAATCATGACCAAGAGTGCCGATCTGAACTCCGATGATCTAGTCTCCTATGTGGCCGCCAATGAAAACATGGCCAAGGCAGGAAAAATGCTCATGGCAATGAACCGTGTTGATGAAGCCTCACACAACCATGAAGCGTCACACAACCTTGCCCTCAAGGATAGAGCTGACCATGGAGGAGAAGAAGAATATGAAATTGAGGAAGATGAGGAGATGACCTCAACTAGTGACATCGCTACCGACTTTGCCTTCTTTGCCAAGAAGTACAAGGGAAAGTTGCCAATGCTCCTCAATGACAAGAAGAAGAAGAGAACTTACTACAATTGTGATGAAGAGAGCCACTTTGCAAATGAGTGCCCTTATGAGAAAAGGGTAGACAAGCCAAAGTTCATCAAAGGGGTCAAGCCAAGATTGAAGCCAAACCCAATCAATGACCGATACAAGAGGAACAAGGGAAGAGCCTTTGTTGGGGCCGAGTACTTGTCCAGATGAAGAAGAGGAAGATGAGGAGAAGGAGGCCGGAGTGGCCGGTTTGGCTTTCTCTAAGCCCGGGTCACTCTTCACATATGACTACTCCAAGGATTACTCCACGGAGAATGATGTTGGTTCTTCCTTTATGGCAAGAATAACTCAAGATGATGACTCCGACGACTCTTCCTCATCTACAACCATTGGCTCTTGTCTTATGGCAAGAGAAACCAAGGTAATGGAACCCCCACCTTCTTTGTCTAGTGTCCTTGACAATGAAGCTGAAAATCAAGATGAATTAACTGTAGCTTAAGGAACTTTACAATGTTAGATGCACCCTTCGTGGTGAAGCTCTTGTCAAATTTGATTTCTTGATGGACTCTCTCAAAGAAAAGGATGAGTCCATTGAGGAATTAGAATATCATTTGAATGATAAGGAAAGGAGATTCAATCTCCTAAGACAAGAGCTAAAAACCGAAAGGTGCATATCTCAAGGTCTTAAGCAACAAATTGAAACTTATGAACTAGATAAAGTTAAGGATCTTGAAACTATTGAAAGGGCTCAATCATTGACCCAAGAGCTTAATGCATCAAAGGAGGAACTTGAAGTTGCTCATGCTTCTCTCACTAGGGATCTTGACCACCTTGAAAGAGCTAACAAGCTTGTCAAGGATGAGCTCAAGAAACTTGGAAAGAACCATGACCTACTCCAAGAATCCTACTCTAAAGCTCTTGAATCAATGAATGATTCTATTGTTGATAAAAATGTTGCTAGTTCCTCCACCACCTTTACTAGTGAGCATGCTAAGCTTGTTGCGGAACATGTTCGTTTACAAGAGGAACTATCTTTGCATGTTGAGACCAATACATATCTTGAATCTTTGGTAACCAAATATGGTCTCAACTATTATCCTAATGAATCGGCTTGTGAGCAAGCAACTACTCTTGAGGAAAATGTTAGGTTGAAGAAAGAACTTGCCAAGTTCACCACAACCAAGAGTAAGATGGGATTGGATGACCTTTTGAGTAAGCAAAGGTCAAACAATCAAAAGTATGGACTTGGGTATGTCCCCAAGCCCTACAAGAAGAACAACTACAAGAAAGAGAAGGCCGCTCAAGAAAAGAACAAGAAGGTCACTAATGATGGCAAAGCCCCAAAGGGCAAAGCCGCTAGTGGTGACCGCACGGGGCCAAACAATCACTATGCTTTATTTGTTGATTATTATGGTGATGTTTATGCTAACTATGTTGGTCCTCGTAATGGCTATGCTTATAGAGGGTACTCGATTTGGGTACCAAAAGATCTTGTTGCCATGACTAGGGAACCCATTAATCAATGGGTTCCTAAATCCTCTACTTGATTTTGTAGGGGTATTCCTCACGGTGGTCCAAAGTGGGTGTTTGATAGTGGATGCACCAATCATATGACCGGAGGAAGAGGTGTGCTTGACCAATTCATTGAAGATATTAACAAGAAGTCAAGCATTACCTTTGGTGACAACTCAAAGGGAAAGGTACTTGGGTATGGCAAGGTGGCAATCTCTAAGGACTTGTGCCTTGAGACGGTCATGCTAGTTGAACACCTTGGTTATAACTTGCTTTCTATATATCATCTTGCCGATGCCGATTACAATTCATATTTTACTAAGTATTATGTGCAAGTCTTTAGGAGTGACAATCTCAAATTGGTCCTTGTTGGATATGTGGAGAACAACCTTTACGTGGTTGACGTCTCGAAAGAGAGCCCATCTCCCTCCACATGTCTAATGGCGGCCAAGCATGACGAAGGTTGGTTGTGGCATCGCCGCCTTGGTCATGTTAACATGAGAAATCTTAAACAACTCCTAAAGGGTGAGCACATTGTTGGACTAACCGGCATTTCTTTTGAGAAAGATCGTGTATGCAGTGCATGTGTAGCGGGAAAACAACTCAAGAAGAAACATTCTATCAAGAGTATCGTCACCACATCTAGGCCTTTGGAGCTCCTTCATTTGGATCTCTTTGGGCCATCACATTATGATACTCTTGGTGGGAGCAAGTATGGACTTGTCATTGTTGATGATTACTCAAGATACTCTTGGGTCTTTCTCCTTAAGTCTAAGGATGAGACCCATAGGGAGTTCATCACCTTCGCCAAGAAAGCTCAACGTACATATGAATCCGAGATCAAGGCGATTAGGACCGACAATGATACCGAGTTCAAGAACTACACTATGCAAGAGTTTGTTGATGATGAGGGCATCAAGCATGAGTTTTCAGCTCCATATACTCCTCAACAAAATGGTGTTGTTGAAAGGAAGAACCGGACTATCATTGAGATGGCAAGAACCATGTTGAGTGAATTCAACTCACCCCACAACTTTTGGGGAGAAGCCATCTCTACGAGCTGTCCACTACTCCAACCGGCTCTTCCTCCGCCCCCTCCACAACAAAACTCCATATGAGCTTCTCACAGGTAACAAGCCTAATGTCATGTACATTCGTGTCTTTGGATGCAAATGTCTTGTTAAGAACAATAAAGGGAAGCTTGGTAAATTTGAAACTAGAACTATAGAGGGCATTTTTGTTGGATATGCGGAGAACTCTCACGCCTATAGATACTACAACCGGTCCACTGGGACTATTGAAGTATCTTGTGACGTGGTGTTCTTGGAGGATAATGTCTCGGACTGCACATAACCGAACCGAAACCGAAAACCGAATCGGAAAAAACCTAACCGAAACCGAATTTCAGTTTTTATGGTTTTATGGTTAGGTTTCAGTTAGCAAAAATGCTAACCGTTTATACTTCAGTTAATTCGGTTAAAAACCGAGAAAACCACGGTTAACCGAATAAAACCGAATAGCCAATCACAACAAATAATTTTGCTTTCTGGTCCCATACCAAATTCACGTTAACCTCTTTTATATATGTATAGCATGTGCATTTTACAAAGAAGCTACTCTGGCGTGGTGGTAACTGGTAATTACGTTGTTGTATGCATGTATTTGTGACAGGTGGAGGGTTCAAGTCCCTAATAATGCTTCAAATTTTTTATTTTGGCTGCGCTTCCGTTATTTATCATTTCTTTCTCCTGTAACACAATCGGTTTGGTCATAAATAATACAAATATCAAATATATGCCCATAAAAGTAGATGTTATTTAAAAATTCGCGTCAACTTTGGTTAATTTGGTTAATACCGAAACCGAACCGAATTTATATGATTATTACCGAAACCGAATCGTATTTTTATATGAAACCGTATTTACCGAAGTATTAAAATCATATTTACCGAAAAACCGTATTAATCGAACCGAACTAACCATATTAACCGAACGCGCAGCCGGAATAATGGCTCCCAAGTGGAGCAAGTTGTTCCATGTGTTGCAGGTAATGATGATGATCCATCTAGTGCCATCAAGCATATGGGCATTGGACACATCCGGCCCATGGAAGTGCATAGTGATGATCAAGGTGATGGAATAGAAGTATCAAGCTCACCTAGGCTTCCGGAAGTCTTACAAGTCGCGAAGGTAAAGGGAACGCGGACGAATATGTTTTGTCGCGGCTCAAAATAAACTGCACCAGGAAGTACTGGCCCAGGGCGCACGGTGGCCAGCCGGTGCACGTGGGGTTTTTAGCTGCCACACAGCCCAACCGCGACTAAATGTGCCCGAAGGCCTTTAGTCGCGGTTGGCTAGCCAACCGGGACGAACGCCCTCCCCATACACCATCCTAGCACAACACTTAGCCATTTGGAGCCATTCTCCCTTTCACAAACTTCTGTACACACAAGCAGTGTTAGTTTGCTTTTGGTTCCTCTCATGCACAAGGTGTAAGGATGAAAATGCCCCAAGAGCGTTATGAAGCTTGAACATGCTGATATGAAGTTGTTGGAGCCACACTTGAGGTTTCTCATTTATTTTTTTCCTCCCCACCATGCATAGCAACTCCTGAACCTTGATGTGTCATTGATAAAATATATGCTAGTGTGTAGTTCAGTTGTTCTAATTTATATTTGTCTATATGCAAGAACAGTCATAACATGCATGTGACGGTTACACTATATATTCTTATATTATAATAATGCAGATGAATCGGCAATGGATGTACGGTAACCGACTCTCCAAGTAGTTCAAGACGGTTTGAAAGATTTCCTCGTAGTGCAAGGCCAGCGAACAAGCAGGTTTTATATCACCATGTGTTAAGGTAAAAATCAGAAGGTTACCTTTCCCAAGAGATACCAGAGATGTTCAAGCTTCTACCAAGCCATGCCAAATGTAATTGCTGGACCAAGCATGGAGAAAGAGGGTCTATAATGGAAGATGATGAAGAAGGGGGACGATTTCATCGATGGCAAAACTATCTTTCTATTTCGGGTGATACTTTCATGGGAGGATGGCCGAAGGTACGTAAAGGTGGAAGGGGAAGGTGAAGAGGTACGTGATGATCCCGTTGATGATCTTGGTCGGACCGTCGTTGATGCACTGAGACGTCGCGAAACTGAAAAAGAGAGGGAGAATTTGGATCGACAGAGGATCGCGTAAAGGCGCTTGCAACTTCGGATGCGATGATGGTCTGAAAAAAGCTGGGCCAAGAACTGATTTGGCCTAGGATGAAGGTGGCAGTGTGGGCCATCTGCATTTGAAAACTTGCTGAAAATGTTGAAGAATATGTTTCCAAAGAATAACGAGTTGCCCGCCACCACGCACGGTGGAAGGTGAAGGTTGTTCCGTTCTCTAGGTTTAGAGGTTCTCGAAGATACATGCATGCATCAACGATCGCATCCTCTGCATCGCGGTGAATACGAGAATTTGAATGAATGCCTGTATGTACACCCGATTGCGTTACAAGATCGAGGCGATGACCCCCGGTGACGATGTTGAGGCCAAACCGTAAAGGAGGGTTCCCAAGGTGATGTGGTATGCTCCTATAATACCACGGTTGAAACGCTCCTCGTTCGTGAACAAAGAGCATGCCAAGTTGTTGCGATGGCACAAAGAGGACCGAGAGCCCGACGGGGAGTTGGGAGAACGCAGCAGAAGGGAACGCAATGCAGAAAGATCGAGAGTTCAAAGATTTTTTGCAGCCGACGAAGGAACATAAGATTTTTGGTCTAAGTACGGATGGCATGAATCCTTTTGGCGAGCAGCTCCGGTACCTATAGCACTGCCCGTGACTTATGCATCTACAACCTTTCCTCCTTGGTTGTGCATGGGTTGAAGTTCATTATGATGCCGCGTGCTCATCCAAGGTCCGAAGCAACCCCGCAACGACATCGATGTGTACCTAAGGCTGTCATTATGTTTTCAGCTGTGGGGCACCTTGTGTCCGTGTGGGATGAGCACAAAGAATAGAATTTGACCTACGAGCGTTGTCGTAACCATCAACGATTGGCTCGGCTTCTCTGTGAGAACCGGGACCTGCCAACAAGGATACAATGCATGCACGCACCGCTACATGAGACCCATGCACATTTGCCAAATTGTAAGAAGAACGTGTACCTTGGGCATCGTCGATTTCTTCCGAAAGGTCATCCGGAAGAAGAAAGAAAGGCAAGCATTACAACGGCAAGGCATTCGTCCTACTTTGTAAGCCTCATGGGAACACACCGGGTGCCGTAGGTATTTGATATGGTCAAGGGTTTGAAAGTCATCTTTGAAAGGGTCCCGCGACAACTTCTGGGCTCGAAGGGAGTCGACGGGCACGTAGCCATGTGGAAGAAGAAATCTATATTCTGGGAGCTAGAATATTGGAAAGTCCCAGAAGTCCGCTCCGCAATCGTACGTGGATGCACGTTGGCGAAGAATATTTGCGTGAACATCCTGCTTCTTGGCGTGTATGTGGGAAGTCAAATGACACAAAGGAAGTACCTGCGGTGACCAGCAAAGTTTGAAAGACCCCCGATGACCGGCATCCGGAACGTGTTTCCGTTGTCGTGCTACTCACGCTTCCGACCAAAGAAGAGAAGGTCATCTTTTTTTGAATGTCGAGCAGTATGAAGGTCCTGGCCAGATTCTCGTCCAATATAAAGGGAATAATAAACATGGCGGAGAAAAAGTCTCCAAAACCTCGAAGTCTCACGACTCGCCACGTGATTATGACGCAATTGCTTCCGATTGCTTTGAGGTCTCTCGCTGGAAAATGTTCGAGTAGCCATTGGAAGCTATGTGCATTCCTCAATGCAATCTCTCAAGGTAATCAATCCAAGTTCTACCACGGTTACAGAACGATGTGATCCAATGTCTGTCGGCCGAGTTGGTGTTCCCGCCATCCTTCTTCAATATTATGACGCACCTCGGTTCACCCAGTCGATGAGATTTCCATTCTCGCTCCCGATTTTTACACAATATGTTCCCTTCGAGAGGTTCATGGGAGTATTAGAAGAAATATGTTCGTAACCGTGCTAGGGCCGTAAGGAAGCTATCGCCAAGGGCTATGGAAATGAGGAGGTAATTGAGTTTTGTGTTGACTTGTCTCGACCTTAGGTTTATTGGTCTTCCTCGATCGCGGTAGTGCCGAGGGAGACTATGCGGAAAAGGCACGATCTAAGGAAATCAATGATATGTATGGACGGCCATTCTCTCGATCGAAGCACACCACACAGCTCTGACCAATTCCAAACCCTTGGTGGGCCCGTACTTTGAGAAACACAAGAATATTTCGGGCGCCTTGACAACCCCGGGCAGCCCTCGAATCCTCGGATTAGGAAGGCCCACATGGAGACTCCCTAGCATCTGGTTGAGAAAACATTTAATGAGTGACAATAAGGTTGTAGATCACCTGTCACATGTTGGCCAAGACACCATCTTCGACTATAATCGACTTTCCAGGGTAACGAGATAAATGGGAATACATTTACATGATCGCCCAAGATAAAAAGAGCACCAACCAAATACAAGGTGTCCGCTTTGATGCAGCTAACCGAGAATGGGCAAAAGGTCACATATTATGGTTACATAGGGAGGAGATATGGGAACTTGACTATGGACCCTCCTTTAGGGTCCCTTTGTTCCGGCAAAATGGTTCAAGCTAACAGGAGGTGGCAAAGGTGGACCAACGAACAATGACAATGGTGGATTTCAACAATCTTGGTTACCTTGACGAACCATCTCGTCCTAGCGAAAGATGTCGCTCAGGTTTTCTATGTGAAGGACATGAGTAGCAAACCGAGGAAACGGAAAGATAAGAAAACGATCAAGACATCATGCGATGATTCAAAGCGCCACATTGTTCTTTCAGTGGAAAAGAAACATCGTGAGTGGAGGACAAGATGCAGACATGTCGAAGATTATAATATAGTTTGCTGAAATTCCGCCCTTCAAAGTGAACACCGACCCAAGCATTAAGTTAAATGATGAGGATGCTCCATGGATACGGCACACCGTAAGCGTGGTGGACACAAGGGAAGAAATGATGTGTAATAATTTATTATTGTACCAAACTTTGTTGAATGAATCATGTGAATTATATTACCCGTGATGTGTTTGGTGTCCATTTTCGAATGATTCAATTGACTCGAGATAGCACTGATGATACATGAAATTTGGAGTGACTAAGTCATACTCCCGCATACATGAAATTTGGAGTGACTAAGTCATACTCCCGCATACAGGAAATTTGGAGTGACTAAGTCATACTCCCGCATACATGAAATTTGGAGTAATTTAGTCATACTCCTGCCTAGGCGTATAATATGCATACTCGTAGTCTTCATAGCCGCCGCCGTTGTACCGGTAGTCGCCGCCTTCTAAGTTGCCGGCGTCGCCGTCGGCTCGCCGCCGTGCTGCCGCCGTCGTCGGGCGGCGCTCGTGGCTCGAACCGAGGGTAGCGCAGGTGGGATATCGCCGGCCGTGATGTAGTCCATGACGCTCGCGAGTCCGGCCGTACCACCATAGCCGACGGCCGGCCTCGTGGAAGTTTCCAGGAGGCGAGACCGTCCTCCTCATACTCCGGCGAGCGCCCTCTCACGCCGATTGATGAAGAAGGCGTCCCAAGTATGCTGGTTACTCGGGATGCCAGCGGGGATTCATCCGCTGCTCCGGCGTGAGGTCGAGGTAGTAGTGGTTCGTGATGGCCGCCCGGCGCGCAGCACTCGAGGGACGGGAGGGACCGGCACGCCGCCGGCGCTTAGGCTCCAGCCAGCAGGACGCGGTAGCCCGGAGGGCAAGGGTAGTTCGAGGCGCAAAGCTCCTCCACCTGTTGGTAGGTTAGAGTGGGTGCGGTGGAAGCCATGAGAGAGTGATGAGAGATTGTAGAGATGTGATAATGCTAGCCAAGCCGGCTACCTATATGTAGTGACAAATGGCGGGAAAAATGGGAGCGGGAAGAAAGAGGCGGGAAGAAAGAGGCGGGAAGAAAGTGGCGGGAAGAAAGAGGCGGGAAGAAAGTGGCGGGAAGAAAGTGGCGGGAAGAAAGTGGCGGGAAGAAAGAGGCGGGAAGAAAGTGGCGGGAAGAATTTTTCTGATTTTTTTGATATATTATTTGTATTTTTAAGAATTTAAATTGAATTAGTTTAATTTTTCTCGATTTTTTTGATATATTATTTGTATTTTTAAGAATTTGAATTGAATTAGTTTAATTTTTCTGATTTTTTTGATATATTATTTGTATTTTTAAGAATTTGAATTGAATTAGTTTAATTTTTATGATTTTTTTGATATATTATTTGTATTTTTAAGAATTTGAATTGAATTAGTTTTATTTTTATCGATTTTTTTGATATATTATTTGTATTTTTAAGAATTTGAATTGTATTAGTTTTATTTTTCTGATTTTTTTGATATTTTGAAAAAGAAAAGTATTTTCAAAATACCTTTAGTCGCGATTGGCTAGTCAACCGCGACTAAAGGTCGCCGCGCGGAACCGAAAAACCCGCCGAAATAACCTTTAGTCGCGGCTCGAGAGGCGACCCGCGACTAAAGGTTACCCTTAGTCGCGGGTCGCCTCCCCAACCGCGACTAAAGGGGGGCTATAAGTAATCGCGCCCGAACCGTCGCCTCCATTCTCGTCTTCTCCATCGCGATTTCTACGCCGACGCCAGCTCGCCTCCATCCGCCGATCGACGCCGCCGTCGCCTCGCCGCTCAACGCACGACGCCGCGCGCATGCCTCGCGCTTCTTTCTCGCGGCGCTGTCGACGCCTCTTTCTCGCGCGACGACGCTCATCTCCTCAGTATGTCGCCGCGCCGCCTGCCGCGCCTCTACCGTGATTCGATCCGATCGCACGCGCAGCCGCCGGCGCCGTGTCTTCCCCACCGCCGCCGTGGCGCCGCCCTACGCGCCTCCGCACGCGCCGCCGCGTGCCGCTGACGCGCCGCCGCTGCCGCGCACGCACGCGCCGGACGCCGCTCAGCACGCCCGCCGCCCGTGTCGTTCACACGTAGAGGGAGAGGAGAGAGAAGAGAGATCGAGAGAGAGAATTTTTTTAGTTTTTTTTAACTAAAATTGTAACGGAAATTTGTAATTAAAGTGTAATTTAAACATGTAATTATAACTAAACATGTAATTTAAATTGTAACTAAACTTTGTAATTAAAAGTGTAACTAAAATTTGTAATTTAAATTGTAACTAAAAATTTGTAACTTAAAAGAAATCGCGACGCTAAATTTGTAACTTAAAAGAAATCGCGACGCTAAATTTGTAACTTAAAAGAAATCGCGACGCTAAATTTATAACTTAAAAGAAATCGCGACGCTAAATTTGTAACTTAAAAGAAATCGCGACGCTAAAACTAAAATTTGACTTAAAAAGATTGTGAAAAAACTAAAAGATTGTGTAAAGAAAACGCTAAGGAAAACTTCGTCCCGTGCCTCCGCCCGTATGGTCCCACCTACGTCACCGTCTTCCCCTCCATCTTTTTTTCTCGGCCCGGCAATCTCATCCCCAAATCGAGCCGCCGCCAACCCAGCAAAGCAAGGCCGAGCCATAGCGCGCCACTCCGCCTCTCCCGCATCCCGAACCCACCTACACCGGCCTTCTGGCCACGCGGTCACCGCGTCCCCCTTTCGCCACCACCACCGTTCTCTCGGTCACGCGATCACCGCGTCCCCTCTCGCCTCCTCATCACCGCTCCTCTCTTTATATGTAGAAGAGATATGATAATGATCGGCATATACACAATTAATTTGTTTTGACTACATGTTTTCAGGACTGACATATGGCGGACGATAGAGCTGACCCGATTCTGGACAACTATGATCCGGTCGCTGAAGACCATATCTTCGGCATCATAAAAGGCGATATTCCATTTGTGCCGACCTGAGAAGAAGAAGATGATATCTCTTCTTATCTGAACCTTGAGGGTGAAGATGAAGGGCGCCGTCGCAAGCAGATGGTGCTGAAGAAACGTCGATAAACGACGATCTTCAATTGGAAGTAGCAACCACCTCCGCGCCGAGGTATATATATATACATATTGAGCGTCTCGGTGATACAACTAACCGATTTGAATAAATGTGTATGTACTAACGCGCGCGACTCTCTTTCTCTATTTTAGCTCCTACGTCGATCGTCGAAAAAATCGAGCACGTCGTCGCCAAAGCGTGGCGCAACCAAGACGATGAAAGCAGGAGAAACATGCACCATCGATGTTGTCGACGAAGCAAACCGGCAAAGCCGGCTGGAGCCCAGCAAGAACGCCACCAAGTTTGTCGCTCAATGCGGAGCCGTTGTTAGAGACAACGTCTCGATCACCCGCCAGAGTGGAATGAGCCAAAGAAGGCACGTGTTGGTTTCACTTTTGTCGAACAGAGAGAAAAAAAAGATTGCTTCAACAAGCTTATGGAACATTTCGTTCTACTCACTGAATACCGCAAATACGATGAGGAGGGTAACAAGATTATGAAAACAAGAGAGGCGCAAGCTATCGTCAGACGATTCGCTTCTTTCTAGGATGGCCAACGCATTCCGAAGCCAAGCAATCTAGCCCATGACTTTTGTCAACCAGGGCAAGACTCCGGATTTCAAAGGACAATATGAGAAATGCGTAACATGATTGGCCAGAATTTGTGAAGCAAAATAAATCGGAGCAGCTCTTGAACTATCGAAAAAAATAAGGAAAATGCGCGCCAAGAAGGAGTACAATCATAAAATGGGGCCAGGAGGGTATCGCCTGGGCAGCCTAAGTGGGAGAAGATGGAGAACGAGCCGAGGGCGCGAGAACCTGGTCTGTGCGGAGGGATGGGACCCAAGGGCCAAAGGCCGGTGGTACGGGCATGGGGGATCGCCGAACCCTAGAGACGAGGGTTACTGGTAAGGTGCCAATTACACCCACCCAAAACCTTATTGAGGCAATGAGGGATGCTCAAGAGGGGAGGATCAGGTTCACCGACAGAGAACGACGCTCGGACAAAGCTCCTCGGGAATCCCGAACACGTGAGGACGTGGACGAGGCATTTTGCCCGGGGACTATTTCGTGGAAACTAGGGGTTCCCCCGTGCAGAAGATGACCCGTACTGGCTGTCAGAAGCTTCAGAAGAGAAAGATGGATCGGTATGCAGTATGTTGTGGCGAGTTGGCAACGGAAATGTGCGTGATGGAAGAAAACCGTGAGTGTACTAGTCGCCGAAAGAGATGCGGCACTCGCTGCAAAGATGAAGATCATCCAATTGGATCTCGGCAAAGCCGCAATGGAGGAAGAAGCAGCGTGGGCTCTGACGCGAGGCCCCACCGGCCGGTGCAACCAGACGATCGGAATTGTCATCGCACCGAGCCTCAAACGGTGGTCGGTTGTCGGTGACCGTGAGCCTCCTCGCTACCTCGTGGATCGAACATAAAGTGAGAGGAAAGCACGTCATCTGTATGATCCTCATCGGGAAACTATGTCCACGACAGGTAGCCATCGGCGCGTTGCTTACCACCGGAGCACTCCACCACAACAACCCCATTCAAGTGATGGCTAGTGCCTCGCAGTGACTGTGCGAGGAGATAGTCCAAGGGTTTGAGTAGGATTCCTGATCACTGACATTGCCACACCTAGAAGGGGTGAAAAGACTTGAGACGAGTCAAGCGCCGCCTCATTCTATGGCGTGCAGAAATTTCATCAAGCTTCCGTGCAGGACGGCGCCAACAAGTCCACCCCCGCACGGTGGTGGTGGTGGCGGTGGGGGGCGTACTCGCGGGCGTGGCGCGGCGGTGACGGTGGCGTGGCGGACGCGTGGCGGTGGTGCTTCACCCAACACACCTCATTCACGCGTCGATGCCGCCACCGTCCCGCGGGTGATCGACACCGGTATCAACAATCCACCTCCGACATAAGGTATACTCCGGGTTATTAACCCGACCCTTACGTACCCAAGAAAACAAAGGTATCGGTATCATCAAGCCTCCCCAGGAGGTCTTGGGAAAGTAGTGCCGAGAAGTCGAGGCGCGGGCCGCGACGAGAGAAATGGCAAAGTAGCGTCAAGAAGAAATAGAGTACAGCCCAAGCCAAGATATTCTACGTTGAAAAGCAAGGCTAAGTCATTTTTGAACACACCGTGCCAAGCCGCGAAGAATCTGCCGACGACTATTTACGTGAACTTCGTAGGTGGTAAGCACCGCGTTCGAAGAACAAACGAGAAAGAGTTGGCGGAGAAGAAAGCCTTGAGGACGAGGCCGAGAAAAAATTAGAAAGGGGGGAAAGAAGTTGCTCACTGGGAACAAAGCAAAAAACAAATCGATCGCCCCGCTCATAGTGCAAGCCGCCTCAGTCCAGATGCCCCGATATCACAGCAGCGGCAGCACATGGATTGACCGTAGAAAGTGCCGTGAAACAAGCTGCTGCACCAGGTATCACTCTTCGTGCGTGTTAGGCCTTGATGAGGCGCCAATGAAGGACGATTACACATGTGAATGGCCCTCTCATCGAGCTCAGTAGAGACCACCCCACAAATGAAAGGTCCGTGCTAAATTGGTACAAGGGTTACATGTAAAACATGAAAACGCCAAAGACCATATCTACGGGGAAGTTAAATATGCGTGTGCATCACTTCAAACGTTATCGGGCACAAATTCCTCTCGAGT
>NC_061514.1:97175217-97198398 GCF_022539505.1 Lolium rigidum | reverse complement strand
TCGTATGTCTTCTGTTTACTCCCGAGGGCTTAACTGACAAGGAGCGCATTGTGGTGAATTGCTCCTCATATCGCTGTAAATTCGTCACTCTTGCGCCTGTTCGGTAGAGTACTTGTGATGATGCTGCGGGTTTTACCGTCATCGTCCTGAATTCTAGTTGCGGGTTTCGAAATTTAGGCCGAGATGTTTGTATTTCTGGTTAACTGATGATTCTGAAGCAATACTCTGCACTCGTGGCTTTGGCATGGAACTGTGGCTGCTGTCATTTCTAACATCTACTCATAATTGCATCGCTTGGCATTTTAACAGGCAGTTATGTTCGTCAATCGGATGTACTATATTTTTTTTTCAGGTTTAACAGTTAGATTCTTTTGTTTATCACTACAGCTGCCATCAGTGTCAAATGTGCAAGTGGAGCCAATCGTGGTGAACATCGATAAGCTTGATCTCGTGCTTGTAGAGAAGGACGATTCAGAAAATCTCTCCAGCCCTACCAGGTTACAATTCTTCTGGCTTGTGGTTTTCTACCATTATCTGACCATTCAATAACTGATGTACTTTTCTCGACTTCTTTAATAGCAATGCGTCAACACCATCATCAGCTAAAAGCACTGGTTATGGATATGCTGACAAGGTTGGTTTCGTTGCACCTAATGTTCAGTAATTAGTACATACACCTTTTAAAATGTTTATCTGTAAGGCCATAGACCACTCATGACTGCTTTGGCGAAAATGATTATGCTGTAAAATGGTGAAGATGGTTCATGTTTTTCATTATACTAAATCCAATCTTTCTAGGCTTTGAGTTTCTGCTTTATGTTCTGGTCTTTCCTCTGTGATCACGTCTACACCTTTTGTTTTTGCGATGGTAATTTTTATAATTGTGCAACTGTGTCCTTATTATGGATCACAGGCAAATTAATTGAAGAAATATATCATTGCAAATTCTGAAATACAAGTGGGTTTAATATGCTATGCTGGCCTTAGATTGCAGATGGAATGACTGTACAAGTAGGTGTCGTGAACCTGCTATTGGAAACACATGGAGGAGCTCGTCGCCAAGGAGATGCAACATGGTATATTCTGATGACTTATTTTCATATTCAGTTCTTTTTTGTTTGTGATGACCAATGAGCTTTGATTTTTTTTTCTTTTTTGTGAAGTGGATTTTTGTTTTTCAAATGGGCTTGCCTGATGACTTACTTTATATCCCTTTTTTCCTATATTTTTCTTCGAATAAAACTGGATGCATTGTTCATGTGTGCGGACAGGGATTTTTAATTTTTAAAATCCTTTCCAGGTCACCTCCGTTAGCGGCTATCACATTTCGTCATCTTGTTCTGTACACAACAAATGAAAAATGGCAGGTATTCTTGCTAGATTTAAGTTGTACTTGAACTTTTAAAATCATTGTTTTGGGCCACCTGATTGAAATATCAACTATATAGGCTGTAAATTTGAAAGAAGCAAGAGATTTCTCCAACAGCACAGGATTCATTTATGTGTTCAAGGTTTGATACTCTCCTAGTTTCTGGCAGCAAATTAATGTTTACTTGTGCTGTTACATAATGTGCTGGGACATAATGTGAAGACATAGTAAACACAATTTCTGATGTCCCATATTTTTTCTCCAAATCACAGAAATTGGAATGGCAGTCACTGTCAGTTGATCTGTTACCCCATCCTGACATGTTCGCCGATGCACGATTTAACTCTTCAAGCAGTCAAGATAACAAGAGAGATGATGATGGTGCAAAGCGAATGTTCTTTGGCGGTGAAAGGTTTTTGGAAGGAATATCAGGGAGGCTAATGTGAGTGCTTGAGTTCTTGAATATGATTTGTGGATTTTCAGAATTTGTTAGTTGATGTTGGAAGCTCTACTTGTCTCGGCTTCCTGGCTTATACATTTTGTTAAACATCAGATCACTCTCCAACGAACAGAGCAGAACAATCCACTAGGCCTTGAGGTCCAGTTGCATATTACTGAAGCTATCGTTCCTGCGTTAAGTGAACCTGGTAAATCGTTATTGACCATGAAGCTTAAGCTTTCAGTTACTGTTTGTACCAGTCAAACCTAAAATGCATTTTGGTCAGGTTTACGGGCCTTTCTTCGATTCATGACTGGGGTTTCTGCGTGCTTAAATAGAGGAGATTTAGATCCAAAGTCTCAACAGGTTTTTTTTTTCTCTTGTGTAATTTCTATAATTGATTTAGCAGGACTATCAGATATATGGATATTCTATGCATTCTTACTATGTGTGTTCTTATTTTGACCAGCATGCAGAAGCAGCAGGATCTTCCTTGGTATCTTTTATTGTAGATCACATATTCCTCTGCATTAAAGATGCTGGTAAGACCTAGCACCATCATCTTTGAATATAGTATTTATAGTTATCTGTAGTGACTTGTCGTTAATTTTATTTGTGTTGACAGAGTTTCAGCTTGAACTTCTAGTGCAATCGCTGTTCTTCTCACGGGTAACCTTTTTTGCTTGTCAATCTATTGACTATTGTACGTTTTTCTGATTGCATCATGCTGACAACTATTTCTCTAATTATTTTTAAAGGCTAGCATCTCAGATGGGGAGAGTTCAAAAAACTTGTCTTGCATAAAGGTTTCTGGGCTATTTCTAAGGTAAGATATGTAACTTGTTTATAGTGACTAGACTACGTGAGTCATGAAGTTTATAGTTATTTACTGACTCTCATAATTTAAATGAGAATCCAGTACACGTTTATATTTATGTATATTTATGTATTGCTCATGCTACTTTGGTGGATTCAATGCCGAATATAGGGTACTCACAAAAGGTTCCTTGTAACTAAATTAATATATGAACTTCTGATATAACAGTGATATATGATTTATTTGAGCTATGGATATAATTCTTACCTTTGCTGGGTCTCATGTGTGGTTATTATTTCTACAGGGACACATTTTCTCGACCTCCATGCACATTGATACAACCCTCTATGCAAGCCGTTCTACAGGAACCCTTGCCTATTCCTGATTTTGGTGAATACTGATTATGCCTTCGCTTTTGTGCTACTAGTATAATATCAACGGTTTGTGGGTCTAATCTATTATGTTACTTTATCAGGTCAAAACTTTTGTCCTCCAATATATCCATTTGGAAATCAGTTTTTGGAATTTGCGGCTGGAATTCCTTTATTTTCTCTTTATTGTCTTCAGATCACTCCTTCTCCATCACCTCCAAAGTTTGCTTCGAAAACAGTCATCACATGCCAGCCTCTTATGGTGTGTCTTCTTAACATTAACAGCAAAATCTATTGTTATTTTTTTTTGTTTGAATAAAAATTACCTGCAACTTTGCATTTTAGGTAACACTTCAGGAACAATCTTGCTTAAGAATCGCCTCATTCTTAGCTGATGGAGTTGTGCCCAATCACAGTGCCACAGTTGCTGATTCCTCCATTAATAGCCTGTCGTTTTCTCTTAAAGAGTTTGATCTATCTGTTCCATTAGATGCTGAAGAAATAGCGAAGTGCAGTGGGACTAAGACCGCTTGCTCGCAGTCAGCATTTTCAGGAGCAAGACTTCATGTAGAGGACCTATACTTCTGTGAGTCACCATCGGCAAAGTGTACACTTCTAAACCTTGACAGAGATCCAGCTTGCTTCCTTCTTTGGGAATATCAACCTGTTGATGCCAGCCAGAGGAAGTGGGTTAGTAGAGCTTCACATCTGAGCCTTTCGCTTGAAACCTCTAGTACTTCAAAAGAACAGAGAGCAGTTAGGGACCCCTCTCCAAATTCGTTGCAATGTATTGAATTAGATGACATTCGATTTGAGGCAGCAATGGTTACTGCAGATGGTAGCCCTCTGTTGGATTTGCCACCCCCAGAGGGTGTTGTGAGAATTGGTGTTGCTTTCCAACAGTTCACGTCCAACACTTCAGTTGAGCAGTTGTTTTTCGTCCTGGGCCTCTATACTTACTTTGGACAGGTTGGAGAACGAATTTCAAAGGTTAGCAAAGGTAACAGGTCCGGCAAAGATAGTGAGCCTTCAGTTGACAATTTTGAGAAAAAACTGCCCAGCGATACGGCCGTGAGCTTAACTATGAATAGTCTCCAGCTCAATTTCTTGGAATATTTGTCAGCAGGAAACCTACATATGCCATTGGTTCAGTTTGGTGGAGAGGATCTGTACCTGAAAGTTTCTCATCGCACTCTAGGTGGTGCCTTTGCAGTCACAACTAACTTAATGTGGAAAACTGTCTCAGTTAATTGTTTGGAAGGAGAAAGTGCTACAATCAATGAGAATGGCACTGCCGCGATGGGTGAACATAATATTGGGGTGTGTGAAAATGGGCATCCCAAGATGAGAGCAGTATTTTGGGTTGATCATCGCAGCAAACACCAGGTTAAAGACGCTCAATTCATTGACATAAACATCACTCATGTAATCCCTTACGACATGCGGGACATGGAGTGCCATAGCTTGAATGTATCAGCTAAGGTATCTGGTGTCCGTCTTGGAGGTGGACTGAGTTATACCGAGTCATTACTGCATCGTTTCGGTATTCTAGGTCCTGATGGTGGTCCAGGGGAAGGCCTCTTGAGAGGTCTGAATGATTTATCTTCTGGCCCACTTGGGAAACTGTTCACACCATCCCATGTCACGGACAAGGAAGGCAAGCATTTGCAACTTTCTAAATCATAACAAGCTTTAATTTAGTTACTATTACTACTGAAACAATACACGGGGAAATTTACAAGCCCTTATTTCAGATTTTCTTGCATTTTTTTGAGAAGTGTTTCTTATTTTCCTCTTATCCCCTAATATGACAGAAAGAACATCCGAAGACAATGACAGCAATTCGAAGTTTGATCTGGGGGTGCCAGATGATCTTGATGTGTCAGTTGAGTTAAGAAACTGGTTGTTCGCACTTGAAGGGACAGAAGAAGTAGGAGATTGGTCTTCACCTCATAGTGGTGACCATATTAGTAGAGAAGATAAATGTTGGCATACGACCTTCAGGAATCTGCACGTGTCAGGCAAAAGCAATGACCGACCTAACTTGGGAGGTGCAGAGAAGATATTGGACAGAAGCAAATTTCCGGTGGAGCGTTTTACGGTAATAATTGTGACTTCTTAAATTTGTAGTTGAGTTTGGTGCTCTCCTCTGTTGTCTACTTCACATATTTGGTGGTACCTGCAGGCTGGAATTGAAGGTTTACAAGCAATAAAACCTCACTTGAGTAATAAACTCATTGGAAATGGAAAATTGAATAATAATCAATCAGGCGTAGGATTTAATAATGCAAATGCTATTGGTGACCAAGGCGTTGATGTTGAAGCTACCATGGTCCTTGGTGAAGACGAGATTGAGGGCTCAAAGTGGATGATGGATAATGTCAAGTTTTCCGTTAAAGAACCGGTAGGAACACTTTCGCATAATATGTCAAAACCTGCTGGGAGCTTACAGCTGTTGCCTTAACTATTCATACCCCTTTGAACATGCAGATTGAGGCCGTGGCAAAAAAAGAAGAGCTAGAGCACCTTGCCATGATTTGCAGATCGGAAGCTGATGCAATGGGCCGGATCACTGCTGGAATTCTCCGTGTCCTTAAGCTTGATAAGTCTCTTGGCCATGGAACTATAGAACAGCTGAAGAACCTAGGTATGGAATGTACTATGCTTGTGTGGTGTTGGGTTTTTCTTCTTGTTTTGCACCTTTTGCTTTTATGATTATTTAGAAGTTAGAACATGCAAAATGGAAAGATATATGCTGTTGCAATTTCTTGGATAGGAATTTATTAATCAAATTCCCTGGTAGGGTCATCACATGCAGTCAACGTCTTATATGGTGGGACGGAGGGAGTATGTAGCTAGTTATGGTTATTAATGTAGCGCTGCAAGTATATAAAAGGTGTGGTAGTTGGGACTCAGCAGGACATGATTTTTCATCATATTTAAAACCAACAATCTAGTGATCGAAAAGGTCTGTCGAGAGTTTACGTTGCAGGTTGCTGTACAGTGCAGTGGACACCACTTGTTGTTTTCCTAATCCTCGATCCAGTGATTATCTTTCTTGACTTTCATTAGTTTGCTTTTCCCTTCTTTTTCCAAAATCTCGTAGTATTATTATTTTTTATCTTTGTTACACGCTTTCTGCTACAAACTTCTGGTTCGTTACACTGGGGAGGGGGTTGAATCTCCATTTTCCTACTAACTTCAAGTGTCTTATGAAATTGTGCTGTTGCAGGAAGTGGAGGAATGGACAACATTTTCACACCTACTCGGCTCAGCAGGCAGAACAGTTTTGGCAGCGTTGGCACCCCTAGGACTCCAAGGCTCAACCCACTCACAACCGTGGGGGCAAAAGAGGCCCTAGAAGCAGCAATCGCTTCGCTACAGAGCGACATTTCAGAATCCAAGGCCAGATGCGCGTCCCTCGTCTCCCACTCGACGAGCGAGGATGATGATAAGAGTCTCGCCGCTGAGGACATCAGGCAGCTGACTGACAGGCTCGAGAACATGCAGTCCCTGGTGACTAGAATGAGAACTCTGATCTAAGCCGTACATGGGTTCCTCTTATTTTTGTGTACAGGCCGGGGCAGTACAAATCTGGGAAGCGGCTAATAGTGCACTTCCTTGTCGGTTATTCTTTTGTGTACATTTTTGTTACACGTTCCTTGGGGGTATAAAGGTGGTGGGTGGAATAAGCAGCAGGAAATTTTGTAGCTGGAGGGGTGAAATGTAGCGTTGTGAGTAATCGAAGTAGTCATTAGGAAGAGTGACATGTTCTTTGTATGTAAGATGTGCACAAAGTGTTTGCCACACCAGAACTTTTTCGCTTCCTTCTGGAGGCTTTGATAATGTTTTTCGATATGAATATTCAAAGTTGATCATGATAAATTATTTGTTAATAAAACGGAGGGCATTCAAAAAAAATCAGTTCTGTAAGGAAAAAAACCAAACAAAAATCAGTTTTCTGCGAAACAAGGCGAGCACATAAAAATGTGCAAGTACAAAAAATCAGTTTTCTGCGAAACAAAAATCAGTTTCCTGTCAAGATTTTTTGTCAGAATTTGTAAAAAAAATTCAAATACGTTTAAAACTCATTTTTTTTTTAAAGAGCGTCTTTTTTTGGAGATGAAGCAAAAAACGCCTCGTCTAAAATAGAAATTCACATGATTTAGTGGATGCCCAAAGTAAGGACTAAAACCACCAGAAGCCTGAAAGAGAGTGGCCCAGTGCACACCTTTACCCAGCCCAACCCATATGGCCCTAGGGTACTTGTTCCTCCTCCGGGAGGCGGAAGCCCATTCCTGCCACTGAAACGAGGGAAGATTGGGCGGCAGCGTGCCCAGAGACCTCGCCGATGAGCGGCGACCGTCCGGCGAGGCCGTACACCCTGAGCTGGCGATCGCTTCCCGGAGATTCAGGTTAGCACGCCGTCGCGCTGCTCTGCTTGCCCTCGCCCGTTTCCCCTCACGCCAGTGTGGCGTCCTGCATACGAAGGTACCATTTTTAGTAGAGTTTTGTGATGTTTCGTGCTCGGAAGAGATTTCTGGTTAGCGGGGTGCTTCGGATTGTGGTAGGCTCGGGTGCAATGGCTCGATAATCTAGGGTTCAATTCAATCCGCAAGCACGTGCCTTTTGTTTGGGCCGACGAGCAAGAAGGACGCTTTCATTTTTGGGTTGGTATGAATTGAAAATCTCATATGACCTTTGATCTATGGGGCCATGGGCGATGTCATGCAGTGAGATGTGTTTTGTTTTTGTACGGACATAGCATCTTCATGGACTGATATGGATTTTTTTTTTTTGTCATACTTACTGAGTTGCTGTGAAGCCATGGAGCGTCCTCGTGAGCATGAGGATGGCAGCATCAAAGTGGTGGCGGAATTTGACAGCGCTCTGAACAATGGGCGCAAAAGTCTGTCCGAGGTCTGGGAGGAGTTCCAGCCGATCTCTCTGAATGGGAAGGTTGCATTTGCAGTGTGCCTTAGCTGCCACAATCGCTTCTGCTACAGTGGCGACAGCTATCTGCGCCGGCATCTCAAGACATGCCCGGCCAAATCGGAAGCGGCGGAGAGGCCGCCGCCGCAGGAGGATTCCTACTTGCCAAATGGTATATGTTCACTTTTACTTGTTCAGGTTCTAATCCATTATTACTACCTGGCTTCTAGTTGCCTCACGGTATCCGGACAACTTAAGTAGTAGTAGTGCCCTGTTGTTAGTTAGAATGCGGTCTGAAACTCTGGATACATGTATGCTCTATTGGTAACACAATTTAACTCTGGCTTAGAGTATCTGTTCATATTTTTGTTGCATAGTTATGGTGAGCGAAAATAATTCAGCTTTGGATACATTTGTAAATTTCCAGCGACGCTTGAGGATATAAGTTCACTTACTCCCAGCAGAAAACTCGTGTCCAAGATATGGAAGGGGTTTACACCCATCTATGTTGATGGGAAATTGGAGGCTGCAGATTGCAACTACTGCCACAAGCGCTTCAGTAAAGGTGGAGGCCATCTGAGTCGACATTTTCTAGCCTGTTCGAAACGACCTGGGCGTCGCCGCAGTCATCAGAAGGGTAACCGTTCTGGTCAACCTAATTTGAAGCCTAGGGTGCCTAATTTGAAGTCCAGGGTGCAAAATAAGTCATCGTACGCCACGACAGTTCCAATTACAAAATGCAAGATCCTCAGGACCAAAAGCTCAAGTGGCATCACCAGTCGGCCCGTTCAAGTGGTGGCAGATCATCAATCCCCACCGGCATCAGATGGTACAATCCCGCAGAAACACAAGACCTCATGTATGACTACTGCAACTGACATAAGGGCCAGGAAGTTTGGTCAGGATTCATCTTATCAAGCTATGGCCAAATTGATAACTTTTCATGGCTATCCTTTGTCTGTTGTGGAGAATGAAGAGATGAGAAGAATTTTAAAGAACATCAAACCTATGCCTAACACTGTCTCTCTCAGTGACATGGAAGAACATTTACTGTCTCTATTTCAGAAGGAAAAGATAAAAGCCAAGGACAAAGTTGCACTTACCTCCAAGCGCGTCTCTCTGTCAGCAAGTATCTGGACTCATGATGGACCTGAGCCAACAGTAAGTTACCTCTGTTTGACAGCACATTTTATCACTGAGGACTGGAAAGTTCAGAGAATGATAATCAAATTTGGCATGTATTGGTGCTCACCAACTAATTTGGAAAGGACAATACACTGTAAGGAGGCTTGTGTTCCGGAGACTAAAAGTGGATCCTACAATGTCGTATGGGATGCAATCAAAGATTGGAATCTTGACAAAAAGATTTTGAGCTTGACTTCAGTTGGTGAAATCAAGAATGATGCAAATACCTCCAAGCTCAAGGAGATGCTCATAGATCAGTGGTGCCTTCCTATCAGAGGCAAGCTATACAACGTTGCTTGTGTGGACGACATGCTAAATAGTGTTGTTTCTGAAGTACAATCATACATACTTTTCCTTGTCGGTGACATAGTAAAGGATTTTTTGGGGCATGTGCATCTTCACCATTGGCACAACAGAAGCTTCTGGAAGTTATTTCACAGATGAGTTTGAAATGTCCTAGAGAAGATGCCAAGTGGTGGCACAAGTTATATTTTAGGCTTGAAGTTCTGTTGCAATTGAAGAAGCTATGTCCTGCTGAAGGAGTGCTGTCTCAAGAAGATGTGAAAATTGCTCGGTCTATTTGCAAGATTTTGAGGACATTTTATGGCGTCATCGAAGTAATTTCTAGCCCTTGCTCTCAGACAGCAAATGTATACTTTAGCGAAGTATGGAAAGTGAGGACAGTTCTGCAAGAAGAGGCATCAAATGATCATGGAGAGGTTGCTAGTCTGGTTATGGAGATGCAGGAAGTATTCGATGAGTATTGGCAAAACTCATACTTGTGGCTGTCAATACCTGTTGTGTTTGATCCAAGATTCAAGATGGTGTTCATGAAATTTCGTCTGGAACGAGCTTACGGCGCAGATTCTGTGGGCTACTTATCTGAAATACACGGTACAGTCCAGGAGCTTTTCAATGAATACTACTACCGCATGAATCAGCCGAGGGTTGGCAGTGTTTCAAGCGATGCAGCTTTGGATGTAGATGATAATGATCCATTAGACGATTGGGATTCGCATCTCAGTAGGCAGTTATCTTCAGAACTTGATGACTACCTTGGTGAGGTTCTTGCTCCAAGAACGGATGATTTTGACATTCTGGACTGGTGGATGAAACATACCACACAGTACCCCACACTGGCAGCTATTGCGCGGGACGTCTTAGCGATGCCAGCATCTGCTGTCCAGTCTGAAGCAGCATTGAGCAGCAGCGGGCCAGTAATCCCAAAGCACCAGAGCACACTGAGTATCAAGACAATTGAGGCGCTCGTCTGCACCCGAGATTGGATGAGATAAAATTGCAAGGCCCCATCGATCCAGTAGCTAGCGAGACGCTGCGGTTAAGTGCACGCGGTTTTTATTTTCTTATTGCCAGGGTAATCTTGTCTTGATATTTCTTTTGGGACGCATGCATGGTTGCTCTCATATGATGGTACTTGTTATAGATGGGCTTTCTTGGTTTTGGAAAGTACAATGCTATGTAATGTCCTTTGATCATCTCACGCTGGAGGTGTAATTTTTGTAGACATGTGGAGCTAATTGGTAGTAGCATCGAATAGTTACGCTGTTAATTTATGTTAGTGTAAGATGTTTACCATCTTGAATTATTATGAACGAACATTCCAGTTCCATGGCAAGACTGAATGGATATGTTGCATTAGGATGCCATGCACTTGCTCTCTCTTATGTACTGTATGTGCTATCTTTATCCATTTCCTTTCCTGTTTTGCTACATGTCATGATCACAGTTTTGTTTATTGATATATGATAAAATTTAGGACAGGCAAAATTAAGTTCATTGAAATAACACCTAGTCATTGCACTTGTGCATGCTGATAAGGGTTGGAGGAAAGGAAGCGGGGAATAGTTTTTTGACAGAAGAAAAAAACTGGGAAAAGGGTGAAGACGCAGTACAAGCCCAGAAGCCGCGAGGAGACCAGCCCAGCCCAGCCCAGCCCAATTAAGTTCATATTGACCGAACGAGCCCTTACCCAGCCCAAATCCACGAACTGGGTCTACCCACCCGCCGCCCGCCCGCAGATCCAACTCCATGCCCTAATCGTGCCCAGATTCTCCCCCGGCCCCCGCGGCGAGGTTCCCCCAGCCAGGCCAGGCCAGGGTTCTTCCCCATCTCAGGTAACCCGATTTCTACCGGATTTCCTTCAGAAATTCTTTGATCTGGGTCGCGTACATGCGTATTTCGACGACTTGGGCTCTCTGGGAGTCGGAATCGATGCGATCCATTACTATTTCCCCACCTCAAATGTGTACTAGGATTTAGGGGAAATTTTCCTTGAACTTTCGTCTGAATTCCGAGCGGATCGTGTAGTTTCGTAGCTGTTTCGCAGTGCGATGTGCTTAATGTGCTCGTATGCTTCTACTAGCAGCAGAAACTAAGTTCCATTTTTTTTTTCGTTTCGTATTCACTGTGCAGCTAGCCATGGAGCATTCCATGATCCAGCACGTCGTGGAGTACCCCGACGAGCACGAGGTGGGCGGCGGCATGAAGGTGGAGGTGGCCTATGACGGGGTTCACAGCGCTGCGGTTCACCAGAGCGCGTTCCGGTACAAGCACAAGAAGAGGTCCAAGGTCTGGGAGGAGTACAAGCCCATCTTCCTCAACGGGAAGGTCCAGTTCGCCGAGTGCCTCTACTGCCACAACCGCCTCAGCTGCAAGGACTCCAACGGGACCAGCCATCTGTGGCGGCACCAGAAGATCTGCCCCGGCAAGCCCGAGTCGGCCGAGAGGCGGCAGCAGAAGGATTCCTACTTCCCGTATGGTACGTTCCACTGTTTTCCCTTGTAAACCATGTTGGACTGAGTTTGCTAGTTGCTCTCTGTTATTAGTTTGCATGGTGTAAGCTTAGGATCTCGGATACATAGATATGCATGTGCCATTGTCAAAGCAACTGAACTATAGCACGTTTTATGCGCAGTTTCGGTGAACGAACACAGTCCAGTTTCACCGATTGATCCGGTCAACGCGATCATTTCGGAGACGCTTGACGACATAGGTTCAGTAATTCCCAGCAGATTCAAGTCGAAGGTGTGGAAGGAGTTTGTGCCCGTCCACGTCGAGGGGAAGCTCCAGGCTGCGGATTGCATTCACTGCCAAAAACGTCTCAGCGCAAATAAGTTTGGAGGGAGAAGCCATCTGAGCCGGCATCTTCTAACCTGCCCAGGACGGCGTGGTGGAAGTGTCCACAATCATCAGAAGATTCAGTTTCACCCTTCGAGTGCACCTACTTTAAAGTCCAGGGTGCATGATGAGCTCTCGCCTGCCTTGACGAATGGGAAGGTTCAGATTGCAGAATACTCCAACAAGCTCTTCAGGACTAGTAGCTCGGGTGAAACAGCTCCTATAATACGTCCTATTCAAATGGTGCCAGCACATCAGTTCCCACCAGCATCTGATGGTACAAGCGTGAAGAAAGAAAAGACTTCATTCGTGAACATTTCAACTGACACGAGCGCCAGGAAGTTTGATAAAGGAACAGCTTATCAGGAGTTAGCCAAGATGATAATTTTACATGGGTATCCCTTTTCAGTTGTGGAGCATGAAGAAATGAGAAGGTTTATAAAGAACCTCAACCCTATGGTTGACGCAGTTTCTCGTGATGTTATGGAGGAACATTGCACTGCTTTATTTCAAAAGGAAAAGCTAAATCTTAAGGATATAATTACACTTTCAGCCCGACGTGTGTCTCTGTCAGCAAGCATCTGGACTCCTGATGGACCTGAGGCAACAGTAAATTACCTCTGTTTGACAGCACATTTTATTGGTGAAGACTGGAAAGTTCACAGAGTAATAATCAAGTTTGGCATGTTTTGGTCCTCGCCTACAAATTTGGAAAGAATAATACATTGCAAGGAGGCTGCTGTCTCAGAATCAGAGAGTGGATCATACAACGTCATATGGGATGCAATTAGAGACTGGAATCTTGAACATAAGATTTTGAGCTTGACTTCTGTCGGTGATGTTAGGAACAATGCAAACACGGTGCAGCTGAAGGAAATGCTCATGGAGAAGAAGTGCCTTCCTATCAGAGGCATGCTATACAACATTGCTTGTCTGGATGACGTCTTAAATAGCGTTGTTTCTCAAGGGCAAGCAGATATACTTCGCCTTGTTGGTGATGCAGCAATGGATTTTTTTGTGGCACGTGCATCCTCACCATCGGCCCAACAACAGCTTCTGGAAGTCATTTCACAGATGAGTTTGAAGTGTCCACAAGAAGATGCTAAGTGGTGGCACAAATTTTATTTTAGGCTTGAAGTACTTTTGCAGTTCAAGAAGTCGTTTCCTTCTGAAAATGTGCTGAATCCAGAAGATATGAGCGTTGCTGACTCTATTTGCAAGGTTTTGAGGACATTTTATCGCGTCATTGAAGTTATTTCTTGCCCTAGCTCTGTCACAGCAAATGTATATTTCAATGAGGTTTGGAAAGTGAGGACAGTTCTGCAAGAAGAAGCATCGAACGGTCTAGGAGAAATCTCTAGACTGGTTATGGAGATGCAGGAAGCGTTCCATGGGTATTGGCAAAATTCATACTTGTGGTTGTCGATACCTGTTGTTCTGGATCCTAGATTCAAAATCAGCTTCATTGATTTTCGGCTGAAACGAGCTTTTGGCACGAATTCAGAGAGTTACTTATCTGAAATCCGCGAAACAGTCCGGGAACTGTTCAATGAATACTGCAATCCTACGGATCGACCAAGCACTGCTTCAGATAGTGCGGCTTTGGACGCCGATGATCTGTTAGATGATTGGGATCAGCATCTGAATGAACAAGCAAGTTGCCAGATATCTACAGAGCTCGATGACTACCTTGAAGATGGTCTAGTTCCACGGAAGGACGATTTTGACATTTTGAACTGGTGGATGAACCATGCCACGAAGTACCCGACGCTAGCAGCCATGGCACAGGACATATTAGCCATGCCAGCCTCTGCTGTTCAATCGGAAGCAGCCTTCAGTAGCAGTGGACCAGTAATTCCAAAGCACCACAGCACATTGAGCATCAAGACGATCGAAGCTCTTGTTTGTGCTCAAGATTGGATGAAATAAAATGGTACGATCCCTATGCGTTGCTCCATTCTACTGTGAAATATTGCCTGAATTGCATATCTATTTTCTGTATTGGAACCATGCTACCATCTTGATAGGATAGTATGCAATTTCCACTAGGAATGTTTTGTGTTTTGTTGCTTATACCATACATGTACTTTCCTCAAGTGATAATAACTTGGTTTATCTTGCTTATTTCTAGGGTAGTTGTCATGGCAGTGGGAAGCTCAGTTTACTGAAATACCACCCAGTAAATCAGTGCTCTGGTGCTAACACATAAGAGTGGATAGTCAATGACTCGACCAAGGATTGGAGAATTCTCGGCCCAAATGTACCTGCCATATGCTGCATTACCGAACGAGGAAGGCGCCCAACATATGCTTTTGGACATCTACCTATGACTTTCGACCAAGGCTGACAATGACCAATTTATTTCCTCGACCTGGCAGTTGCTGTATCGAAACCCTCAGGTGGTTGTTGTCGTGGCCTGTTTTCTAGTCTGCCGAGACGTGTTCATCGGCGCGTAATTTTCTGTATATATCGACTCGCTCGCCTGTAAACGCCTCAGTGCCGGTGTGCCTTGGTTGTAGAGTTTCGAATGGAAGCACTGGGTGTAGTCGTGTAGAATGGATGGATGAATGGATGCTAGTTTCTAACTGGAAATAATTCTGTTGTAGAGACTGCAGACTGCAGTTGTGGCCTCCCATGGAAAATGGTTCCAGGAATGACACAGCCCATTCTTGTGAAATCAAACGAGTACAACATCGGTGTATTTAGAGCATCTCCACTCGTGCCCCCGGCGAGCGTTTTTTTCATCCGGACGGCGAAATTCGGCCCAGTCGCGTCCCCGGTTCCTCGTTTTCGCCCGGATTTGGCCCTTCATCCATCCGGCGAGCCCACGCCACCCCCGGCCCCCCGGGGAGCGCTCGGGGACTCCGGACGAGTGAAAAGCGGGGAAGGGCCCGATCTGTCGGTGACTCGACGCACGAACCCCACCGCCACGTCGCTCAAAATCTCCCCCACCCCTCGTATCTCTCTCGCCGCCGGCACCACCCCGCCGGCTTGTTGCCCGAGATCCGCCGCCCTCCTTCCCCACCTGCCTATATTCCGCCGTCTTTCGACGACGGCCTATCTGGCTGCTCTTCCGCCGGCCTGTTTTCCGGCCTGCTTGCTCGTCGTCGCTCGCGGCTCGGGTTGCCTCGACCACGCCCGTCAGGTGTTCGTCCATTTGCCTCGCCGGCCATGGACTCGGACGAAGAGGAGGAGCGAGATGTTCGTCGAGCTTATGCAAGAAGAGATGGCGGCAGCCGCCCAAGACGACGAGCACATGATGATCCTTGGTTGCTTGGCAAGCATGTACGCCGGACTGGCAACTCGTCGACGTGGTGGGTCGGCACGAGGTCGCCGGAAGTGCAAGCCGAGACAGCGAATGGAGGGCTACTGCATGTTGTACGCCGACTACTTCGCCGACAATCCATTGCACGGTGAGATTTTGTTTCAGCAATTTCCGTACTCTTGTTTGCCGAACTTGTTAAATTTTATGTTGAATTTGTTTGAAATATGCCAAATGGTCGAGGTTGGGGGTTTCCTGCCGGGGGGACGGCTGGAACTTCGGCGCTCCCCACGCCAAATCTTCATCCAATCCGGACGAAAATTTCGCCGGATTTGGGCGTGGGGAGCGCCAACGAGTGGGGAGACAAAGTCTATGCTGCAGCGCTTCTGCTGGCCCTCGGGCAGCAGCTGCCCGTCAGGCCCCAGAGCCACGTCGCAGGCCACGTGGAGGGGGTGCCAGTGGGACCCCCAGAACGCCACCTTGGACCGGATCCTGGACCGGACCTTCACCGTCAGCGCCACCACGCCTCCTCCCTCCTTCGCCGCCGCCGCCGCCGCCATGTCGGCCGTGGCGGAGCCTGCCGGCACGGCCACGCCCTCGAAGGCGAGGTCCGACGTGGTCTTGGGCGGCTGGTACATGGGCATCGCCCCGTTCATGTCGTGGTCCTTGACGACATCGCCGTACGCGCGGTAGCGCACGGACATGTAGAGACGGTCGTAGAAGAAGGCCACGTCCTGGTTCGGGTTGCGGATGGATAGCTGCCCGGAGAGGACCACCGCGCCGCCGGGCTGCTGGAGGCCGGCGGCGGCGAGGGAGGCGACGTGGAAGCGCGGCCGGTGCGGGCGCACGGCGAGGTAGGCGACGAAGAGGATCACGCCGGCGAGCAGGAGTGCGGTGAGGAAGGCGGAGCAGATGAGCTTCGTGCAGCGCGTCAGGTGCGGCCGCTCTGCCGGCAGCGGGCGGAGGAAGCGGCCGCCGCCGGCGGTAGGGTGTGGCACCGACATGGCGGTGGCGGTGGCGGCGCGCGTGTACGCTCGGTTGATTGGTTTGTGATCACTGATCACCGTCTGTGTGCATGGCATGCATGGTGGTGTACGTCTGTCTGCGCTTATACGTTGCAGAGGTTTTAGTACCGTTTCTTGGCGCGCGTACGTACGAGGTGATTCGTTGATGAGTCGGGAAGGAACAGAAAGCGACCGAGATGCCATGCTAACCAGCTAAGTTTTCTTCGCGGTTTGGTGTAGGTCATATTCTTCTCTTTTGGCTGGTAACTTAGAACGATATCATTGGGCGAGCAGAGAAAGGTTGTGCATAAGAAAAGGGATAAGGTTTCGAGCTAACAAGAATACAAAATCACGCATTTGCTAATTTTCAGTTGCCTGAATTATTTTGTAAATTCCCTGCCTGCTTTTCACCACAACTGTAACAATTACAGGATATGACCAAAAAGCTGGAAAGGAGGTGCACAATGGAGTGCGAGACATTCTTCAAGAAGTTGACAAGTGGATGGTGTGGTCATGTGGAGCTAGCTTAATGAGTTGTTATACTTCACCCATTAGCATTTAGCTAGGATCTATGCAATGCACAAAGTAAAGGTTGCCAATTGCCAGACAAGTTATTGCCAGCTAGTACATCCCATCCTCAAGTTTCCTGAACTGTGTGTGTGCAGCCCACGGAGAAGAAGAGAGCAAGTCCAGTTCCCTGTGTTGTATTTTCTTAAAGAAAAGAAATTCTCTCTGTGAGGCGAACCAAGCAAACACTTTATTTGAAGACATCAGTCATAATAACAATACATATGTTTGATAGAAAACAGCCATACAAATGAACAAATCCAGTTCTTTGTGTTGTATTTTCTCAAAGAAAAAAATCTCTTTGTGAAAAGAACCAAGCAAACACTTTATTTGAAGACATCAGTCATAATAACAATACATATGTTTGATAGAAAACAGCCATACAAATGAACAAATACAGTACTACTAGTAATACACACAATGTACACGCGTAAGACACCGTGCTAATCCTACGCACCCAGAAATTAACCACTATAGGCATTCGATAATATACTGAGTTGACAATCACACAGACGGAGCCAGCTACATGTACATCAGGTTCACGGCGGCGCAGCGCCTCCTGACCTGCCCATGTTCGCCGGTGAGTACCTGCATGTTTCCCATCTTCACCATGGACGCCGCGAAGTCCGCGAAGAACTCCGCGGGGTATGCCCCTTCTGCTGCCACGGCCGCCTGGCGCAAGACGTAGTCCCTGGCGAAGGGGTCCAACATGAGCGTCTCGTCAGAGGTGAAGAGGGCCCTCCCCTTGGCGACAACCCGGTAGTAGCTCGCATCAAACGTCCTGAAGCTCCCCGGGTCCATCTCCACCAGCGTCCTAGTGTCGCCGGGCACACACTTGGTCTTCAGGCGTGGGACGTACTGCCTGTCCAGCGACGGGTCGGGCATGAGCGTGCCGCTGAAGTTGTACAGCCGGTCCGAGAAGGATGAGCAGTGGGAGGTCCCGAGGGTGTGCCCCCTGTTGATGCATGGACAAGAGATATTATATACGAGTTTCCATGGTTCCATACAGATAGAGTGTGAATTGCAGAACTGAAAATTCAGAGGATTTTGTCGTATATATTTTTGTAGATGTGAGAATTTTAGAAATTGCAAGGACATTCCTAGTCAGTTGTATGCCACATAGGTTTTCTTCTCCCTTTCTTCTACATGTGCAAAATGAATATTGTGATGAAGCAGCAAAGAATGTTTAATTTTAGTAAAAGATGTGCTTTATTTTTTCAAGAACAAAGGGAACCCTGGTTTTGTATCATGCAATATTACTAGGGCTGAAAAGTGAAAACCACATAGTTTTGCTTTTCCCATCTCCGTTGACTTGGTACATGCATACCTTACCTTGCTTACAAGCACCTTTATCGGGGAATACTACTAGAGATTTGTTGGGATCAGCAAAGTTGAGTAAACTACAGCAAAAAGGAGCATAGGCTACAAAAACTAGGCAGGATGCAGTAGTTTACTAGATAATGCATCGAGTTTAGTTCCTGAAGAATAGAATATACCTAGCAGTACCACCTGATCCTTGGCATCAAGGCCCTTCGGGATGAAGAACTGGTACAGGTTACGAGTGGCGTCGAAAAAGGGTGGAGGTAGGTTGTTCAAAGCGTCATCCTTTACTGAACTCATCCCATCTCTCCGCCCAGTTGGGACATCCCAATAAGGCCCATGGGTCTGTTGCATAGTGAAAATGAAAGTAAATACATAAAAGACAATCAAACTAAGTGAAGGCAGTCAAAACTGTGTGGTTTTTGCCACCATTGTTGGCCTGCTTCTCTTACTTGAAGAATGAACTGATATTAATGAACAGAACTGCTATTACTTACTAGTACTACAACATCCCTTGCCACAAGAGCTAGGATATCAGCACAGGAGACCACTCCAGGGCAGGCTTGCTCCAGCTTTGCCTTGACAAGGTCAATTGTGCCGAAACCTCGTAGGCTAAGGTTCGGTATCGATTCCTTTTCAGATGGTAACCCTGGTAGGCTATCAAGCAGAATAGAAGCATCGCAACCCTGCAGAGCACAAACAGTTCAGGACATCTCCTCTGGACTCAACTGAAACAGAACAGACTAAGATGTGTGCACACATTCACGAAACAGTCGTGGAAGTGCATGCGAAGCAGAGGGCCGGCGAGGCTTGGGACGTGGGAGATGATCCTGGTCATCTCATCACGAATGATGACCTCTGCATATGGGCATGTGTATTGGTAAAAGCCAACCTTCAACTCTGGTGGATTGCATAACACTAACGAGGATTGTAGGACAAGAGGAATGACAAATCCAAAGATGAGTCTGTAAGCCATGTTGTGCATGACCAATGTAAACCCTTAGCTACAAAGATGGGGTTGCACAACCCTTGATGATTTTTGAGGTGAACTAGAACTCACAACCTGCTTTATAGTACAGTTGCTTAGGTTGCACATAAGTAACACTAAGCAAGCCATTTTGCTCAATATTAGTATAGTGGCTGTACAAGCCTACATGCCCTTACAGCTGCACTATTTTCTTATGTAATGCAGCCAGCAGATGACCGAAGACTTTGGCACGTGCTTGAAGATCAGTATTTGAGACTTCTGTGGCTTGCGTGCATGGACAAGAATTGAAGAATGCATGCAAGTCTTGGATCAGGCATCCAGGGAGCATATTCAGAAGTTAAGGACCTCTAATCTACCAGTTAGAAACTATGATAGAAATAGGCATGGGATAAGGATGAATGGTGACCATCCTTCGTGACCCGTGCACTAGTTTAATCCACACTCTTAAGATGATGCAGAGACTATGGCATGTTCCTAAAAAGTGCCACACAAAAACTTGAACTGTAAGTTGCTAGCTGTTAACAGCCCTAACTTTAATATTTTGAAGGCTCAATTAATCTTCTTAATAAATATCAACAGGTGCAACATGCAAAGCAAATAATATGAAAAAAGGAATAACCGCATAATGACAGCTAGAGTAGTAATCACTCGTCAAATGCATGCAAACTAAAAACAAAAAAGAAGTTTCATTTCTATGATTCTTTCATGACCGAGAAAACTTGGTGTATCAGTCAAGACATACTACTACATGATACTGATAAAATGGCATGCCATTTTCAACAATATTTTTTAAATGTTTGCAGTTTAGATCAGAGGTAGTCATCAAATATTTTGTGAGATAAACCATTGTAAACGAAAAAAGTAAGTCAATAGCACATGGTTTGGATAACATACTTAATTATTCATTGAGTAACTGAAACCTGTTGGCTTTAGTTTCTCAAGAGATGATAAGACATTTTTCCGTTGACCAATTTAGTTGCAAGGTCTGCTTCACTCAACAGTAACAAAGTGTACACAATAGATAAGGGCCATGATATTGGCACTGTCAGCTTCTACATATAAAAGAAGGGTCAGATGACTGTCATAACTAAGTATTCACCTATTTGAAAAATTAATGTTCTAAGAAAACCTATATGAAAAAATACTCAACACTTTTATCCACATCAAAAGATATATGGACACTGTAGAGTGAGAAAACATGGTATCATCCTATAGTCATGTACAGAAGGGGATAACAAGCTGGTTTATCCCCAATAGGTACCAATTGATGAAGACAGCATGAAGTAAAAGAAAAGATTTAACACTCCATAATCCTGTAACTGTCCAATCAATACAATGGAGTAACTGAGAGTACTGACAAGATCTTATGAGTCAAACATGCATTTGCAAACCTAAACCTTTTACAGTTGGCAAAAGTTAAAAGACATGAATTCGTAGGGAATGTAACCCAACAGATATCATAAAAAATCAGCAAACTATACAAAAGTTTTATCATTAAGCACAATGTGCACTTACCCTGCACTGCTGAACAAAAAGGGCAAATATTCCAAAGTCATTTAGAGTATACAAAGTTGCGGAGGCGTACCATCTGTCAATGGCAAACTGCCATCGTCTGAATATCTTGGAGAGGAAATTTATTCACAATCTTTATATGATACTGCAACCAGCTTCCTTTCCACTAGATGTTTCAGCCATCAATTTTCTTGTACTTTGAGCATCCTCCCATAAGTTAGATTCTGCATACATGTTTGCAAGAACAGCATAGTTTACAGAACTCTCAGGAGCTATACTGAAAAGATTCTTGGCTGCAGTTTCACCAAGAGGCATGTTTCCATATGCTTTACAAGCTCCAAGCATAGCACCCAACATTGACGAGTTGGGTTCAATATCCATATTCTGAACTAGCTTCCATGCCTCTTCCAACTGACCTCCGCGACCAAGAAGGTCGATAGCAGAACTGTAGTGCTCCGCTCTTGGATCAATCCCATACTTGCTCATCATAGAAGTGAAATATTCCATTCCTCTGCTCATCAGACCAGAATGGCCACACGCAGACAGAAGAGAAAGGAATGTCACATCGTTTGGCTTAACACCATCCTCCAGCATCCTATCGAAAAGGCTCATAGCATCCCCGCCAAACCCATTTTTCCCATAGGCAGTGATGAGTGAAGTCCATGAAACCACATTTCTATGGGGCATTTCATCGAAAGCACGCCTGGCATCTGAAAATTCTCCAGCCTTTGCATACATATCAACTAGAGCATTGTCCAATGCCAAGTCGCCCATGGGCTGCTTCTTGCACATATAAGCATGAATCTGAGTCCCCAAGCTGAGAGATGCCGCATTAGCACAAATGCCAAGCAAGGAGCTTAGCAGAACACCATCAATCCTTAAACCCCTACGATGAATATTGCAGAAGAGCTCCATTGCATCTTCAGTGTGCTTTCTATCCATGGAGTACCCGCTGATCAGTGCAGTAGATGACACAAGGTCTGGTTCACATATGGAGTCATATATCACTCGTGCGCTGCTCATGCTCCGGCATTTCGCATAAGCATCAATAAGTGATCCAATAACAACCTTTTCGCCCCAGTAGCCCAACTTTATTATGCAAGTGTGAATCAGCTCCACATTACCGAGCACACTGACTGCTCCACAGGCTTTTAGAGCACTTCCAAATGTGAAATGGTCAGGCAGCATTTCTGTCAAGTTTTTCCGTGTAAGTGACTACCAACCAAGGATAGATGCATGCTGAATTGCAAACAACAGTATAACAGAAATTCAAGCTGAAACATCTAAAAGACACAAATAGAAACTAGACAGTCAAAAATAGTAATGAAAGATGTGTAACAGATTTAGTGTTTAGATAGCCTCGAGGTTAGTATCATATTATATTATTATTAAATCAATCAGGTATAGCACGGATTGGTATGACATGTTACAATCACAATAAAGGGCGTGGATATGAGGTGTTCATAGAGCAGTGTATAAGGCAACAAGCCAAGGAAGCACACATTTCATGGCAGTACATAGCGAGATGAAGCACATACCTTGTCTCATCATCGAGGATAACAACCCAAGAGCGTCACTGCAATGCCCACGCTCCACAAAACCCCTGAGCAAGGCATTCCAAGACACCACGTCCTTCCTCTCCATCTCCGTAAACAGCCGCCTGGCGTCGCCCACGGACCCGCACCTGAGGTGCACGTCCATGAGGGCGCTCTGCACGAACATGTCCCCCGCGAACCTCCCCTTGGCCACGCACGCGTGCACCTGCTCCCCGCTCCGCACGCACCCGGAAGCCGAGCACGCGCTGGCCACGCTCCCGTACGTGAACTGGTTCGGCCAGACCCCGGAGGCGCACATGAGCGCGAACAGCTCCAGCGCCTCCCGCGGGCGGCCGTTCCTGGAGTACCCGGAGACCATGGCCGTCCAGGACACGACGCTCCGGTGCGGCATTCCGTCGAACACCCTGCGGGCCGCGGCCACGTCGCCGTGCTTGGCGTAGAAGAGGACGAGCTTGGTGCTGAGGTGCAGGTCTGCGGGGGAGGCGGACGTGATGAAGCTGCCGTGGATGGACCTGCCTTGCCGGAAGCAGCTCATGCAGCTCTGGAGGAGGGAGTAGTAGAAGGCGGCGGCGTTGGCGGATGCCGCCGTGCTCGTGACAAGGGCCATTGTCGCGCGCGCGCGGCTCCGGTGGCTTCTAACTGTGAATAGCTCAGCCTGCTGGAGCACGCAAATTTCCTTCCTGTGGAGCTCTGGTTGGGTTGTTGGTCAATGGTGGCAAAG
>NC_061514.1:97147254-97175117 GCF_022539505.1 Lolium rigidum | reverse complement strand
GTGAAGGCGGCGGCGCGTGGTAGTGAGGTATGTTGCCGAGGCTATGACGTGATCTTAGGGCCGGCATGGCCATGCCCATGACTTGCGGTGTTGATGAAGGCTGTCATTGTGGCCACGAACGGCGGCGCGAGATGAGATTACAGCGGCGGCGGCAGTCGCCGGAACGCGGCGTCGCTGAGAGGAAAATACTGATACTGGTAATGGGTACTGGATCGAGCCTGTTTGGACAAAATTGGGCTAACGGTCCCGGCCGGAAATAGTTTCGGTTATTTGGGCCATTAAGGCCTACCACAGCCCAGCCAAAGGCGGTCAAACTTACTGAGGCACAAAGTCTCTTCTAAAAACAAATAAAACAGAGCAACACTTAGGGCTTGTTGGTCAGCGCTCCGGATAAGGAAGGGTCGTGTCACCCTTTCTCCTCCGCTCAGCCTTTTGGCTGCCTGCCCAGCAGCCTCTCCGCCCATGTCCCTCCCTCCCCCTACCTCCAGCACCCTCCGTCCCCTAGCCCCCCTCTCCCTACCTCCTCCGACCTTCCTTCGGACCGGCGGGCCGAGCACGCGCTGCCCAACCTCGACCACCTCGCTTGTGATGTCCCCTCCGCCCCTTCCTCTTTTTCTCCACCATCGCTGCTGCACCTGCGTGCCTCCCGGATTCCCGCCGCCGCACCGCAGCATGGGCACGGCGGCCCTCCGCTCGCGCGTGCGCCTCCGGACCGAGACGTCTCCTCGCCCGCCTCCACCCTTCCCCTCTCCTATATGGAGGCCCTGCTCTCCTCTCCAGATCCAACCCGCAGCCCACCCTCTCCAAAGCGTCTCTTCTTCTCCCCTGCAAAATACCGCCGCCACTGCTTCCGCTGCCTGACGCCGGAGCACCTGGTCGGTGCCTGCCGCGGGCCCTGTCGGTGCGCCGCTTGTGGCCGCTTCAGACACAAACGGAGAGGATGTGAGTTTCTTCCTCTCTCTTACTCTAGATCCGCTCCCTCCCTTTGCTCCTTGGATGAGACCTCTTCCCCTCCCTCTCCTAGGTTGCGTGCCGCTTTCAAGACCTCACCGACCGGCTCGTCGGAGATGCAGACGCCGGAGGGGAACGCGGTGCCGATCCGCTGCGTGCAAAACAGGACGCCAACACCCTATCCGTGCGGGCTGGCCGCCTATCCTCCTCTCTCCACCTCGCGGGGTCCAGCGTCGACTCAGACCTCTGCCGCGGGCATGATGGGCCCCAGGCCTGCTGCTCCGGTGGGGCACAGGGGCCCCCACGTTCAACCCCTCCCTCCGGCCGCGGCCCTGGCGGCGCCAAGCTTCGTCCAAGTTTTCATGCCTCCCGTGGCGGTGCCTTCCAAGTTCCAACGGCCGCCACTTCTCCTACGCCATCCTTGAACCTGTCGCGGACGCTCCGGGCTACCTGCTCCGCCGCGTCCTAGAAGAGCGCGCCGCCGATCCGCTCGTAACCCTGGCCGCGAGCGACTATAAAGCTCTTCTCCTTGTCTTCGCCACGGCGGAGGCTGATACGTCTCCGACGTATCGATAATTTCTTATGTTCCATGCCACATTATTGATGATATCTACATGTTTTATGCACACTTTATGTCATATTCGTGCATTTTCTGGAACTAACCTATTAACAAGATGCCGAAGAGCCGGTTCTTGTTTTACTGCTGTTTTTGGTTTCGAAATCCTAGTAACGAAATATTCTCGGAATTGGACGAAATCAACGCCCGGGGTCCTATTTTGCCACGAAGCTTCCGGAAGACCGAAGAGGAGTCGAAGTGGGGCCACGAGGTGGCCGCCACCACTAGGGCGGCGCGGCCCAGGGCGGCCGCGCGCCGCCTGTGGTGTGGGCCCCTCGTGTGGCCCCCCGCGCTGCCCTTCCGCCTACTTAAAGCCTCCGTCGCGAAACCCCACGATGCGAGAGCCACGATACGGAAAACCTTCGCGAGACGCCGCCGCCGCCAATCCCATCTCGGGGGATTCGGAGATCTCCTCCGGCACCTCGCCGGAGAGGGGATTCATCTCCCGGAGGACTCTTCACCGCCATGGTCGCCTCCGGAGTGATGAGTGAGTAGTTCACCCCTGGACTATGGGTCCATAGCGGTAGCTAGATGGTTGTCTTCTCCTCATTGTGCTTCATTGTTGGATCTTGTGAGCTGCCTAACATGATCAAGATCATCTATCTGTAATACTCTATGTTGTGTTTGTCGGGATCCGATGGATAGAGAATACTATGTTATGTTAATTATCAAGTTATTACCTATGTGTTGTTTATGATCTTGCATGCTCTCCGTTACTAGTAGAGGCTCTGGCCAAGTTTTTGCTCTTAACTCCAAGAGGGAGTATTTATGCTCGATAGTGGGTTCATGCCTCCATTGATATACAGGACGAGTGACAGAAAGTTCTAAGGTTGTGGATGTCGTTGTTGCCACTAGGGATAAAACATTGGCGCTATGTCTAGGGATGTAGTTGTTGATTACATTACGCACCATACTTAATGCAATTGTCCGTTGTTTTGCAACTTAATACTGGAAGGGGTTCGGATGATAACACTGAAGGTGGACTTTTTAGGCATAGATGCATGTTGGATGGCGGTCTATGTACTTTGTCGTAATGCCCAATTAAATCTCACTATACTTATCATGACATGTATGTGCATTGTTATGCCCTCTCTATTTGTCAATTGCCCGACTGTAATTTGTTCACCCAACATGCTTTTATCTTATGGGAGAGACACCTCTAGTGAGCTGTGGACCCCGGTCCATTCTTTTATACTCGAAATACAAATCTGCTCGCAATACTTGTTTTATCTGTTTTCTCTGCAAACAATCATCTTCCACACAATACGGTTAATCCTTTGTTACAGACAAGCCGGTGAGATTGACAACCTCACTCGTTTCGTTGGGGCAAAGTACTTTGGTTGTGTTGTGCAGGTTCCACGTTGGCGCCGGAATCTCCGGTGTTGCGCCGCACTACATCCCGCCGCCATCAACCTTCAACGTGCTTCTTGGCTCCTCCTGGTTCGATAAACCTTGGTTTCTTTCGAGGGAAAACTTGCTGCTTGTGCGCATCATACCTTCCTCTTGGGGTTCCCAACGAACGTGTGAAATACACGCCATCAAGCTCTTTTTCCGGCGCCGTTGCCGGGGAGATCAAGACACGCCGCAGGGGAGTCTCCACTTCCCAATCTCTTTACTTTGTTTTTGTCTTGCTTTATTTTATTTACTACTTTGTTTGCTGCATTATATCAAAACATCAAAAAAATTAGTTGCTAGCTTTACTTTATTTACTTGTCTTGCATCTTGCTATATCAAAAACACAAAAAAATTAGTTTACTTGCATTTACTTTATCTAGTTTGCTTTATTTACTATCTGCTAAAATCGGCTAACCCTGAAAATACTAAGTTGTGTGATTTCACATACCACAAATAATAATGATTTTCTATGCACACCTATTGCTCCACCTTGCTACTACGAATGGAATTCTTTGAAATTAAAGCACGGCTTTACTTAATCTTGTTATGCGAGAGCACTTTCTAGTCGTTAGTTCCGATGATGCTGCTGCCCATCTCAATAATTTTGTTGAATTGTGTGAAATGCAAAAGTATAACAGATGCTAGATGGTGATATTATAGAATTAAAATTGTCTTCCTTTCTCATTAAGAGGCTAAACTTAGTTAGTTCTCTTAGTAAGTATTGCGTTCCGACTAAGTCAAGATCTTTATTCGATATATAACCTCAGCTAGGTGACATCTTGAGAGTACTTTTATTGGGTACTTCCCAACTTTGAAAAGATGGACTCTCTGGGTTGGACCTTTTTCTCCGTCTATCATACTCCAAATCTGTTGGGGGGATGACCCCCGGTATGCCAAAGGCATGCCAAACCGGATGGCATGTGCCATCAAGATACCGGTTTAATGTTTATACCGGAACCTGAGGTTAAGAGTTTAGCTAAGTGGAGCTAAGCCGGTATCCCCAAGAGGGGTATACCGGAACCCGGTAAAGAAGATACCGGAAAGGAGAGCCTGTCGGCAGGGACTGGTCAAAGATTCTCTCCGGAGCTAGAAGACAAAGATGAGCTAAGCAAAGTAACTTTTGACGAAGGGCTGACGATAAAGAGAAGGGTGACGGTCAAAGAAGCCGGAGGACGTCGGCGCCCACGATTAAAGAGGACTCCGGTGTCATCTATGATTAAAGTAGCTTTGTAAAGTAGTTTGTCTAGTCAAAGATGCCATTAGGGTTTCTTCCGGTGTAAGCCACCCTCTCCCCTATATAAGGAGAGGGGCAGCCCTTCTTCACGGGCACGTAGCGAGACCATAGAGAGATCGGTGTACTTGAGAAACTTGTAACCATGTTGAGATCAATGAAGCTAGCGATCTAGTAAAGAGTTCTTCCTCTTGTCTCTCTTCTTGCATACCGGCCTTTGGTTGTGTTCTTGAGGAAAGCATCCGGAAGTTCTTCCCATCTAATCGCAAACCCTCCCCCGAATCCTCATACGTCCATTCGGCCCCAACTTAAGCCATCCTATGGCATCTGCTCGTTCACCACGACGACAGTTGGCGCCCACCGTGGGGCATGAAGTGGCGCATGCTTGGAGTTCACATTCGGGCGGGCCTCCTCGAGTTCGCCGGCGAGCGGACGGTGTACGCGCTCGTGCGGAACTTCTACTCCATCGATTTCATCAACGACAACGCGGGCTGCTTCGCCAACGGCGGCATCTTCCCAAGAACGGCCGCATCATCGAGTTCGGCAGCCACCGCATCTGCTTCGGCACCGTCCCGTGCGCCGGCGCCTCTCGCCGGTGCTTGGTGGCACCGGACCCGCCAAGATGGCTCTGTGCTGGTCGCGCTCCCGGCAGCGTCGAGGTAATGATGACCGGTGTGGCTGGTGCGGGAAAGGAGGTTGAGGGCTGAAGGTGCTTGGTCGCGCGGTTTCGACCCGTGCGGCTAAGCCACCGGCTGGAGCGCGACGCGGGCGCGGCGGGAGCATCATCCGCGCCACCGGCAACGCCTCTCCAAACGGCGATGAACGCGCGGCAACCCCCATCGCGCGAGAACATCGACCCGGCGGCGGCTCGAGCGGAGGCTGGAGGCGCGGCGCCGAGGATACTCGAGAGCGGCAAAGACGTCGTCAAGGCGCGGCGCGAGCTGAACCTAGCCGTACGTGAGTATAACGCTGCCCATGGCTTTGCTTACGGTAGCGCTCATGCTGCTAGGATGCCGGAAAACCGGCTTAAGGCTCGCAATCTAGATCGGGATTTGCGTAAGGAAGTTCTTACCGGCAAAAGTACCTCTGCATACGTTAGCATTGTAGAGAAACCTAAGTACGGCGGTCCGGATAAAACAATAAAAGCTGCTAAGGCTGCTTGTAGATCTGTGTGATTCGCTTACCGGAGAGGCTACGGCAAAGCAACAAGAGCGTGTCGGAGAGCTGCTAGATGCTTGTAGAGCAGCGAACGGCTGAGCGGCTGGCTAAGCTGAACAAGGCTATAGCCTCGAAATCCGCGCGTTCAACAAAGAATGCCGGAAGCAAGTCCCAAGGGCGAGGCCTCGTCCCCCATCCGGACGAGAAGAAAAGAAAAAGAAGTGAACGCACGGCGGATGAGCTGTGTATGATCCGGTCCTTGCCGGTAAACAAAAAGCCGGGCAACACGATGCCGGTAGAAAAAGCCAAGGGGCAGAGCGAGGCTACGCCAAAGAAGGCTATGCCGGAAACAAACATGCCGGTAAACATGAAACCGGGCAAAACTATCCGGCTGCAAGGGCAGCGTATGATGAAGATGAGGAAGAGATGCCTCCACCAAGGTACCGGCGAGGCAAGGGCCGCGGCACCGGAACGTTACGATGAAGCCGATTCTAACGGACCGGCGGCATACCGGAACCCTTTGGGAGAACGCTTGGGAGAGAGATACTTACCGGAACGGGATGCGAGGCACCGTCCGGATAGAGTATACTTGTCGGAAATGATCGAGGAGGAAGGTCCTCCGGGTCCAAAGTGCTTTGGCCCAAGAATCATGAGAGAAAAACCACCGGTTCGCAACTTCACGTTGCCCCGTGACACAAAAACATACGATGGCACTACGAAGCCGGAAGATTGGCTCGCGGATTACGTGACCGCGGTATACGTCGTGGGAGGCGGAGGAACCGTAGCAGGAGGAGGAAACCGGCGTTGGGCCGTGAGGATCATACCGTCGTTTACGGTTGGACCGGCAAGAATACGGCTAAACAACTTGCCGGCGGGAAGCATAAATGGCTGGCTGGATTTTGAGGAGGCTTTTGTGAGCAATTTCAGCAGCACCTATCGGAGGCCAAACAGGCCGCGGCAACTTGCTCTGTGTGTGCAGCGCCCGAGCGAAACAGGACCGGGATTATCGGCCCGGTGGAACACCACAAGGAACTCTTGTGAAGGAGTAATCGAGGCACGGGCCATTGCTTGGTTTAGCGGTGGGTGCAAGAGAGGTTCGCCGTTGTGGCAAAGGCTGCAGCGGAACATGCCGACAACGTTGGCAGAGATGATACGTGTGGCGGATAACTATGCGTTGGGAGACCCAACGCAGCCGGCGCTGCAACCTGAGCCGGAACAGCTACGCCAAGAACAACACCGGGACAACCGGAACAACAAGAGGAGGGAAGATTTTCCGGATCGAAGGTACGGTCCGCAGCAAGTTGCTTGCTTGTGCGGGAAGACTGCGATGCCGGCGGCAGCCAGAGGCAAAGAACCGGATCGCAGCCATGGGCGGGTCCAAAGAAACAATGGGTGGAAAAGAAACCCTGGGTCCAGAAAAGAAGCTGGCAAGAACCCGCAAAATACACCATGGAAGCTGCCATGGACCAACCATGCCGGTGGCACACACCGAATCCGGCACACCCGTCAAACCATCGACGAAGGATTGTACCTGGACCAAGTACTTGATGGAAAAAGGGGCGGTAAAAGATGCCCAAGGGCGAGGAGGCAATGCAATGATGCCACCACCGGACATGCCGCGGCGGCAGCAGATACCGCCACCACCGCCGCTTACCGGGCCAAACGCTTTACCGGTGCGGCCAAACCGGCAGCGGTACCGGCAAGTTAACCGGGTGGAACAAGATGATAACCAGCTACCTCCACCGCCACCTTTAGGCCGGAATGTTTACGAAGACCCGCATCTGTGCTGTGTTGTTTTTGTCAGCGAGCCGACAGACAGGCAAAGTATGCACCGCCGCTCCATGGAAGTAAATGCTGTGATGCCGGCAGTGCCTAAATACATGCAGTGGTCCAACCAGGAAATTGCTTGGTCGATCAAGGATCACCCCAAGATCATGCCGAATCCGGGCGGATATGCTCTTGTTGTGGACCCAATCATGAAAGGGCCGCAAACTCGAGTGAAGTTCAGCAAGGTGCTGATAGACAATGGCAGCAGCATCAACATCATGTACAAGCACACCATGCATACGCTGGGCATAACGAGAAAACATGCTTCGGCCAACGCGCACAACGTTCCATGGAATCGTTCCGGGTTTGTCCTGCGCACCGGTTGGAAAAGTCCGGGTGGACGTGTCGTTTGGAGGACGTGACAATTGCCGGGTTGAGAACCTGGAGTTTGAGGTGGTGGATTTAGATAGTCCGTACCATGCTTTGCTGGGGAGACCGGCGCTGGCGGCCTTCATGGCCTCGACCCACACGGCGTATCTCAAGATGAAGATGCCGGCACCTCGTGGACCTCTGACTGTGGTGGGAAACTACAAGGTCTCGCTGGAAACAGCGTCTGCCGGATCGAACCTAGCGGAATCGCTGGTGATCGCGGAGGAAAAGAAAAGGATGCAAACAGCTGTTGCGTTAGCTCAATCCTCACAGTTGAGCTTAGCGGCAATGAGTGCAAGTCTGAGTGCTCCGGCATTCAAGCCAACAAATGAGACAAAGGACATTGTGCTGGACCCGGCCTACCCGGAGCGCACCGTTCGTATCGGTGCCGGCCTCGATCAAGCATAGGAAAGCGCGCTCGTCGGCTTCCTCCGTGAGAATCGGAATATCTTTGCACAGTCAGCCGAAGATTTGGTAGGTGTTCCGAGGGAGCTGGCTGAGCACTCCTTGAACGTTCGGAAAGATGCCAAGCCGGTGCGACAACCTTTGCGCCGGTTCGCTGAAGATAGAAGGAAGATCATAGGAGAAGAAGTAACCAAGCTGCTTGTTGCCAAATTCATTGTGGAGGTCACGCACACAGAGTGGCTGGCCAATCCGGTGATGGTTGAAAAGAAGAAAGATGAGAACACGGAGGCAAAAGCTCCGAAGGTGTGGCGCATGTGCATCGACTACACCAACCTCAACAAAGCTTGCCCAAGAGACCCTTTTCCTTTGCCACGGATCGATCAAGTGATTGATTCAACCGGCTGGGTGTGAGTTGTTGTCCTTCCTGGATGCCTATTCCGGTTTCCACCAGATTCCCTTGAAAAAGGAAGATCAAATAAAAACTGCGTTCATTACCCCGCACGGGGCTTACTGCTATATCACTATGCCTTTTGGTTTGCGCAACGCTGGTGCAACGTACCAGCGTCTGTATGCAAAAATGCTTGTTTGATCAGATCGGAAAGAATGTGCAGGTGTATGTGGATGACATCGTGATAAAAACTAAGGTAAAAGATACCCTGATCGATGATCTCCGGCAAACGTTTGATAACCTAAGGAGGTTCCGGATGAAACTCAATCCGGCAAAATGCACTTTCGGTGTCCCTGCCGGCAAGCTGCTGGGTTTCCTCGTCTCAAGCCGAGGCATTGAGGTCAATCCGGTAAAGATCCGGGCAATCGAAAGAATGACAATACCACCGGATTTGAAGGACATACAAAAGTTTACCGGAAGCTTAGCATCGCTAAGCCGGTTCATAAGCAGAGTTGGGAGAGAAGGCCTTGCCATTGTATGCCTTAATGAGAAAATCCGATAAGTTCGTCCGGACCCCTCGAGTGCAGACGCAGCATTCAAGGAGCTGAAAACAATGTTAGCTACCGCGCCAATATTGGCTTCGCCGTTGGAAAGAGAACCAATGTTGTTGTACATAGCAGCAACCAACCGGGTCGTGAGTGTTGTTGTGGTAGTAGAAAGAGAAGAGGAAGGAAAAACCGTCCAGAGGCCGGTATACTACCTGAGCGAGGTGCTCTCCCTCTCAAAGCAAAACTACCCGCACTTCCGAGAAAATGACCTATGGCGTGTTTATGGCCGCCACAAAGCTCAAGCACTACTTCGAGGAACATCCTATGAAGGTGGTGAGTGAAGCACCCATCTCGACATCATGTGCAACAAAGACGCCGGCGGCCGGATTGCAAAATGGGCGATCCGGATATCACCATACGTGCCGGTGTATGAAAGAAGAGATGCCATAAAGTCACGGGCTTTGGCTGATTTCCTTGTTGATTGGGCGGAGATGCAATACAAACCGCCGGATCGAGAAGATAGAGTACTGGAAAATGCACTTTGATGGATCCAAGCTCAAGGAGGGTCTAGGTGCCGGTGTGGTGCTTACTTCACCGAAAGGAGATCACCTCCGGTATGTTTTGCAAGTACATTTCAGGGCATCGAACAATGTCGCTGAATATGAAGCTTTGATCCATGGGCTTAAGGTCGCAAAAGAAATCGGTGCGCACCGGATCATTTGCTATGGCGATTCAGATCTTGTGGTACAGCGGTGTTCGGAGATTGGGATGCAAAAGATGCCAACATGGCCTCGTACCGGTTTCACGTGCAAAAGATTGCCGGGTTCTTCGAAGGTTGTGAGTTTCACCATGTACCGCGTGCGAGAAAATGAAGGCTGCGGATGCTTTGTCCAAGATAGGCTCATCCCGACAAGAAATTCCTCCCGGAATAGCTCGGCACACTGAGAGTACCATCAATCAAGCCAAGTCCCGAGTCGGAATCAATTTTTGTTCCGGAGTCACACATTGTGCCAATGGATATCGATGAAGGGAACCGGGGACTGCTCCGGCAAACCCGGGGAGCTCGATTCCGGCAAGCTCGGGGACTGCCGTACCCATACCGGAAGAAATGATGCTTGGTGGATAGCATGGAGATAGATGCACCGGTGTTTTTGGTTCGAGAGATACCGTCATGGGCTAAACCTATTAAGGAATTCCTAATCAACGGCACCTTGCCGGCTGATGAAAATGAGTCAAGGAGGATACAAAGAAGGTCCAAAGCTTACACATTCATCAATGGTGAGGTGTACAAGAGAAGCGTTACCGGTGTCCTTCAAAGATGTGTGGAACCGGAAGAAGGGAAAGAAATGCTTGAGGAAATTCACCAAGGAGAATGTGGGCATCATGCCTCGTCAAGGGCGCTGGTAGCAAAAGTGTTTCGGCATGGGTTTTATTGGCCCACGGCTTTGGCGAACGCTGAGGATTTGGTAAGAAAATGCAACGGGTGCCAGAGGTACGCCAAGCAAAATCATACCCCAGCGTCCGGTTTAAAGACAATACCGCTAACATGGCCGTTTGCTGTTTGGTGCCTGGACATGGTTGGCCCATTCAAGACTGCAAGGAGCAGCATGACTCACATCTTGGTCATGGTGGATAAGTTCACCAAATGGCTAGAAGTAAAACCTATCGCAAAGTGTGATGGGCATACAGCTGTGAAATTCTTGAAGGATGTCATCTTGCGGTATGGATACCCGCACAGCATCATCACTGACAATGGAACCAACTTTGCTCAAGGTGAGTTCAAAAGGTTCTGTGAAGATAAGAACATCCGGTTGGATTTGTGCTCGGTGGCACACCCACAAGGCAACGGCCAAGTAGAAAGAATGAATGCTTTGGTACTCTCCGGTATCAAACCCAGACTCATTGACGCAGTGGAAAGAGCACCGGGGTGTTGGCTTGATGAGATACCATCAGTTCTGTGGAGCATAAGAACAACCCCAAACCGGTCTACCGGATACACTCCGTTCTTCATGGTTTATGGAGCAGAAGCGGTCATACCAACCGACATCATCCATGATTCACCAAGAGTACAGCTCTATACTGAGCAAGAGGTCAAAGAGGCCAGAGAAAATGATGTGGACTTGCTAGAAGAAGCAAGAGAGCTAGCTTTGGCAAGAACAGCCATTTACCAGCAAAACCTCAGACGCTATCATGACCGGAAAGTTAATCCAAGAGTTTTCCGGGAAGGAGATCTTGTGCTTCGCCTAGTGCAGCGCACTGAAGGCCGGCATAAGCTCTTGCCACCATGGGAAGGTCCCTTCATTGTAAGCAAGGTGCTTCACAATGATGCATACTACCTAATTGATGCACAGGAGTGGAAAAAAGGAAAGGCGGACAAGTCGGAGAGGAGAGCAAGCGTCCATGGAACATAGCTCTGTTGCGTCCTTTCTACTCTTGAAGTGGTGGTGTAAGAAGTTCCTTTTTTGTACCTTATATGCTATGAATAAAAGATGCCAGAACCTTGAATGAATCTCGGGGACTACCCCAATAAGGTTGCATGTAACTTGTCTATTTTTTCAGTTTACCGGTTGCTTATTGAATGTTTTATCTTTCCGGTTTAGTAGTGTGCTAAATCCTACCGGAGTCTTCGACTCTGCTGCTGTCCGCAAACCGGCTTCATGGCAAGCAAGATAAACCGGTAGGGGATAAGCACATGAACTACAAGAAGGGAAAGCAGGAAAGAACAATCCGGAAAATTTAACTAACCCCGGTTAAACCGGTTTTTTGCAAAATTTCAAAGTTATTTCTAAATTCAAGAAGATGCTTGTTTGGTGAAAGAACCTTGTGCTCATATGCCAAAGAACGCCCAGAGAAGGCAGGCAGAGCCAAGGCAAAAGAACCAAGTATGCATCAAATTGGATGCGGAGACAATTGAGAAATCTTTGCAGTGCAAGATAAAAGCAAAACCAAAGCAATGTGCTAAAGCAAACTTAAGATAATTAACTACCGGCATAACTTACCGGCGAGAAAATGTTGTACCACAGCCAAAAGCAGGTTTAAAGTTTTACATCATAGACCCCGGCATTCCGGGGCAGAATTTAACGAACATTGTTTCAAAGATAAGCGGGACCAACAAACGGATAGCGAGGCAAACACTTCAAAGAGAGTAATCACGCAGCGGGGGCTTCCGGAGGAGCGGCGCCGGCATCGGCATCGTCCGGGACCTCGTCTTCGGCTTCACCCTCCTCCTCGGCCGAGATAGTCCTCGACGCCGGGAGGGGAGGGATGAAGGTGCGCATGTCGGCATACTCCGCGATGCGGTACGCGCGATCCTGCCGCTTGGCGGAGAGGATCGGGTCCGGATCGGTTTCGCGTCTTCACGCACGCCGGTGAGGGCGTCCGGATCGAGCTCCGGGTACCGGGAGCAGGCGACGCGAAGGGCGGAGTCGGCTCCGGCGCGGGCAGCGAGCACTCGCCACTCGCGGATCCTCCTGCCGGCACCCTTGAGGCGATCGGCTGATGAGGGAGAAGGTGTCCGGCACCTCCTCGCCGAGGCCATAAAGTCTGTATAGCTGGGTAGCTACATCGGGGATGTCCGAAAGATTGCGGTCTATGCAGCGCATATGGGACACCCGCGCGTTAAGCGCGACCGGATGGTCCTTGGGCGTCCATGGCACGGTAAGATCCGCTTGGCCTTTGTCCTTGCGGCTGCGCGTCAACCTTCTTGACGGCGTACCTCTGCGAGTCCGGAAAGAGGCCTGTGCAAAGAAAGAAAAAGGTTAAGGAAGAGAGTCTGGAAGAAAAAGAGACCGGAAAGAAAAGAGTCCGGAAGAAAAAGAGACCGGAAGGAAAAAAGTCCGGAAGAAAAAGATAAAGGAACTTACGATGGGCGAGGGTGTCGGTCGCGGGATCAGCGATCGCATTCCTTACTGCTCCTCCTCCAGCCGCGCGGCCTTCTCCTCGGCACCCTTCCGGGCCTTGGCTGCCTCCTCCAGCTCAGCCAGCAGCACCGCGTTGGCGTTGCCGGCGTCCTCCAGTGCCTCCTCCATCTTGGCCGCCGCGTCAGCTGCAGCGGCTTCGAAGGCCTTGGCATGGTCAAGCCCCAGTTGGATGAGCTGGGTCTTGAGCTCCCGGTGGCTGGTCTCGAGGGCGTCCAACTCCTCCTTGTGCTGCCGGATGAGCTGGTCCTTCTCCCCTGTAACCGGAAAAGAAAGTGTTAACAAGGTTATACTAGTAAAAATGGAAAAGAAACCAAGGAAAGAATCATACGTTGGGCGGTAGCCAGCTGCTCCTTGAGAGCATCGATGGAAGCTTCCGGAACCACTGTTAAGCAGAAATTGCGAATGTTAGGAGGAAAAGGTTTCCGGAAAGAAAGATGCCGGCAAAACAAAAATTTACCTTGGCACTTGTCGTGTGCCTCGGCGAGCTCCGATGCTCCCATAGAAGCTCCTCGAAGAGGGCCTTCCGAGCGTCAGCCGTGAGCTGTTCAAGAAAAGGAAGTTTTTAAGTTAAGTTTTGCGCTAAGAACAAGGTTCTTAACCCGAAACTCGGGGACTGGCAGTGCCGGTTTTGCGCTAAGTTTTTAGCTAAATTTTGCGCTAAGAACAAGGTTCTTAACCCGAAACTCGGGGACTGGCAGTGCCGGTTTTGCGCGCTTCTAAGGTAAATTGTGTGCCAAGGAGAAGGTATTTAACCCGAAACTCGGGGGTCAGCGGTGCCGGTTTCACGATAAATTTTTAAGTTAAGTTTTGTACTAAGAGCTGCGCTCTCACCACAAAACTCGGGGACTGGGAAGATAGACAAGAGAGAAACCGGCATGAAACCAAAGAAAAGATAAGACCAAGCCGGAAACGAAGAAACCGGTAAAAATTGAGACAAGTTAGCAAAACATACCATCAGGTTGTTCGTGGAGTCGTACCACGCGCTGTCAAGCTCTTTTACGGCAGCGCGAAGCCGCATAAAGTGCTCCTCGGAAGACCGGTCCCCGACAGGGTCAGGTGCCGGCTGCCTGTCCTTGCCCAGGCCGCGGGTCGCCGGAGTCATGTCCGCGGCGTTCCACTTCTGGGCGTAGGGCAGAAGGTGCCCCGAGTCTCGGCCTTGGCGCTTGAACTCCGTAATGCGGCCAAGGAGGCCGGTGGGCTTCGTGGCGGCATCTTTGGCGGCCTTGGCGACGTGCAGCACCAAGGGCTGCTGGCCGCCGGAGGAAGCGCTGGAGGCCGTCGCCTTCCCCTTGATGAGCTTGGAGGTCTTGGGCGGCGGCGCGGTAGAAGCGGCCCCGAGGGGCTTGGCGCGAGGAGCACCTGGCGGCGGCATCAGGAGGGTGCGTGGAGACGGGGAGCGCGGGCGCGTCACCCGGTTTGGAGCCTTCCGGCGCGGAAGATTCCGGCGCGGAAGTTGTTGTTTTTCAAGGACGGGAGGGGCTGGAGGCTCCGCCCGCCCGGCAGCTTCTTCTTCGCCGGCGCCGATGTTGCTGGCGCCGGTGTCTTGGGTCTCTGGAGGGAAGGAAGAATCCTCCTCCGTGCGGTGATCTGACGGTGAAGGGGCCGCACGCCCCGAATTTGTCGTGCCCCCGAGAGGGAGGCAGAAATGTTGCCGGCACCGGGTGGTGCCGGGCTTGAGTGAGGAGGAGGGGTTGAAGTCCTTGTGGAATCTTCGAGCCCGATGGCCTTGGGCCAAGCTTGAGCGCAGGGCTGAGAAAAAGAAAGAAAGACGGTTGGAAAAGGGAAACCGGAAAAAACCCTTGGCAAAAAGAGAATTTGGCGGAAAACGAGTAATTTACCCGGAAGAGGTCGGCATCGCCTTGCGCCCGTAGCGACGCATGCCCACCTGCTTCTCCCCCCGAGGCTCGGTCCGGAAGCGCTTGGAGGGCGGGCTCGGGCGGCACCGGCATCAGATGCCGGCTGCTTGTTCTTCTGGCCCTGGGCCATAAGCTTGTCCACGAACTCGGAGCCGGCCTCGGCACGCAGGGGCGGCACGTGCTCATGGATCTATGGATAAGGTTTGGCTAAGAAGCAATTCGCAGGAAAACGATAACGGAAAGGTAAAAGAAACCGGAAAAGAAAATACCTCAAGCGTGGCAAGGTCGTCAGCAGACCCGGTGGGCTTCGGCGGAGACCGGCCAAGATGCGCTGCCGGAGCCTTGCCCATCTTCAAGTCCTTCCAGAAAATATAAGGATCCGGATCAAAGGAGTCGAGGGCGCGAGGCTGGCAAGGTCCACGCCGCTCCGCTCGATGAGGGGAAGCGGTCCTTGGCACTGAAACAGGAAAAGGCAAGATTAGCAAGAGCAGAAAGCTACCGGTCAGAGACAACCCCTGTCGTATAATCCCTTACTTCTTGGGTCGGAGGATTATCGGTCGTTGAGGGAAGGAGGCCCCATTCCCAATCGAGAGGGCATAGCGGTTTGGCAAATCTGCTTAGCCTTGCGAACAACATCCCTTTTGCTAAGAGGATGGCCTGTGATCTTGGTAGGATCGCACTGGGCCATACATCTCGCTCATCCTATGTGCGCGGCGCTTTAGAGGAAGCACCCGGCGCGAAATGAAAGTGCGGATGATGTCATCCGAGCAGATCTTGGTCTCCTTCTTCAAAGAGGTCAAGAAGCGTACCACCCGGCTGGTTTCGGCATGATCCGACTTCGGGTTGTAGCTCCAGTTGGTCCTGCTGGGGGGCCCCGCTTCGAACGGAGGAAGATCGATGAGATCGGCGCGGCCGGTATTCTTCACGTAGAAGAAAGTCCCTTGCCACAGCCGGCAAGATTCGAGGCCGGAAAACTTAAAAAAGGGGCTCCCTTGACGGGAGCCGATAATGCAAGACCCGCACCGAACGGGGGCTTGGGTTTAGGAATATCCTTGCCACTGAACGGAGTTAATCCGAAGAGCAAAGAAGCGGGCAAACGTCTCACGAGTGGGACGAATGCCGATATAGGCCTCCATGAAGGTGGCGTAGCAAGAGAGGTAGAAAATGGCGTTGCCAGGAAGGTGGTGAGGTTGGAGTTTGTAAAAATCTAAGAAGGAGCGGAAAAAGGGAGAGCGGGGAAGGCCGAAGCCACGCTCAAAGTGAGCTAGAAAGACAACGTATTCGTCATCTTCAGGATCCGGTTCGATTTCGTCATCCGGAATCCGGCAAGAAACTCCTTCCGGAATCCGTCGAGACCGGTATAACCAATCAATTTCGAACTGGGTGACACTGGAACCCATCCAGGCTCCGCGGGTGATTGGGGAAGGCTCCTCGCCGGAAGATTGGCTGGAGCTGCTGGAGGTTGCGCTACCGGAAGCTTGGCTAAAGCTACCGGATTCTAGGGGGCCACCGGACTCTTGGTGGCTACCGGATTCCTGCTGATTGCCGGAATCGGTCTCCATCGGATCAGAAGCCGTGGATTCGCCGGGAGATGGTCTACGGCGCTTGAGAGAAAGGGAAGAAGAAGATGCAGAGGTGGACTCCTCGCCAGACATTGCGAGGAGAGGCGAAAAAACAAGAATCCCAGACTTGGACCCCGCGTGAAGATCTACGAGTAAGAAGAAAACCAAGGAAAAAGAGGAAATAAGAACACTAAACACCCAAGATCCGGAAAGCAACCGGAGGACAAGTGAAGCGAGATTGGTACCAACCTTAAGCGGCGGAGTCGCTGAGGGAGTCGTTTGCTGGCGGCGGAGCGGACCTGCGGCCGCCGGAGAGCACCGTCGGCGGCGAGGCGGAGAAGCTTGCGAAGAAGCGCAAATGCGGCGGAAGCAAGGAAGTTGCTGCCGAAGATCTCCGCGCGGCGAGGTCCGGCGGAGGCACGGCGTGGGTTCGCCGGGCGCCGGAGCTTGGACAAGCGACGGCCGACGGAGAAGCGGCGGAGGTGCGAAGGCGTGGAGCTGCGTGCGCGAAGGAGGAGAATGCGAAGAAGACGAAGGAGAAGGGGCGGTTGAGTTTATAAAGGAGAGAGAAGGTGGGCGAGGGAACCGCTGGGCCGCGGCGGTTCGCCCCGCGGCCCACGACGGTTCGCGCCTTGGGCCGCCACGTGGCGAGGGAGTACACGCGAAGAAACACGGAGCCACACGGAGGCGCACACGGGATCCCGAAGAGGTAGTGGGATCGGCTGCGATGCATTAAATGAGCGCGCGGGAGTCGAAGGGAAGTGACCCCCGACAGCGGCGCGTCGATCACGGTGCGCATGTCTCGTCAGGTGCGGGGCCCGAGATATTCTCGACTTCGCCGAGGAAGCAATAAAGACACATGATACCGGAAAATAGAGATGCCGGAACGAGCTTTGCAAAGAGAAGAAAAAGAACAAGTGTAAAGGTGCCGGAACTAAGCTCATGACATGAGTATTTAAACCGGTATCCAAGGGAAATGAGAACCTGGCATGGCCTGTAGGATAGAATCCTCCAGGCTATACCAGCTTCGGGGACTAATGTTGGGGGGATGACCCCCGGTATGCCAAAGGCATGCCAAACCGGATGGCATGTGCCATCAAGATACCGGTTTAATGTTTATACCGGAACCTGAGGTTAAGAGTTTAGCTAAGTGGAGCTAAGCCGGTATCCCCAAGAGGGGTATACCGGAACCCGGTAAAGAAGATACCGGAAAGGAGAGCCTGTCGGCGGGACTGGTCAAAGATTCTCTCCAGAGCTAGAAGACAAAGATGAGCTAAGCAAAGTAACTTTTGACGAAGGGCTGACGATAAAGAGAAGGGTGACGGTCAAAGAAGCCGGAGGACGTCAGCGCCCCTGATTAAAGAGGACTCCGGTGTCATCTATGATTAAAGTAGCTTTGTAAAGTAGTTTGTCTAGTCAAAGATGCCATTAGGGTTTCTTCCAGTGTAAGCCACCCTCTCCCCTATATAAGGAGAGGGGGCAGCCCTTCTTCACGGGCACGTAGCGAGACCATAGAGAGATCGATGTACTGAGAAACTTGTAACCATGTTGAGATCAATGAAGCTAGCGATCTAGTAAAGAGTTCTTCCTCTTGTCTCTCTTCTTGCATACCGGCCTTTGGTTGTGTTCTTGAGGAAAGCATCCGGAAGTTCTTCCCATCTAATCGCAAACCCTCCCCCGAATCCTCATACGTCCATTCGGCCCCAACTTAAGCCATCCTATGGCATCTGCTCGTTCACCACGACGACACTGGACTAAATGCAAGGATGCTTTTATTGGTAGATATTATCCCCCTGCTAAAATTATATCTTTGAGGAGTAGCATAATGAATTTTAAACAATTGGATAATGAACATGTTGCTCAAGCTTGGGAAAGAATGAAATCTTTGGTTAAAAATTGCCCAACCCATGGATCGACTACTTGGATGATCATCCAAACCTTCTATGCGAGGACTAAATTTTTCTTCGCGGAATTTATTGGATTCAGCTGCTGGAGGTACCTTTATGTCCATCACTCTTGGTGAAGCAACAAAGCTTCTTGATAATATGATGGTTAATTACTCTGAATGGCACACGGAAAGAGCTCCACAAGGTAAGAAGGTAAATTCTGTTGAAGAATCCTCTTCCTTGAATGATAAGATTGATGCTATTATGTCTATGCTTGTGAATGGTAGGACTAATGTTGATCCTAATAATGTTCCGTTAGCTTCATTGGTTGCTCAAAATTCTAGGCCATATCCTGCTAATAGTAACTCTTATGGTAGATATGTTTCACCTAATGAGGAAAAGATGTTAGAAATTGAAAGATCCACCAAGAGCTTTATGCAATCACAATATGAGCAAAATAAATTGTTTACTAAAACTATGAATGAACAATCTACCTTGTTGAAGAATATAGGAAATCAACTTGAAAATCTGAATATGGAGATTTCTGGGTTGCAAACTAAACTTGCAAATGTTGAAAACCGAATCTCATACATGTCTGCGTCACAATCTTCTTTAATTAATAAAATGGCTGCTAAACCCGAGGATATTGAAAATAAAATTGTTACTACAGCAAATGCCATCCAAGTTAGAATTAATGAGAATATAAGATTAATGGCTGAACTGCGTGCTAGGTGGGATAGAGAAGAAAATGAAAAACTAGCTAAAGAGAAAAATGTAGCTAAAGTTTGGACTATTACCACCACTAGCAATGCTAATGATTCACATGTTGCTGCACCTCCTACTATTAATGGTAAAATAATTGGTGTTGGCAATGTTTCTACTCCTAGTGCAAAGCGCGCAAAATTACACGAAGCTGCTAAAGCTGCTGAAACGCTTGTGATAAAACTGCTGAAATTTTTTCCAACCTTGGGGATGATAATCCCATTGCTTTAGATTGTAATGATTTAGATTTTGATGATTGCCACATCTCTGAAGTTATAAAGTTCTTACAAAAACTTGCTAAGAGTCCCAATGCTAGCGCTGTAAACTTGGCTTTCACAAAACATATTACAAATGCTCTCATAAAAGCTAGAGAAGAGAAACTAAAACTTGAAACTTCTATTCCTAGAAAGCTAGAGGATGGTTGGGAGCCCATCATTAAAATGAGGGTCAAAGATTTTGATTGTAATGCTTTATGTGATCTTGGTGCAAGTATTTACGTTATGCCTAAGAAAGTCTATGATATGCTTGACTTGCCACCATTGAAAAACTGTTATCTGGATGTTAATCTCGCTGATAATGCTAAAAAGAAACCTTTGGGGAGAGTTGATAATGTTCATATTATGGTTAACAATAACCTTGTCCCCGTTGATTTTGTTGTCTTGGATATTGAATGCAATGCATCTTGCCCCATTATGTTGGGAAGACCTTTTCTTCGAACCGTTGGTGCTACTATTGATATGAAGGAAGGTAATATTAAATATCAATTTCCTCTCAAGAAAGGTATGGAACACTTCCCTAGAAAGAGAATGAAGTTACCTTATGATTCTATTATTAGAACAAATTATGATGTTGATGCTTCATCTCTTGATGTTACTTGATATACACTTTACGCGCCTAGGCGAAAGGCGTTAAAGAAAAGCGCTTATGGGAGACAACCCATGTTTTTACTACAGTATTTTTGTTTTATATTTGAGTCTTGGAAGTTGTTTACTACTGTAGCAACCTCTCCTTATCTTAGTTTTATGTTTTGTTGTGCCAAGTAAAGTCTTTGATAGTAAAGTGAATACTAGATTTGGATTACTGCGCAGAAACAGATTTCTTTGCTGTCACGAATCTGGGTCTAATTCTCTGTAGGTAACTCAGAAAATTAAGCCAATTTACGTGAGTGATCCTCAGATATGTACGCAACTTTCATTCAATTTGGGCATTTTCATTTGAGCAAGTCTGGTGCCTCAATAAAATCCATCTTTACGGACTGTTCTGTTTTGACAGATTCTGCCTTTTATTTCGCATTGCCTCTTTTGCTATGTTGGATGAATTTCTTTGATCCATTAATGTCCAGTAGCTTTATGCAATGTCCAGAAGTGTTAAGAATGATTGTGTCACCTCTGAACATGTTAATTTTTATTATGCACTAACCCTCTAATGAGTTGTTTCGAGTTTGGTGTGGAGGAAGTTTTCAAGGATCAAGAGAGGAGTATGATACAATATGATCAAGGAGAGTGAAAGCTCTAAGCTTGGGGATGCCCCGGTGGTTCACCCCTGCATATTCTAAGAAGACTCAAGCGTCTAAGCTTGGGGATGCCCAAGGCATCCCCTTCTTCATCGACAACATTATCGGGTTCCTCCCACGAAACTATATTTTTATTCGGTCACATCTTATGTGCTTTGCTTGGAGCGTCGGTTTGTTTTTGTTTTTTTGTTTTGTTTGAATAAAATGGATCCTAGCATTCACTTGTATGGGAGAGAGACACGCTCCGCTGTAGCATATGGACAAGTATGTCCTTAGGCTTTACTCATAGTATTCATGGCGAAGTTTCTTCTTCGTTAAATTGTTATATGGTTGGAATTGGAAAATGCTACATGTAGTAATTCTAAAATGTCTTGGATAATTTGATACTTGGCAATTGTTGTGCTCATGTTTAAGCTCTTGCATCATATACTTTGCACCCATTAATGAAGAAACACTTAGAGCTTGCTAATTTGGTTTGCATATTTGGTTTCTCTAGAGTCTAGATAATATCTAGTATTGAGTTTTGAACAACAAGGAAGACGGTGTAGAGTCTTATAATGTTTACAATATGTCTTTTATGTGAGTTTTGCTGCACCGTTCATCCTTGTGTTTGTTTCAAATAACCTTGCTAGCCTAAACCTTGTATCGAGAGGGAATACTTCTCATGCATCCAAAATCCTTGAGCCAACCACTATGCCATTTGTGTCCACCATACCTACCTACTACATGGTATTTCTCCGCCATTCCAAAGTAAATTGCTTGAGTGCTACCTTTAAAATTCCATCATTCACCTTTGCAATATATAGCTCATGGGACAAATAGCTTAAAAACTATTGTGGTATTGAATATGTACTTATGCACTTTATCTCTTATTAAGTTGCTTGTTGTGCGATAACCATGTTTTCTGGGACGCCATCAACTATTCTTTGTTGAATATCATGTGAGTTGCTATGCATGTCCGTCTTGTCTGAAGTAAGAGAGATCTACCACCTTAATGGTTGGAGCATGCATATTGTTAGAGAAGAACATTGGGCCGCTAACTAAAGCCATGATTCATGGTGGAAGTTTCAGTTTTGGACATATATCCTCAATCTCATATGAGAATAATAATTGTTGCCACATGCTTATGCATTAAAGAGGAGTCCATTATCTGTTGTCCATGTTGTCCCGGTATGGATGTCTAAGTTGAGAATAATCAAAAGCGAGAAATCCAAAATGCGAGCTTTCTCCTTAGACCTTTGTACAGGCGGCATGGAGGTACCCCATTGTGACACTTGGTTAAAACATGTGCATTGCGATGATCCGGTAGTCCAAGCTAATTAGGACAAGGTGCGGGCACTATTAGTATACTATGCATGAGGCTTGCAACTTGTAAGATATAATTTACATAACTCATATGCTTTATTACTACCGTTGACAAAATTGTTTCATGTTTTCAAAATAAAAGCTCTAGCACAAATATAGCAATCGATGCTTTCCTCTTTGAAGGACCATTCTTTTTACTTTTATGTTGAGTCAGTTCACCTATGTAAGGGTATTTTACCCTTATCCATTATTTTGGTATCTATGACACCGTGCTAGAGTATTTGGACTAATACATGTCTACAAGATGACTTTCAGGTATTAGCCAAAGAGGTATGATGGTGTAGCAATGGAACAAAAGGCAACGGGAGACCCCCCAATTCGACGAAAAATCAGCAAGTTTTTCAGAGCCTGGCCGGTCACAGATCCGGTCGGACCGGCCCTGGCACCGGACAGCCCGGTCACCAACCGGACCCAGAACCGGTGCCATCCGGGCAGGTTCCAGTAAAGAGGGCAAGCCCTCCGGTCGGCGTCCGGTCGCCAGCCCGGTTTTGGACCGGCTGCTCCGGTCCATGGCCCGGTCTGACCGGGCACCAGACCGAGCGGCCCGGTCAGCAACCGGACTTTGCGCTCGTGCCATCCGGGCGCCATCCAGTAAGCTCAGACGCCTGCCCGGTCAAGACCCGGTCCCAGCTCCGGTTGGAAACCGGCCGGCCCGGTCTGTGGCCCGGTCTGACCGGGCTGTGGACCGGCCTGTCCGGCGCCAAATCCGGTCGACCGGGTTTCTCGACGAATCTGCTGATGTGGCAAGTGACCAACGGCCGTATTTCGAAGAACACTATAAATAGGCCTTCTCCTACCTCTGAACAGTTAGGCAACATACTACAAGCTGTTCTTGAGCTCTCTCTCTCTTACTCCATTGCTAGAAACACCAAAAGCCTCAGATCTCCCTCCTCCTCCACCCAAACTCAAATCCCTCCGGGGAATCATTAGAGGAGGACCCGATCTACCGTTCTACCAAGCCAAATCTCATTCCCCCTTGTATTCATTGAGAAGCTTGCTTCCTAGGGTTCCTTGGAAACCCTAGGTGGGCAAGAGGAGTCCGGAAGCATCCGGGCCGTGGATTTGCTCCGGGCAAGATTGTGAAGGTTTGGAGGCTACCTCAAAGTCTACCACAAGTGAGTGAGCTATTCCTTCGTGGGATAGGCTCCGGAGAATAGGGTGAGCCTTCGTGGCGCGGGGAATCCTTCGTGGGACCTCCACTCCTCCAAACGTGACGTACCTTGTTGCAAAGCAAGGGAACACGGGAATACATCCTCGTCTCCGCGTGCTATCGGTTATCTCTAACCGAACTCCTTACTTGTGATTTAACCGCTCGTGAGAGCCTTCGTGCTCGAGTTAGTTGTATCCTCATATAGGTTGCTTCACCTAGTTTGCATTAGGCTCACCTTTATATTCCGCAAAGCCTAATATTGCAAAGAAAGAATTAAAATCTGTAGAAACCTATTCACCCCCCTCTAGGTTTACCATCTCTATACTTTCAATTGGTATCGAGCCTGGACTCTTATTAAGGGCTTCACCGCCTTAAGAGTGAGATGGATAAACTCTTCGAGGGTCTAGATGACGACTCTAACCTTTCGGTTAAAGAGATGAAATCTAGACTCTTGGCATATGATGCCGAGAAGAAGAAAAAGGAGGATGAGCTACAAAAACAAATGACAGAAATGACTGCCATGCTTAAGAACTTAACTGCCGGTGGAACTTCTAGTGGGGCTTCGGTCTCTAAGGAAACCTACCATGAAGCTAACCATGACTATCCCAAAAACACTTCACCCATGCCTCATATAAACCATAGTGGGACCGTTCCCCATTATGATGGAACTCACTTTCCACATTGGAAATCTGCTATGGAATCTCATATTCGCAGCTGCAGTGTGGAGCTATGGGAGCTCATTGTTCATGGACATCGGGAGCCACAAGATCCTACTCGGTTGACCTCCACCGAGTTCTACAACCGTCAACTCAATGCCTCCGCACGTGACAAGATTAGAAGTGGCATCAACCGCAAGCTCCTTGATCAAGTCGATGACATTGTCTCCGCTAAAGAGTTGTGGGATCGGATCGTAGTACTCCAAGAGGGAACCAATTTGATCCAATCAGCTCTTTATGAGACCGCAAAGCAAGAGGCCCACCAGTTCATGATTCGAGATGGAGAATCCGTATCCGATGCCTATGCTAGGCTTGGTGCTCTTAGAGTAAGAGTCAAGGGACTTGGTGCTGAGAAGTACAATGACGGCTTCGAGATGAATGAAGCCTTCATAAAATCCAAGGTCATTGCTATGATTGCCGTCAAACAAGAAGACACCAACCTTGCTCTCAACTTGCAAATCATGACCAAGAGTGCCGATCTCAACTCCGATGATCTAGTCTCCTATGTGGCCGCCAATGAAAGCATGGCCAAAGCCGGAAAGAGGCTCAAGGCAATGAACCGTGTTGATGAAGCCTCACACAACCATGAAGCGTCACACAACCTTGCTCTCAAGGCTAGAGCTGACCATGGAGGAGAAGAAGAATATGAAATTGAAGAAGATGAGGAGATGACTTCAACTAGTGACATCGTCATCGACTTTGCCTTCTTTGCCAAGAAGTACAAGGGAAAGTTGCCTATGCTCCTCAATGACAAGAAGAAGAAGAGAACTTGCTACAATTGTGATGAAGATAGCCACTTTGCAAATGAGTGCCCTTATGAGAAAAGGGTAGACAAGCCAAGATTCATCAAAGGGGTCAAGCCAAGATTGAAGCCAAACCCAATCAACGATCGATTCAAGAAGAACAAGGGAAGAGCTTTTGTTGGAGCCGAGTACTTGTCCGATGATGAAGAAGAAGATGAGGAGAAGGAGGCCGGGGTGGCCGGTTTGGCTTACTCCAAGCCCGGGTCACTCTTCACATATGACTACTCCAAGGACTACTCCACGGAGAATGATGTTGGTTCCTCCTTCATGGCAAGAATCACTCAAGATGATGACTCCGATGACTCTTCCTCCTCTACAATCGTTGGCTCTTGTCTTATGGCAAGGGAAACCAAGGTAATGGAACCTCCACCTTCCCTATCTAGTGTTCTTGATGATGAAAATGAAAATCAAGATGAACTAATTGTGCTTAAGGAACTTTACAATGTTAGATGCACCCTTCGTGGTGAAGCTCTTGTCAAGTTTGATTTCTTGATGGACTCTCTCAAAGAAAAGGATGAGTCCATTGAGGAATTAGAATATCAATTGGATGAAAAGGAACGGAGATTCAATCTCCTAAGACAAGAGCTAAAAACCGAAAGGTGCATATCTCAAGGCCTTAAGCAACAAATTGAAACCTATGAACTTGATAAAGTTAAGGACCTAGAAACTATTGATAGGGCTCAATCTTTGACTCAAGTGCTCCATACCTCAAAGGAGGAACTTGAAGTTGCTCATGCTTCTCTCACTAGGGATCTTGACCACCTTGAAAGAGCTAACAAGCTTGTAAAGGATGAGCTCAAGAAACTTGGAGAGAACCATGACCTACTCCAAGAAACCTACATGAAAGCACTTGAATCAATGAAGGATCCCATTGTTGTTGAAAAGCATGCTAGTTCCCCTACATCTTTTACTAGTGAGCATGCTAAGCTTGTTGAGGAACATGTTCGTTTACAAGAGGAACTCTCTTTGCATGTTGAGACCAATGCATATCTTGAATCCTTGGTGACTAAATATGGTCTCGACTATCATCCTAATGAATCCTCTTGTGAGCATGCATCTATTCTTGAGGAAAATGTTAGGTTAACAAAGGAACTTGCAAAGTTCACCACCGCCAAGAACAAGATGGGATTGGATGACCTCTTGAGTAAGCAAAGGTCAAACCATCAAAAGTTTGGACTTGGATACGTTCCCAAGTCTCACAAGAAGAAGAACTACAACAAGGAGAAACCCGCTCAAGATAAGAACAAGAAGGTCACTAACAATGGCAAAGCCTCAAAGGGCAAAGCCACTAGTGGTGACCGCACGGGGCCAAACGATCACTATGCATTATTTGTTGATTATTATGGTGATGTCTATGCTAACTATGTTGGCCCTCCTAATGGCTATGCTTATAGAGAGTACTCAATTTGGGTACCAAAAGATATTGTTGCCATTGCAAAGGAACCCATTAATCGATGGGTTCCTAAATCCTCTACTTGATTTTGTAGGGGTATTCCTCCGGTGGTCCAAAATGGGTGTTTGATAGTGGATGCACCAATCATATGACCGGAGGAAAAGGTGTGCTTGATCAATTCATTGAAGATATCAACAAGAAGTCAAGCATTACCTTTGGTGACAACTCAAAGGGAAAGGTACTTGGGTATGGCAAGGTAGCAATCTCTAAGGACTTGTGCCTTGAGACGGTTATGCTTGTTGAACACCTTGGCTATAACTTACTTTCTATATATCATCTTGCCGATGCCGGTTACAATTCATATTTCACTAAATATTATGTGCAAGTCTTTAGGAGTGACAATCTCAAATTGGTCCTTGTTGGATATGTGGAGAACAACCTTTACGTGGTTGACCTCTCGAAAGAGAGCCCCTCCTTCTCCACATGTCTAATGGCGGCCAAGCATGACGAAGGTTGGTTGTGGCATCGCCGCCTTGGTCATGTTAACATGAGGAATCTTAAACAACTCCTAAAGGGTGAGCATATTGTGGGACTAACCGGCGTTTCTTTTGAGAAAGATCGTGTTTGTAGTGCATGTGTAGCCGGAAAGCAACTCAAGAAGAAGCATCCCATCAAGAGTATTGTTACCACATCTAGGCCTTTGGAGCTCCTTCATTTGGATCTCTTTGGGCCATCACATTATGATACTCTTGGTGGGAGCAAGTATGGACTTGTCATTGTTGATGATTACTCAAGATACTCTTGGGTCTTTCTCCTTAAGTCGAGTCAATAGCATAAAACCACCACTTTGATGGTGAAATTTACCGTATGGTACCACTTTGCGTTTGCGGGACAAAAAACCACCACATTTTGCACAGTTTTTTCCGGAATGCACTAAACACGAATTGAACGCGAATTGACAGTGAAATCGACGGGTAGAGCCCACTAGTCAGGGCTGAGGTGGCAACATAACGCAGTAACTTGCCGATCCGGGACTGGGTCCTAGGTGTCAGATCAATTAAAAAATCTAAAAGTCATTAAAAAAACAAAAATGGGGAGGTCGTCCCCTTCCCGTCCTTGCTGGGAGTCGAGCGGCGCCGCCGCTCTCTTGGCCACCATCGTCATCGCGCCATGGACGTGCCCGCTGCTGCGCCTGACCGCCCTCCTCCGAGGCCCTTCCCGCTGCCGAGCCCTGGCCGTCCCCCTCCCCAGCCCCGTCGGGGAGCTCTGCCACAATGCCAAGAGCATGGGGCGAGGGGGTCGTCGGCGAGCACGGGCCGCGCGGCGGCGGCGCTTGGCCGCAAGATCGGGGACGCGGCGGCGGCACATGGCCGTGGAGCAAGGGTCGCGACCCCGATGGCGCGGACGCGGTGCTCGACTCCTACCAGGGGGCGCGGCGGAGGCACTCTGCGGTGGTGGCTCGCCGGCGGCGGCCGCCTCGGAGAAAGAACCCATGTGCGCCGCCCGATGGGTTCACCACTTTGGGCGGCGGCGCGAGAGCTGCAGGGGGCGGCGGCGCGGGAGATGCAGGGGGCGGCGGCGCGGGAGCTGCAGGGGCGGCGGCGCGGGAGATGCAGGGGGCGGCGGCGCGGGAGATGCAGGGGAGCGACAGCGCGGGAGATGCAGGGGCAGTTCCCGTCGTGCTTGGAGGGTGGCGTCTTACCTCGCCGGCGGTGGTGGGGGTGACCCAGTGGGGGAGGCGGCGGGTACCTGTGGTGGGGGTGAGCCGGTGGGGGAGGTGATGGGGTTTTTTTTTGGGATTTTTTTATTAAATCAGCCTGATAACTGGGACATGTGGGCCCTCTGTCCACATCTTACTGCATAGTGTTGCCACCTCAGCACTGACAATAGGACCCACCTGTCAGATTCCCTGTCAATTCGCGTTCAATTCACGTTTAGCGCATTCCGGAAAAAACTGAGCAAAATGTGGTGGTTTTTTGTCCCGCAAACGTAAAGTGGTACCATACGGTAAATTTCACCATCAAAGTGGTGGTTTTATGCTATTGACTC